>NW_012106942.1:51042-61736 GCF_000951045.1 Mandrillus leucophaeus | reverse complement strand
AAAGGTGTTATTTCCTGATACTAATCATCCAAAATGGGTGCAATGACCTGTTAGTCTGAAAATACTTATTAAAATAGCAATTAACTCTGCATAATTTTAGAAGCATTTATACTGATAATTAAGGCTTTGTTGAGTAGCTCTGGCAGTTCAGTGGTAGGTCAAGATTACAGTATTTACTAAGCCTAATCAGGCTATTTCATGATTCATTATATTTATACTTTGGGGACTATTTACTTTATTTGTATGTTGAATTAGATGCCCTAATGTCATTAGCTACGTCAGCTACTTTTTCAACTTGCTAATTGTTTGTAATACCCTAATTAACATATCTAAAAAATGTGCTGCTCCATTGTTTCTTCCTAAATAGAAAGTTTCCCAATTAAAAAAATTCAAAAATGTTCTCCAAAAATTGAACATAGTTATTTACAGATTTGATTTTATTTTTAGTCATTTTTTATAATCTTAATTTATATTACTTTTTGAGAGTAATATAATGTAAATTAAGTAATGTAAATGACTTCCCAAAAGTAATATAAATTACTTTTCCTTTTGTTGCTTTTATTGCTTCTGTATTTTCTTATTGTAATATTCAAAAGATTACATTGTTCATTAATTAATTCATTAGTTACTCTACTAATTTCACAATTGTTTATTCTATATCTGTAATACTTGCAGTGTATTTTTAAATACACAGAATTAGAAATAAATACGATCTGGTTTCTTCTCTCAAAAATCTCAAAATCAGCTAAGTGATAAATAAATATAAATATGAGTTATTTTATGATTTCAAAAGAGTATTAAGCACCTGTGATTGAGGAAATTTGCCTTGAGGAGGTAATGCTTAAGCTAAATCTGGAGAAATTATTTTGAATTCATTGAGCATAGAAATAGAGTAGAATGCAGTATTTTCTGATCATTTTATATAGTTTGGAATTGCTGGGTATGGGATTCAAATGAGACAATTTAGGAAGATGATAGAAAAAGGACACATAGGACACTATAAAAGCATGAACAGAAATCTGGAATCATTTTTCAGGTTATAGAAACCATGCAAAACACTTGGTAAGTAAATTTTGAATAGATTCACAATTCAGCAATATATGTCTGGTCAATGTAGATTAGCTAAATGGAAGAGGCTGTAACTAAAGGGGATAATAACAACTAGGGGACTACTTTGCAGTTGCAGGTCCAAAACCTACATGTTGAAAGTAGAGTAAAAAGTGGATAGTTAATGCAATAAATATTAAATAATTTTTCACACTCTTGGGGAAAATAGAGGAGTTGACAAAGATGACCCCCAGTGCAATTGGCATAATTATAGAAATTATAAGTAAATAGATATATTTAGAATGAGTGTATTATCAATAATGATATTTAATACAACTAATAAAAATATTAGCTAACATTGATTTCTGACTATATGCTAGGCAATGTGATAACCACTTTATATTCTTGTATATTTTGAAAATTTATATTATTAAAATTCACTAACTACATACTCACCTTTTGTCTATAAATCTTTTTGTATTTCTCTATAAGCCCTGAATATATGTTTATTCAGCAACTGTCTTGCAATAAAGAGATTACTAAACTTAAAATATTAATTTGTTCTATTGATCAACTAATTGATGTTAGAGAAAGTTCATTATAAAATTTATAATTTTTTATCCAGGAGTCTTTCTCTATTCCTCTATTCCAATTACTGGCTCACTCTCTTTGATAATAATTATATACTTTCTACTCTTTTTCAATTATCTTAAGTTTTTTTCTATGTCTACCATCAGGTGAATAGCCGTGCTTCATATTTAACTGAGGAAAACACCTCTTTTGATCCAATAAAAAAAGATTTCCACAACATCCTACCATCATAGCTCCCCAACTCACACCTGGGTTCATGTATTTAGTCTATCCTATTACTATGAAATAATTTTTTGTTCCTCTATTAGGTCATATATTTCCTCAGTACAACAACTTCCCCCCTCACTTACCAGTGCATATATATTATTCCAGCTTTTATTATCTTTTGCTCCTGCTTTCTCTGTTATTATATATCTCATAATTTTTTCCCATTTTCGCAAACATTTATATTTTCCTCTAAAATCAAAAATCAAAAATACCTTCTCTTAAAATATATTTATCTGTCATGGAGTCTTCTCCTTTCTTTTAGGTAGAAAAAATACATTAAAAAGAGATATGTATCGTAGATGTCTCCAATTGCTTTCCTCTATTTCTTTGGTTGCCATTGAATCTTCTCCAAACATTCTTTGGATTCCAATATTCCTTTCAAATGTCTTTGTATATGTCAAAAAATCCAGTTGTCACGTATTAGTGTAAATAAAATTTTACCTTTTATTTTGGCTTTTATTGTAAAATACAATATTCTTATTGCTTTCTTTGGCTCCAACTTACTGGTCATTCTGTCTCTTTTGCAAAATGCTCTATCTCCCAGACTTTGAAATTTTAGTGTGTTTCAAGGGTCTATTTCTGAATTTTTCTCTTCTTACTCTACATTCTTATTGATCTCAACTTTTTTTTTTTTTTTTTTTTTTTTTTCCTCTTAGACAGAATCACACTCTGTCACCAGGCTGGAGTGCAGTGACGCCATCTCAGCTCACTGCAACCTCCACCTCCTGGGTTCAAGCTATCCTCCTGCCTCAGCCTCCCAAGGAGCTGAGACTACAGGCATGCAACACCATGTCCAGCTAATGTTTTTGTAGTTTTAGTAGAGATGGGGTTTCACCATGTTGGCCAGGATGGTCTTGATCTCCTGACTTCGTGATCCACCTACCTTGGCCTTCCAAAGTGCTGGGATTACAGGTATGAGCCACCACACCCAGCCTGATTTCAACTTTTATTTATGACTTCAAATAGCATCTATATACAAATTTCTCTCTTGGTGTCTGTACTCATTCATCTAATTGTCTAAATTTCATCTCTACTTAGATATCTAGTAGGCGTTTCATACTTAACATATTCAAAATTAAACTCAATTCACCTGCAATTCTTACTGTGAATGAACAAAAACGCTTCTCTCACAGCCCTCCCCACCTTCACTAAGGCCAACCCTTTTCTTCATATTGCTTAGGCCAAACATTTGGGATTGTCTTGATTGTTTTATTTTTCTTGCATCTATCATCAAATCCCTCCACAAATCCTACAGTAATTTTCTCCAAAATATATCTAAAGTCTACCATTTCTCTCTTCTAAGCTAACATGTTGTCCAAGCAACCTTCATCTCTTATCTCCTAAATTGATTATTTAATATTCCCTAACTATTCTCCTTGCCTTTGCCTTTGCCCTTCCCTTTAGTTTTACAAAGTGGCCAAGGTAATCATGTTCTCAGTGAGCCCCGTTTGACAACCCATTATGAAACCGAAACCTTCCTCCCTTCCCTCCAGTACTATTTATCTGTGTTCTTTTCTTTATTTTTCTTCCTCACATTTATCATTCTCTACTACATGTTTTAGTTATTGTTGTGGGAATTCAGGGACCCCAAATGGAAGGACCAGCTGAAGCCACGGCCGAAGAACATAAATTGCGAAGATTTCATGGACATTTATTAGTTCTCAAAATTAATACTTCTATAATTTCTTCCACACGTCTTTACTGCAATCTCTGAACATAATTGTGAAGATTTCATGGACATTTATCACTTCCCCAATCAATACTCATAATTTCCTATGCCTGTCTTTACTTTAATCTCTTAATTCCGTCATCTTCATAAGCTGAGGATGTATGTTGCCTCAGGACCCTGTGATGATTGTATTAACTACAAACTGTAAAACATGTGTGTTTGAACATTATGAAACCTGGGCATCCTGAAAAAGAACAGGGTAACAGTGATTTTCAGGAACAAAGGAGATAACCATAAGGTCTGACTGCCTGCAGGGCCTGGCAGAACAGAGTCATAGTTTTCTTCTTGCAGAAAGCGAATAAGAGAAATATTGCTTAATTCTTTTCCCAGAAAGGAATAACCCTGGGGAAGGAATGCACTCCCAGGGGTAGGTCTATGAATGGCCGCTATGGGAACGTCTGTCTTATGCAGTTAAAGATAAGGGATGAAATACGCCCTGGTCTACTGCAGTGCCCTCAGGCTTACTAGGATTGGGAAATTCCAGCCTGGTGGATTCTAGTCAGACTGGTTGTCTGCTCTCAAACCCTGTTTCCTGTTAAGATGTTTATCAAGACAATACATGCCCCGTGGGACATGGAACCTCATCAGTAATTCTAATTTCAACCTGGCCTTGTGATCTTGCTCTGCCGTTTGCCTTGTGAACTTTTATTGCCCTTTGAAGCATGTTATCTCTGTGACCCACTCCCTATTTGTACACCCCTCCCCTTTTGAAGTCCCTAATAAAAACTTGCTGATTTTGCAGCTCAGAGGCATCACGAACCTGCTGATATGTGAGGTCACCCCCGGAGGCCCAGCTGTAAAATTTCTCTCTTTGTACTCTTTATCTTTATTTCTCAGACTGGCCAACACCTAGGGAAAATAGTAAAGAACCTACGTTGAAATATGGGGGATGGTTCCCCCAGTAGTTATTTTTATTTTTACTGTTTATTTCATCCCTCAGAGGGCAAAGATAATTGTCTCTCATATTTGATGTTCTACAGGTGGTGTCCAGACTAGTCTTCACATAGAGACAACAATATATATTTGTTAAATACGTTGATGACTACATGCATTGGAGAATATTTTAAGTTTAAAAAACGATCATGCAGCTTGCTCATGTCACATTATTACATTTATAGAATCTGTCTTATTAATAATTATAAAGAAAAGAAACAGCAAAAAAGAAAAGAAGAATGGAAAGAAGGAAAGATGGAAAAATAAAGACAGAAACTGGAAAGAAAAGAGAATAGACCTTCATCATTGGGTTAACTTGAGCAAGTATGATCCTTTCCAATGTTAACCAATAATATTATTTACCTTATTAAAATATTCACTGACTTCCCAGGGGACTTAGAATAAGATTCAAATTCTGTATCCTGACCTGAAAATGTAAATAGAAGATATTATACCCCTTCACCACTTGTCACTAGGTTTACACTACCAGCCTTTGAGATCTAAAGACACTTCTACTTAATTGAATCCTTATCCTTTTGGAAGAAGGTTAGATACTAACACCTGAGAAAGGTCTTTCTTCACAATCAAACTTAAAGAGTTCACCTAATATTTCTGTGTTATACCACCATGATTTATTCTTATCATGATTTATTAATTTATCACATTTTCATGTATTTATTTTCTATCTCAATTAAGTAGAATTTGAGCTCCATGAGAGTTAATCATGCTATTAATATTCTATTTCCATTGAAGCTGGGAATTCAAAACAATTCATTGAAGTAATCTATTCTCTGAATCTACTTGAAGGAAGCAGTCTTTTCATGAGCTCATGTCCCAATGTTGCCCAAACACCTTGATGATTAGAAGTAAGAGTACTCTGCTTAGTAGAAACCTGGAGGGGGAGCAGTCAGAGAAAATCCTGTTCTACTGGGATAGTATGAATCTCTCTTCATAAATCCTGATGTGCTAGAAATTTCGCTTTCCCTTCTTCCCCCAAAAGAGCTACAATGCTTAACTGCTATTTTTGTAAGAAAATGCATTCTTATTTCCTCCCACCTGACTTTAAAATGGCTGTTTGGAATATGACCTGTTTGTCAGTTAGAAGATTCCAATATTTAGTTTTGTACTTACAAATAAAAGAAAACATCAAAATAATTTTTCATTATTGTACTTTTAATTTTGATATAAAGTATATACATCATCTGGGCCTAGGAAAATCCAGACATAAGAGAATAAAAAGCATTAAGGTATATTGATTACATTGTTATGCTGCAGATCTAGAATTGACTATTTGCAGCATAAATGGAAAATGAACACAATTCATGTGCATTCATGATAATTGCCCCAAAGAAGCTGGCTCTGAGTTTATAAAGTTGATTCTGTTCACAGCAAAAATAATGATGAAGCATTTTAGGTACTCAATTTGGGCCTATTCCTTATAATACCAGTTATTTTAAAACTAAAGTGTTTTAGTATGTCTGCTATCTGCCTAAAAGCATAAGAAAAACTTCAGAAATATCAAATAATGGCATACATACTTTTTGAATAAAAGAATTCTTTCATATAAAGCACTTACCATTCAGCATAGGAATACAAAAGAATTGTGATATTTCAAATGGAAGTCTGTTTGAATGGAAAAAAATTACATGCACATATTTTTTTCTCAACAATAGGTATATATTATGAATACACTTTGCTCTATTTATGGATTCACTTAAATAATAATTTAGATTTATTTTTTAAGTAGTTTTTTTTTCATATCTACCTCTGTGTTTTCTATGTTTAAAATGTTTAATTGATTATATCTGTTTTTAAATGCATACTAAATAACAGAAAACTTAATCATCAAAAAGAAATAGTGGTCAATATTATTCTTATGAAGGATCATATATATTCTTACTAAGGAATACTTTGAGAAAGAAAAAGGATAACACATAAATACAAACAATTTGTGAATTTAAGTTAGAAAATCAGTAGATATATGCTGCATCTATCTTCATTGTTACATAAAGATCCAGCCATGGGCTTGAATACAGTTTTGGGCTCAGCTGGTTACTAACTCAATTCTGAAATGTGTTTCTTAGATCCTTTTCTCTGTCCACTACAGTTTGTGGTTTAAGTCATCTTACTTCCTGTATTGTTCTGGCTGATTATCTTGTTTTGTATAGCACTTTTTGCCTCAAATATTTATGAGTCTCCTTCATGCCAATGGTCATCCATCACTAACAACCAGTCTATTTGAATTTGTCCCTGACACTCCTGCATTAAATTTGGTACTTCCTACTGACCTAGCCTATGATGACATGTAAGCTACAGATAAATGAATGAATATGCTAGATTTTAGGCAACTTCAATATTCTACTGTTATGTAGAGTTCACCTTTGTGAATTAGAACTGAGTTCACTGCAAACTAGCACTTTCCCCTCACACACAAATGTAGTGAATTTCTCTTTCAAAAGATGATATCTATTGAATGGTCAGCTATTTCTCAGACATTGCCTTTACCTAAAGGAAAATGTCATCCACTTGTAGCGTCCAGCCCCTCTTTTACTTCTTGTTCCCCAAGGACTGAAAATTACTTAAACCGAAGTCCCTCTGAATTGCAACAGAATTCCAAATCCCCCTGTGAAAACTCAAAGATTAGGCTTGAAATTGGTATATTTTTATATATTCTCCTTTCTTGTGATTTGGCAAATGTTGCAATAACTAGAACAAATGACAGAAAAAAATTCTCAGATAGAGATTTTTATTTTTTTACTGAGTGGTATCAAAAGGTGTCATATGGACTCCAGTTTATACCTCGTAAGATAAATAGACATTCAGAATATGTTTTAGTTTATTTCACCTTCAGGCAAAAGTAATAATAAATTTTAATGACTATATAATAGAAGTCCAAAGTTAGTGTCATCAGGGTTGATTAAGTGGCTTAATAATGCCATAAAAGGCCAAGACATTTTTATTTGAATATTCTTTCTTTCTCAGCAACTTGGCTTTGAATCCACTATATATGTGTATATATACACATGTATACGCATGCATATATATGTTGCTATGAAATAAAAGTAACTGGAATTCTTTGAAATTAAAAATTATCAAAATTAAAATTAAAATGTCAGTAGTGGAACTGAATAGCACATGCACATTTTTAGTTCTGAATTACTTAACTTATTCATGAGCTGCTGATTTCTCCCCAGCATAATGACAGAAAACCAATATATGAAATTATAAAAGTAAAATAGATATGCTAGCTAAATTTAGGAATTACATGATCCATGTATTAATTATTTATAGATAATAGAAGGAATATAATAAAATATTTCAAGAAAATAGTAAAAGAAAAATCTTCAGAAATCAAGAAAGATGGTCATATGCTGACTATAAGGTCCTAGAGAATATTTCCCAAGGTTAATTAGAAGAAACTATATAATTAACTAAACCAGAATTCACATTGCTAAAGTTTAGAAAAACATCCTTTTACATGTTTGATTGATTGACAAACTAATTTAAAGATTCATAAAGGAGTCCGACATATGTGAATAAAAATATTAACTTTATCACTAAGAGTTGACTTACCTGCTTGTCAAAAAAGAGCATCTTAGTACCTAATCACAGAATCACGCCTCAACCAAACACAGACTGCAATGGAAAAGCATAGGTTTCCTTTAGGTGGCCAAGTGTGGTAAAAGTAATAACATACAGAAGTAGAGAAAAATGGATACCCTCTGAAGGTAATCTAATTTCAAAAGTGAGAAAAGAATTAGAAGCCGAATGCTTCACCCAGAGTTACCACTCAAAGGAGTAAGAAAATGATTCTACAAATTGATGATTTTCCCTTCCTAAATAATAGACAGGAAAAACACACACATCAAACAAATGGTAAAAGGTTCTCATGACAATGCAATTATGACAAAGATGATACACATTCTCAAATTTGCAAATACTAAACAATTTTATCATGCATGGGCTTTTAGTAAAGGATTACTGGAGAATATTATTTCCAAGTGTATTGGGGTTCTCCAGAGAAAAGAGATCCAATAAGACAGACAGATGATAGATAGATAGAAAGAAAGATAGATAGACAGATAGATAAAAGGAAATTTATAAGAGGATTAAATCACATGATTATGGAATGAAGAAATCCCATGGCATGCCTTCTGTAAGCTAGAGAACCAGGAAAGCCAGTGAGAGTGTGCTTCCAGAGAAGTAGGCATGAAATAAATGTAGGAGAAAAACAACATTTTATAGGTTGGATAAGGAGACAAGAGAAGCAAAATCTTGCCAACACTGACTTACTTATAATCTTTATAATCTTTAATATTACAATCTTCATGAAAATACTTTATTTTGCTATGTAAAGATAATATTAAACATTTCATGTGGAAACATCAATGTCCATGGTCTCCCTAGATCTCTGATTGTATGTGTATATATAATGGTAGGATTCATATTGTAGAATTAAGTAATATAAAGCAAAGGTTATTCTGGGGCAGTTTGTTGAATTACGTTACTCTGAAATACTTGCTAACTATAGAAACCACTTTGTTACATAAACTAGTTTATTTTGTTTCACACTGTTATGGGAACTTTCATTGCTTACTTACACAAAAGAATAAAATATTGAGAATTAGCATTTCTTAAACTTCAAGCTGTTTCATTAGAGTGAACGCCTGTCTTCAAAAGTTTGAAAGTCAGTTTAGTAAAATTGCTAGGTTACAGCCTCTGGAGCCAGATTGTGTGTTTGAATTGTGATTGTCAATTATTCACAAATAATTTATCTTTGTCAGCCCTATTTCTCTAACTTAATAAATTAATACATACAAGAGTCTTAAACATGGTTCCCGGACAATTGTTAAAAATAGTGAACTCTTAACAATTATTATTCATTCTTCCTAGTTGTGTCTAGCTTAGCAAATATGGTGTTATACATTACCTCTACTGTGAGTACTTCACAGTAGTGGACATGTGACTTCCATTCTTTCTATTTCAATCTACCCTGTTAGTCAAAAATACATTTGCTTTTACATATCAAAGTCTCCATTGTTCTTGAACTGGAATGCCTCAAAGATACACTAAAAATCTATTATTTTCTCAAATTATTAAAATATGCCTATATAATACTGCTTCCTGGTACTCAACTTAGATCTCATTCTGACACTTTTATCATAAATATTCTTCTAGCTTGTTATTCAATAGATGATAGGCTTTAAAAACTCCTTAGTTTTTATTTTTAATTGTTCTTTATAAAAGAAAGTCACATAACCTCTTATAGTGAAACCAAAATTATAACTTTCACAGATCATTGCTTAGAGGATGCATCAAGAAAACAAAAAATAACAAATGCTGGTGAACTCTTATACGCTGTTGGTGGGAATGTAAATGATTACAGCCTTTATCAAAAACAATGTAGAGGTTTCTCAAAAATCTAAAACTGAAACTACTATCTGATCTGACAGTCCCTTGACTGGTCTTCATCCAAAGAAAATAAAATCAGTATGTCAAAAAAATACCTGCACCCTCATTGTTATTGCAGCACTATGTACACAGCTAAGATATGAAATTAACCTAAATGTTCATCAACAGATGAATAGATAATGAAAATGTGGTCTATATACCCAATGAAATACTATTCAGTCATAAAAAAGGAATGAAATCCTTTCATTCACAACAGCAAGGATGAGCCAGAAGGACATTATGTAAAGCAAACTCAATCAGGCATAGAAAACCAAATACCACATGTTTTCATTTATATGAGAGCTAAAAAATAATTGAGCTCATGAAGGTAAAGAGAAGAGGTGTGGGTATTAGAGGCTGGGAGAGGTATTAAGAAGAGGTTGGTTAATGGAAATGAAGTTATAGTTACACGCGAGGAGTAAGTTCTGGAGTTCTGTGGAACCACAGGGTGATTATGGTTAGCTATAATTTAATTGTATATTTTCAAAAAACTAGAAGAAATTTGAATGTTCACAACACAAAGAAATAATACAAGTTTTAGGTAATGGATATGCGAATTATCCTGATTTGATCATTACACATTCTATACTCATATCAGTATATCACTCTGTATCTAATAAATATATACATTTATTATGTATCAACTTAAAGAAAAAAATGAAATGACTGGTTAAAG
>NW_012106942.1:47860-50992 GCF_000951045.1 Mandrillus leucophaeus | reverse complement strand
GAAGAAATCCCATGGCATGCCTTCTGTAAGCTAGAGAACCAGGAAAGCCAGTGAGAGTGTGCTTCCAGAGAAGTAGGCATGAAATAAATGTAGGAGAAAAACAACATTTTATAGGTTGGATAAGGAGACAAGAGAAGCAAAATCTTGCCAACACTGACTTACTTATAATCTTTATAATCTTTAATATTACAATCTTCATGAAAATACTTTATTTTGCTATGTAAAGATAATATTAAACATTTCATGTGGAAACATCAATGTCCATGGTCTCCCTAGATCTCTGATTGTATGTGTATATATAATGGTAGGATTCATATTGTAGAATTAAGTAATATAAAGCAAAGGTTATTCTGGGGCAGTTTGTTGAATTACGTTACTCTGAAATACTTGCTAACTATAGAAACCACTTTGTTACATAAACTAGTTTATTTTGTTTCACACTGTTATGGGAACTTTCATTGCTTACTTACACAAAAGAATAAAATATTGAGAATTAGCATTTCTTAAACTTCAAGCTGTTTCATTAGAGTGAACGCCTGTCTTCAAAAGTTTGAAAGTCAGTTTAGTAAAATTGCTAGGTTACAGCCTCTGGAGCCAGATTGTGTGTTTGAATTGTGATTGTCAATTATTCACAAATAATTTATCTTTGTCAGCCCTATTTCTCTAACTTAATAAATTAATACATACAAGAGTCTTAAACATGGTTCCCGGACAATTGTTAAAAATAGTGAACTCTTAACAATTATTATTCATTCTTCCTAGTTGTGTCTAGCTTAGCAAATATGGTGTTATACATTACCTCTACTGTGAGTACTTCACAGTAGTGGACATGTGACTTCCATTCTTTCTATTTCAATCTACCCTGTTAGTCAAAAATACATTTGCTTTTACATATCAAAGTCTCCATTGTTCTTGAACTGGAATGCCTCAAAGATACACTAAAAATCTATTATTTTCTCAAATTATTAAAATATGCCTATATAATACTGCTTCCTGGTACTCAACTTAGATCTCATTCTGACACTTTTATCATAAATATTCTTCTAGCTTGTTATTCAATAGATGATAGGCTTTAAAAACTCCTTAGTTTTTATTTTTAATTGTTCTTTATAAAAGAAAGTCACATAACCTCTTATAGTGAAACCAAAATTATAACTTTCACAGATCATTGCTTAGAGGATGCATCAAGAAAACAAAAAATAACAAATGCTGGTGAACTCTTATACGCTGTTGGTGGGAATGTAAATGATTACAGCCTTTATCAAAAACAATGTAGAGGTTTCTCAAAAATCTAAAACTGAAACTACTATCTGATCTGACAGTCCCTTGACTGGTCTTCATCCAAAGAAAATAAAATCAGTATGTCAAAAAAATACCTGCACCCTCATTGTTATTGCAGCACTATGTACACAGCTAAGATATGAAATTAACCTAAATGTTCATCAACAGATGAATAGATAATGAAAATGTGGTCTATATACCCAATGAAATACTATTCAGTCATAAAAAAGGAATGAAATCCTTTCATTCACAACAGCAAGGATGAGCCAGAAGGACATTATGTAAAGCAAACTCAATCAGGCATAGAAAACCAAATACCACATGTTTTCATTTATATGAGAGCTAAAAAATAATTGAGCTCATGAAGGTAAAGAGAAGAGGTGTGGGTATTAGAGGCTGGGAGAGGTATTAAGAAGAGGTTGGTTAATGGAAATGAAGTTATAGTTACACGCGAGGAGTAAGTTCTGGAGTTCTGTGGAACCACAGGGTGATTATGGTTAGCTATAATTTAATTGTATATTTTCAAAAAACTAGAAGAAATTTGAATGTTCACAACACAAAGAAATAATACAAGTTTTAGGTAATGGATATGCGAATTATCCTGATTTGATCATTACACATTCTATACTCATATCAGTATATCACTCTGTATCTAATAAATATATACATTTATTATGTATCAACTTAAAGAAAAAAATGAAATGACTGGTTAAAGGTCAGTTTAACAAGCAGTTAATCCTTACATTTTCACCCATTCTACTTGTCCCATACTTCCATGACATAGGTGACTGCCCCTTTCCAACTGCAGCAAGAAGACCAGAGATTTATTAATGAAGGATATAAAATAAAGCCTCTAAACTACCAGACATCAGCTCCTGGTTAGGGCAGGTGTACCATTTTGAAAACAGGGACACTCTCTGAATTCTGAAATCCCCAGGTCACTGTCTCACTAGTTTCTAAGACACATGCAACTAAGACTACACACTTCAGACAGGAAAATATAAAAGTTTCCAGGGCCTCTGACAAATACAAGAGAAAATAACTAAAGCTACTGATGCCAAGAGGTTGTCTGAAGACATATCTCAACCACAACCCTAACCTCATTGTCAAATCAGAGCTTCCAATCAGGTTGCTAACACTTCAATAGCTGGTAAATATGAGCAGACACACAAGGATCATCAACTACATAACTTCAATGATAAGATATAGACCCAAACAAAGGAAAAATAAATAAACAAGGGAAGAAGAGCAGTTTTGGAGGAAATGGTGACTAGACAGAAAGACATTTTTATTTCAAGAACTGTAATCAATATCCTCAGAGAGAAAAGATAATATATTATGTCCATAAAACAAAAATAGGCTACCAAAAAGATAGTGAAAGAAAAGAAAAGAAAAGAAAAGAAAAGAAAAAGAAAAGAGAAACAACTTTCAGAAAGTGAATTTAAAATAATAGAACATGCAATACTTCAGATAGAGTAATTACTTTCAAGCAGGCCAAATACAGTTACTGGAACACTTTGTACATCATCTAATCATGTTGATATCAGATATTGTGACATGCCTTACCTGTTAAGGATCTATTATATTTGAAACTAGCTAACACTACAGAACTATGCTGCAGGTTTCCTCTAATCTTACCTTAGCATTTTAGAGAAAACCATTTACTTGGTAATAAAAGGGAAAGAAATGTTTTAAATTTTCAGACAAAAATTCAGATTCATAGGAACAAAATTATCAAGTGGTCTATGAAACCTTTATAATTTTAAAAAGTTTTGTGTTTCTCCCTATTTCCCATGTTTCCTTTGGTATTGTTTATTTTCTTCCATCTTTACATTCTTTCGCATTACTGAA
>NW_012106942.1:44953-46990 GCF_000951045.1 Mandrillus leucophaeus | reverse complement strand
ACTGAGTATTTTTCTCTATATTTTATTTTGTCAGATGTTAAGAATATTACACCTTCATTCTTATGGTTTATTTTTATGTGATGAATAGTTTTCAACTCATTTATTTAGAATTTTATATATATATATATCTTGTTGATATATGTACCCTGAATAGACCACATACAGCTAGACTTGAGAGATCTGTCTTACAGTCAATGAGTTTAAAACTTTCATATTTCCAGATGGTTCTTGACATACGATGGCTTGACTTAATGACTCTATGACTTTAGTGTGGTGCTATATGCATTCAGTAGAGACTGGTACTATATTCTCTCAATGGTAGACAGTGACAGTGAATGGTAACTCCCAGTTAGCTATGATACTCTACAGTGTACTGTGTTGCCAGATGATTTTACCCAAGTGTAGGCTAATGTAAAGGATCTGAGCATGGATAAGGTAGGCTAGGCAAAGCTATGTCATTTGGCATGTGTATTAAATGCATTTCACTGTTTGATATTTTTAACTTAACAGTGGGTCTATCAGAATGAAAACGTACATTTTATTGTATTTACTCTTTTGTTCTTTCTTGCTTTACAACTGAGTAGATTATTATTTTCTCTCTGTGGTTTGTTAAATTTTACTTTTCTAATTTTGTTTGTTTCTTTAAGTTTCACAAATAATAATGCTTAGTTGCATTCTTTGGTTTCTTAAAATGCTCAGAATTTATACTTTCTCCATCACAAGACAAATACTTTAGTATACGTGCTTATATTCTCTTCTTCCAAAACTCTTCACTCTGTTTAGATTGTCTAGATTTTTAATTTTAGGTCCAAATGGAAATATATGTTTTGCCTTAGTTTAATTTTTTAATTGTTTATGTGATGGTAAACATGATAACTAACCTCGAATGAGCCCTATATTTCCAGTTCACTCCATTGTTCATCTCTGTTACTCACCCACAACTTTTCTTTCCTCTAATCTTCAACATTTTACATACTATTTTGATTCTCAGCTGATGACTTTGTTTTCCATTTCACTGCTTCACTGATAAAAGTGAAGCAATATGATTTTCATATGAATTGTAATGAAACAAGAGATCAGTCTAAGAACTGACAATTTAAAATATTTATATAGATGTCTTTAACTTATTTGAACAATGTTTTGTATAAACAATCTTTCATGCCTTTTGCTAGATTTATCCTTAAGTATTTTTTAAATTTTAATTATTTCGTAAGTACAGTTCTTCAATTTGTTTCCAATTATTTGATAATTAGTTTTCATATTTTGACTTCGTATGTTGCAGCCTTACCTAAGTCATTTATTGATTTTAGTAGCTTATTTTTGTAGATTCCCTAAGATTTTCTATATACATAGCACATTGTCTGCAAAGAAAGATATTTATTTTTCCCTTTCAAATCAATACGTTCTTTATTTCTTGTTACTGTCTTCTTGCACTGGCTAAGACACACATATGTTGAATAGAACGAGTGAGAGCAGAAGTCACTGCCTTATTCTAAATCCTAGCAAGGAAACACTTGTTCTGTCACTATTAAGTGAAAAATAATATTGGATATCAGTATTTTAGATGAGTTTTTATCATTTTAGAAAGATTACTTTCTGTTTGCTAAGAGTTTTCTGGTTTGTTTTATTTATCACAAATAGATGATGCTATTTTCTTTACATTAACTTTATTTCAGTTATTTATTTCAAACTAGAAAATTTACATTGAACTATATTCAAGGTTACTGATTTTTTTTTTTCTGTGTCCAGTGTGTTTATTAACCCACTGAACAAATTATTCATCTCTGATATCATGTGCTTTTATTTCAAGCATTCACTTTAACTTTTTTAAAAATATATTTTCCATAACAGGACTGAACTTTCCCTTTCATTAATACATGGTTGTTCACATTTTTAGTGTCTTTATAATGTGTTTTCTTTGTTTTGTTTATTGTTTTTCTTATAATTGAAAGCCAGATATTTAACATTTAATGAAAGAGAGGGATAAAGATGGAAAATTACAAAGTCAGATTGGAGAAAAGTGTCTTCACACATACA
>NW_012106942.1:34859-44108 GCF_000951045.1 Mandrillus leucophaeus | reverse complement strand
TTTTTTTCGGTGTAACATTGTAGTAAGTGAAAGGCACTGAAGTTGGGGAAGGTGAAAAGAGAAATTAAAATATTTCCTCTAACCCAGCCTTCATCTCCTGCTTCCAGTCTTGATTTCTACACCCCAACCTTAAGTCTCTTTATGTATTCAATAGTTTAGTAGCCTTCACAGTTACCAGCAGTTTTTCATGTGTTTCTTTTTATATAACCCATCTCTCTCTCACTTAAATCGTTCTCCAGAATTATTTGTGAATAGAAAAAGAACAGCTTGTACTTTTTTACTGTAAATTTATACTATTTATTTGTGTCGGGGTCCTCATATACCGATTATACCAAAAGCTCTTTTGATACCAACCTATTTTCAAGTTATTTCTGCATATTTTCAGGGTGTCTCTGTAAATCCTAAAATTCATCCTTGAAAGAAATATTACCCAGAGTACTGCTGGTGAAACTTTCCCACTTAAATAAACATTATTATATATAAAAATCACGAGAAAATGTTAAATGAAAGAGAAGGAGGAGAAGGACAATGAAGAGCAGATGGTGGAGAAAAAGAAGGGGTAGGAGAAGAAAGAAAATAAACATGAAGAGGAGGAATAGGAGAAAGGAGAAGAGCAAGAAGGAGAAGGAAGAAAAGGAGAAGGAAGAAGAGGAGGAAGGAAGATTATTTGTGTAGAGCTGGTAAAGTGGTATATGACAAGGTGTTACCTGTGTTTAGTTACTACCATTCCAGTTCAAAGTCAAATAACTAATGGTGGTCCTGAGACTGGTGCTGATGTTAGCAGCAGCAAATCTGTATGGGTTTGCAGTGTCCTCAGTTCTTGCCCCTATAGAAGAAAAATTTCGAAGGGCATAAAGCAGAGTGGGAAATCAAGGCAAGTTTTAGAACAGGAGTGAAATGTTATTGAAAAGCTTAGTAAAGTACACTTGGAAGAGGGCCAAGTAGGTGACTTGCAAGATAAAGTGCATGGTTTAATCCTTGGCTTAGGGTTTTATACATTGGCATACTTTCAGGGGATTGCCTCCCTTCTATCCTGTGTCTTCCGTTTGGGTGGGCTGTCTGCATGTGCAGTGGCTGCCACAACTTGGGAGATATGTTCAGTGTGTTTACTGGAGTTGTAGGCATGTTCTTCCCTTACCAGTCCAGCGTTCCTAAAAGGTCATATACCAGTTAAACTCCGCCATTTTGTCTTAGTGTGCATGCTTGAGCTCACTCACCCAGCTCCTGAGATCTTATTGGGAAGCTGCTGATCACCAGTTTCAGGGGTTTCTGTCTACTGGGAGACTGCCTATTCCTTTCACCAGCTGTGATCAATTATTATTCTCTTACTGGGAAACTGCTGATCACTAGTTTCAGGTGTCTTGATTGGGAGACTGCATTTCCCTGTTGCCAGCTGTGACCAATTATTATTCGACCAACCACCTGATCATCACCTGATGGTTGCATCACCCCTGGTGTGGGCGTGGGGGTAAGGCGGGGTGATCCTCGGCCTGACTCATGTTTGACTAACTACCTGCTGTACCATTTCTCCACTCAAGAGTCCGAGACTCCATTTATTTGGGAAAAATGGGCAAAGGTCAGTCTTTTGTAACTGCTTTCTTCTGACAGAGGAGTGGAGGTGGTGGTTCTGTGGGTCTCGGCTTTTTTTTTGTTTTTCTGAGACGGAGTCTCGCTCTGTCTCCCAGGCTGGAGTGCAGTGGCGCCATCTCCGCTCACTGCAAGCTCCGCCTCCCGGGTTCACGCCATTCTCCTGCCTCAGCCTCCCAAGTAGCTGGGACTACAGGCGCCAGCCACTTCGCCCGGCTAATTTTTTGTATTTTTAGTAGACATGGGGTTTCACTGAGTTAGCCAGGATGGTCTTGATCTCCTGACCTCATGATCTACCTGCCTCAGCCTCCCAAAGTGCAAGGATTACAGGCGTGAGCCACCGTGCCCAGCCAGATCCAAGGGAGACAGGGGCAAGATTTCATCTTTGTCATGTTCCACTGATTGTTAGTGTAGGGATACTCTCTGTAGAAGAATGACTCTTGAATATTGAGAGGATGGTATCCGTCACACTGAGGATCATCTGGAGCTTCATGGCCTGAAGGTGAGAAGAGACAATTTTTTTTTTTTTTTTTTTAATTTAGAAAGATGTCAAAATAAAATTAAGGGGTGAAGACAGCTCTAAAAGTTTCCAAGACCACTGATGTGTCCAGGTAGCTGGTGGCTATAATCATTACCTGCTAAGATTTAGGGTTGCTAGTTAATTCCAGTATGTGCCCAGAATTAGAATATTGGTCAAGATTTTTACATTGCCCACCCTCTTGTTTCTTCTGAGCTGCAGGCAGCAATCACTGGTTGGTTCACAGGAATAAGCAGAGTTAGCCCAAATTGCAGTTAAAAACTCAAAAACAACTGAGACACTAGAGTCTAATAACAGGAGTAATAAATTTTTTGAAACGTAATTTTTCTCTTTAGTTTTCATTAAAAAATAAAAACTAAATCATAATAGGACTGATTTGTTTGCAAAATAACTTTAGGCTTACTATACATGGCTTGATTATTTGCATAAAGCACAGAAAGAATAATTATTTGCCATATGTGCTTTTTTAAAAGAAAATGACTTTTATGGAATTTTGTTCCATAAGGAATCTCAATATGACTTATTTAAGGCCTTGGGCCCAGCCGTGAGTTGGTGCCATCAAATACATTTGTGAGTTGTGTATATCCTCTCTTCTTGAGGTCACAAGATATCTTGGGGCTCCTGGACCTGTCAGAAAGTGCCATTCTTTATCTACCACAGGACGGGAACTCTGTACATTGTGTAGATAAAGTATGAGTCCAGTTTTCCCAAGGATTTTTTATTGGCCCTTTAAATCAAATTTGATTCCTTAAAGAAAAACAAGCCATTTTAGTCAAAGCCTAGGTAAATAATCAGTTTCTCCAACTGTAATCCGTTGCGAAAGAAAACAGATTCTTATTGTACTTATGCAAATAAATGCATTACCATAAGTTAAAAATACTCACAAATAGTTTCAAAATTCTGGAGAAATCAAGTAGAGAGAAACAACTATGCTCCAAATTTTGTTTATAGGAGAATACTTTACTCAGTTGTTGAAAGCTGGAAATAGAAGGACTATTTCAGTCTTTTATTAGTGCAGTTCATGCAGCTAACTCCTGTTCTGCTTGATATTCATGAACATTTTAGCTCTCCCTGAGAATTCTGAATGTTTTTCCTCTGTTCTAATGTCACAATCTCTGAAGTCATTGGAAAACTGCATTTAAGAGCACCTGTTAGAGTTCTATAGCTGAATTATAAAACCACCTTCAAAAGAGGATGACAAATGATGACAATTGTCTGTGGGTGCCAAAATTCTCAGGACAGCCACAGTCAAAGGCACATTTGCCATGGAAATTTGTTACTTCTGTGGCACACAATAATTTAACATAACAAATGTAATTATTGATAATGTATACTAACTTATATCAGAATTATAGGAATTTCACATAATTTTGGAAGATGTACCAATAACACATTTATAAAGAGCAGATTAATGCTTTAATAAAACTCTGTGTGCTTTTATTCCAATGTTCAATTTATGGAAAAACTGAATAATTAATACTACTTTAGCTAATATGATCATACACAGAATTTTGTTTACAAGATTAATTTTTCACAAACCTTCCCCAACTTGCTTCAACCTTTAGCTTTATCCTAACTAATGTAAAACAATATTTTGACCCTTTAAACTGGAAAAATAATCTACATTTTCATGCCTTCTTATAATCTTTCACCAAAAGCACATTCTACTTTACACATCTTATATGTAAACATTCCTCTTTTTAAACAACCAGTCATTTTACTTTAGGACAAGAATTTACCATATAAGATCCTTTGTCATATGAAATCTTTTTTCTTTATGACCTTCATTACCAAAAATACCTCTTTACCTCTATAACCTTTGAATTAGACAAGTAATTTTCTTTCTGTTAGGAAGTTAAGGTTTGTACTCCATGTTTCTGTGTGAATCATGTAAGGGAGGAGCAGATACGGAGGTTATCTGTATACTGTAGAAGTTATCCTCCCCTTAAGATATTGCTCAGTTAAAGTTTTGCTAGGGCTTGTTTGAATAAGTGTGAGCTATTTCTAAACCTATGAGGTAAGGCTGTCCAGGTTGAACCTAAACTTTTTGGTTAAAGATTTAGGTAGATTTCTCAGGGTAAAAAGGGCAATGAGAGAGAATGATAAATTTAGAGATTGGGTAAATACTGAGCAGGCACCCTTCTTGGAAAGTATATTTTTGCCTAAAAATGTGTGAATCTTTTCTTTTGGAGGGAGGGTGTGCCCTTTAATCACATTACCTGACAGAATTTGGAGGAGAGTTGCTTAGAGATTAGCCTACAGTAGGCAGTTCTGGAACCCAAAAGGGAAATTTATGATTTTATTTGCCACTTCCAGAGTTGCCCTTGGCTTTGTCCTGTTGATGATGATGTCTGATTTAGAAGCCAGCCAGAGAGCCCCTTCAGCTCAAGGTCATCAGGGGTTGGGATGCTGTCCCACTTGTCCTTCAGCCATCAGGGAAAGTCCCATTTACAATGGCTGAGCTTATAGCAGAGTGGGTAAACTGTGTGTTTACCCACACAGTTGTCCCCTTGGGGCAGTTTGCCTTCCAGTGGCCTGGCTTCCCACACCAGTGGTTGTTACCTGGAGGAATGTCCTTAGGGCAACCTGGAGAAGGTTTGAGAGCTTACAGAGCAGCCAGTACTTGAGCCTGCCTCTGGCTCCGGCATTTCTTTTTCCTTAGCCTTCACCTCTTTGTCCTGATCTCGGTTATAAAAACTGAGGAAGCTAATTTCAGGATTTCCTGCATAAGGGTACTGGATTCTAAGACTGACTTTTGCGATTTTCTCCTAATTTATTTTTAGGCCAAACAGTACTATAAAGGAAAATGAGGGTTTTTTTTGTTGTTTTAAGGTTTAGGAGAATCAAATTTTACCCAGTTTTGGAGATTGCATCTGAGGGGCATGTCCTCTGGTATGGAGACACGACTACCCATTTGTGAAGAGAGAACAGGGGACAAAAAAATAAAATGAAGCATTCCCTCTTACGTTCCTATTATCTTGAATTGGGTGTTCCCCCATTCATCCTTAGAGTTCCGGAATAAACTGGTCTTACCTTGTACATTTAACCTGGGTCCCATCTCATCACAATTATCCACTGGAGAACAGATGATATACCCGAGTGTACAGGAGGCCCCTGTTTATCCTTGGGTTTCTGGGTTGAACTGGTCTTCCTGCATACCCTTAACCTCTCCTTTATCTCTGTTCTAATGGTAATCTGTTAGTCTGGGACCGAGCTTCATCACTGTCCTAAGGGTCTCTCGCACCTGCATCCTTAGGCTGGGCTATATTTGTGTACCCATGAGCTTATAGAGACTCTCACTCCAAGTATTCTAGGAAGAAAATAATTATCTCTTTTCTCAGATTCCCATTTCCCATATTCTTTAAGTAGGCAAGAAACCTGTTTTTCGGCTAACTGCTGCAAGGTGGCTGGACTTTCCTCTTTTTAAATATAATTTTGAGGGTCTTGATGCATATTGAGAAGGGTATGGAAGTGGAGGAGGAAAAGGAGAGGAAATGGAGGCTGCAGGAGGAAGTGAAAGAAGCAAGAGGAATACTCACAGGAAGGCTTCATATGCCAGTGGAAACAGCAGCCCTTGGGTTGAGGAGAGCAATGTTTATTTGCCCTCTTGACATAAAGGAGGAACCTCTGGAGGACTCAGGGCTTGGGGTAAGAATTCACACATGGCAAAGGAAGAATTTCCCCTCCTCCTAAAGAGGTGCTGACTCAAAAATAAACAGTAGGTGAGGTCCTTAAAGGGCCATAGAGTGAGGCCCTATGCAGGTAGGTTAACTTTTTCAAAAGTCACCGGAAAAGTTGGCCCTCGATCATAACAGGGATGAAAAAATGTATAGTTAGTCACAAAGAGCTGGCAGAGCCGGGGTTCTAGTTAGTGTCTGTCCCAGCAATGGGCAAACAAGCATCTGCAAAGGAGTCTGTTTCTTTGCTGCTGAGAAAATGCAGCAAGAGCTGTGGGCACATGAAAAACGGGTGTATATTTAAGACAGACATGCTCTGAAGGCAAAGGAAACAGCAGGTGCAAAAAGCCATTTCATAATATACACAGAGTAAACAGGAAAATAGGTGATATGAGTTTTTGGGAAAGAGTCAATTTTAGATGGAAAAGCAGAGGAAACCCAAGATGTTACATGATCTCAGGCTTTAACCCTAGTACTCTCACAAGCTTCCAGTTCAGGACAGCCATGAGTGTCTCTGGTCTACTCTGTGCAGATCACAGGGACCTTGACACCCTGACAAGTGTGTTAGGGTAAGCTGAGAGATCAGCCAGGGAGGAGCAGAGACACTGTGACCCAGTAGAGTCATTTTGGGGGCTGATTATTAAGCAGGAGAGTGAAAGGGGAGAAGACAATGTACGTGGGGTTTAATGCCTCCAGCTGAAGAAGGCAAGACATAGAGATATCTTACAAGCAGGGAATGTAACTGAGTCAAGTGGCACCAATGTATGTTAACAGCAGTAAATGTATGCAGGTCAGCAGCAACCTCAGTACTTGCCTACTCAGAAGAAAGAATTCAACTGAGGGGCATAAGGACTGACATTCGTGATGGTGATTGGGAGTGGGGTGGGGCTCTCTTGCCCTGCTTGACTCTCCTGCCCTGTCCGTGTTTGACTAACCACCTACTGTGACAGTAGTTGCTGCAATTTCAGTTATTTATAAAAGCTGGACATGTGTAGAAGATGACAAGCTGGGACCCAAGGAGGTATTGTGCCTGGCACCTTATTTGACTGACTTATGTAAGACTTCAAAATCTTGCATAAACTTTTATGACTAATGCTACTTAGAAAAATGCAAGAAAGGAGATTCTGTTAAATGTATTCCTCAGTTTAACCAAAGTGACACAGCACAGTTGAAACTTTGGCAACTTCACATTCATACATATCTTTTTAAATTGTATTTTTTAAACCCATACACAGCATTCTAACTATATTTTGTATTCATAGGCGTCTCTTTTAGGTACATTTAGCTTTGAAATAAGAAAATAGTGAAAGAATTATTTCTGCTAACACGATACAACTATCCCTCATACCTCCCATCACATGCTAACTCTTCCCTCAAAACAGGATATGTCCACTTATCCATCACTAGGTGATGTCAGTTTCTTTTCTGAGTTATTTATTTATTTAGGTAAACCCAGAGACTGGGTCTTGTTCTTTCACCCAGGCTGGCGTGCAGTGGTGTGAACAGAGTTCACTGCAGCCTTGACCTCCTGGGCTCAAATGATCCTCCCACCTCAGCCTCTCAAATGACTATAGGTGCATACCACTAAACCAGGATAATTTTTGTATTTTTCATAGAGATGAGATTTCACTATGTTGCCCAGACTGATCTCAAACTCCTGGACTCAAGTAATCTACCCGCCTCCCCCTCCCAAAGTAATGGGATTACAGGCATGAGCCATCATTCCTGACTCACATTCCTCTTTGTTAAGTACCTAAATTGAATACTGAGAGACAAATTTACCTACTACTTACTACTTTGTATCCAAGGGAAATAATTTAGTTTTTAGTAGGAACCTAGAGCAATCCAGAAGATTTTATTCAAAAAGATGATACCGTCAGGAAGCAGAAGGGTTTTTCTCCAAATTCTGAAGGCCTTCACTGTGATTAATCTAAAATAGTGATTGTAAGAGCTTCTGTTGGAAGTACTGTTTTTTCTTGTTTTGTGTTTTATAACATTAGAAAATGCATTAGAGCTTTTTGTAAAAATTGTGAGCCCAAATCTAATTAATATTTATTGAATCATGGGTCCCATGGCTCAATCATATGCCTTGAATTTTACGCATTGAGAAATTTAAGTATGCTGTCCAATTCTTCACTGTTCAAAATTATTATTATTATTTTTGTTACAGATTCCTTATTTTATAATAATGTTTTACTATTATCTAATAAGAGTGGTAGATTAAAATGATTGTGACCATGTATTAAGTGCTTTACTATGGAAGTAAATACTAATAATATTTCCATTTTATACATAAGGGTACTAAGGCATTGAAAAGGTAATTTATTTGACATAAATTTAATTAAAAAATAACATTATACATTAACATATTAACATTGGACATGCAAAACATGGAGAAAAAAGTGACATTTTATATACATCATATTTCACTTGAGTTGTGAGTAGATACATTGGCATGATTAAAAGGAGGAAATTATTCAATTATTTGATTTAAAACTAAATAAATATGATCAAAATAAGCCAGGACAATCATTACATTACTCATACTTAACATTTCTCCATCTGTCAAGCTTCTTCTTTCTGAGATGCTCTTTGCTTGCTTGTCAATGGGCATCACCTTTACTGAATCTTCCCTGTATGAGGATTCTTGGAACATATGCCACATGACTACTTTGCTCACCAAGTTTTGATTTTTCAGTTTCTCTCTTTCAACTTCCCGTAATTAGTCTGGAGAGGCTGAGATAAAGTTTATTGACAGAAAATGACTATGATCAAAATCCCAATTACTGGCACTTTATTCCTTTGATAGAAATCAAGGCTGCCTTATCATTTATTATGGGAAAATGCATATAAATACATCAGAAAGATTGTTTAAACACCTTCTTTTTTGGTAAATTTCATTATAGGGCTCTAGCAATTTGAGATTACATAAATTGAAATCATTTAATATTTTATCTTATTTCATATGATTTACAGAAATGTCTTTGAGTGTAACTATAAGTAAATACAATTAACTTGAATTGATACTATACCACTGTGAACTAGAAGCTGAGATGACTTTCTGCTTCAAGTTGTGGACCTTTGTGAACGTATTATTTGGACAAGAAAACAGAAACCATTATGTATGCCCTTTGAATTTTCACATACCTTCATTTTCTTTGACACAATCTGAATACCATTTATATATCCTGTGTATATACACTGATATATAGCACTAAATATTTGTTGTTGTCCCTTAGAGTCATTGAAAGGAGCAAGGGCAAATTGTAATTTTTGTATAAAATATAATAATATGTAGGCATATTTGGATCATTCTTATACTTTTCTACTTGGTGTTTATTTAGCATTATTTGCCTATTAAGAAAATTATATGCAGCAAAAGAAAAAAATAAACTTTTGTACTATTTGCTTTCAGTACATAAATAAATTTCTGCTGAATAGAGAAAG
>NW_012106942.1:29201-31550 GCF_000951045.1 Mandrillus leucophaeus | reverse complement strand
AGCCATTTTAATTCATTTGGGAAACAGGCAGCAAAAATAATAATCACAAATAAAGAAAAGTGAAAATTTATTACTTTAGGTATTTCTCATTTGGACTTTCTTATTTGAGCCAGTCATCACTTCACCTAATTCCAAGCTCTCCTTTGCCTAGATGATTTATTCCACAATGTCTCAAAAATCATGTAATATTCAAAGTCATAGAAATAAAACAAACTGACATTCTAGGTCATAGAATGCCATGATTTATTAATTAAAATCACTCATCTTTCTCTAAGTTATCTCTGTTGCATAGAGCAGGATGACCAATATGTGTTCAGGACCTAACAATAAATCTGGAGTATTAGAGTACACAATTGACCAGTAATTAGTGGAAAGAGAAAATATAATCATATGGTAGAATTGCATAAATGACAATTTGGGTAAAGTTCTATGTCTTAAGATGGTATCAACAGAAGTGGTAAAACAATATACAATTTTAGAATAAATGCTAGAGTTGATTTCACAATGTTTGAGCCCCAAATCTAGGCGCCTGTGATAGAGATAAAAATTACAAAAAGCTTGGGAAAGCAAGTGGAAAGATAACCTATGGACAGAATTCAAAGGCAGCACCTCTTGCCCTGTGGTGAAGAGCCTTGACTTTAAGCCTAAAGGTGGAGGTTTCCATAGTATATTTCTGCATATATGTTTGTCTGTATTGGGGAGTTAATGGACTCTGCTAACCAAATCCTAAAATCTTTGGCATAGCCATACTCTAAAATGAGGATCATAGAGAGGGTGATTTGATGTTCTACTTTAAATAGTAATTAAAATTAGAATTTCTTTGTTCCCCATTTTTTTTTGGACCTCACCTCTACTCTGCCATAGGTGGTTCATTTTTTAAGCATTTTGGCAAATGTTAGAAATGAGTGACAAGGAAGACCATGAAGTTTCCTCCTAAAATAGCTAGCTAGATCATTAAGGCTGTATTTGAAACTTAAAGAAACCATGATACCCTTTATTACATAAAAGTGATTAAAGAAGTCATGAGAGTTGCTGTTTCTTTGTTTGTTTGTTTTTCTCATTCTGGGCAGAGGACAGTATTCCACTGATTAACAAGAGAATGAGAGATAAACATAGGTTGTATTTTGTTTATGTCCTTTCGGTCATGCTTTCACAATATATCCATTAAATTCATAAGGGGAATGACAATTCAGAAACATAGTTTGAATTATGTAGATTAATGTTATTATAGAACAATCAGTTTGTGAGATAACCTCCCCTTAGAAAAGTGCAAGAGAAATAATATATTCTACAGGCTTTTTGTTGTCGTCGTTGTTAGAAGAATTGTAAGAAAGTATAAAATGCATTGTGCTAAAGTTGTTGCAAGTGACTATAGAAAAAAGATAGCCATTGCTTATGAGTATATGTGAGATACATTTATCCTTAATATGTTGATGTTTAAGCGTAATAATATTTATGTTTGTACAAAAAACATTCATAGAAATAATCTTACCATTTCAACTTATGGAAAAATAACTTTCTTTTAAGAGGTATTATAAAACTATTTTGTTAATAACCCAATTTTCCCATTGAGATGCATGTTTTTATAATGTGGCTTTGATAATTTAAGGAAAAGCAATGGACTACTGAAAAATAACAGGCTAAATTCCTTCATTGGTGACAATATAATAAAAAAATAATTCTGCATTTTATCTTGTCATTAAATGTAAATTATTTTCTAATGGGAAAATGAAGTGTGTAATATAATGAAAAAAAGAACTTTGATTTTAGGCAGAGTTCGGCACATTTTCAAAACTGCTGTAAAAATGTTTGAGTACAAAGTCAATGTAATTCTGTGATCAAAATACGTGTTAACTCTGGGTCAAAATACATTCTTTCTACAGTCCTTCTATATTGTGATGAAAAAAATACACAGTCATACCACATTTGTTCTTAACAGGATCAGTTTCAAAATTGGCATATTGCTAAGTGACAAATTTGTCTCTAGAAAAGGTCAGATTTACAGTTAGTTAATTTCAACTAAACCCAAGTATATGAATCCATGTTTAATGAAACATGAATTTATAGTTACTTTTCAATTTAACGCTTAGAAAAATATGCCTAATAATTCTCTTATAGTTCTGTGTCAGAAATTTTCTACTTTCATATAAAAACATATTTTAAATGTATTAATCCATATGTGTATGGTTGTAACCAATCTGTTAATTTACAGTGTGAAGGAAAACTTTTTTTTTTTTCCCCTGTATCAGAAGACTGTGTGGATGCCATCTGCTACTGGAAATCCTTATTCTTAAAAATAGATGGGTACTCCAAGTATAGAATCCTGGTTTTATTTCTGTTTTGTGTAAA
>NW_012106942.1:13552-27896 GCF_000951045.1 Mandrillus leucophaeus | reverse complement strand
TCTTTAGTGACTACTTCATCTCCTTGGTAACTATAAGCAACTGTTTTTTAGGGTGTTGATATCGACTATCTTAACTAACTATAAACAAGTAATTGTTTACAGTTAGTAAGTATTTGCGTAGGTTGTAACAGAAATAGATAACTAGAAGAGGATCTTAAAAGCATTGATTATGTCTTACTCATGTATTTATGTATTTTCTGTGATACTTGTCATTATACCTCACATGGAGTAGGTATCTAAAAGTAACTGTAAAATTATAATAACATCTATGAAAATATCAAACAATAAATTAATCAAATATTTTCTTTAACATTATTTTTTTCAAATCATGATGTGCATATATGCACATATAATCACATATATAAAATATAAATGTTAACAAATGTATGTAAACATGAATATATTTTAATATATAACTATATTTAAATATGTAAATTTCAAGTGTTTATATAGAAATACTATTTTTAACCAACATTTCATTAGTAATGCCCAGAAAATGTGAAGCAACAATTAAAAACCTACTAAATGATATAAAACTATTCCATTATGTAAAATAAGCTTTTAATTTTCCACTAATTGCTATTCTTTGGTTATTTTTAAATAGAGCATAAGTTTATTAAAAATATTATAGCAAATCCTTAATATAAAATATATATTTCCTAATTTAGCACACAGAGCATCCTGCAATGTCTTTAACTTTAAAACTGAAATTATAGTCAGGTAAAATGATAAAGTACTTCTGTACTATGTAAAGATATTTAAACTTTCTTAGTTTTTCTTTCATTTTTTTTTCAGAAGCCTCATGTTTCCTACATTATTTTCTGAATGCCTGATTTTAGAACAAGGCATCATGGCAAGGAAAGACAAATAGGAAAATAACATTGTTAGTGTTACAGGAAGCAAGATGGGGAACAGAATAATGCTTCCTTCTTGTTGGCATTATATCCAATTGAGGAACTTGGTAATTGATTCCACATAAAGTATAAGAAAAAGCAGTCATCAAGAATGAATTACTGAAATGAAAGTAAAGGCATTAGTAACAATATTAGAAAAAACAAAATGTAAAATAATAGAAAAATGTTAAAAATTTGATGTCAGCAGATAGACGCCCTAGTGAAATATTAGAAATACACAAGCTACCTAAGTTATCATAAGGTAAAAGAGAATATCGAAACAGACCTATAACAAGAGAGATATTGTCTATGTAATCAATAAGCTTGAAATGATGCCTAGCTTTGTCTAATATCTCAGTTTTCATAAATACTCCAGGTATAATTGCTAAATGTAACAAATCAATGTAAAAAGCATAAATATGTATGAATGTACATTACATGTTGTTTGAGGTTTTAAAGTTATGTTATATTGAATTAAGCAATTCATTTTATTTATATTCATTAAATGTCTGGGTCATATCCAAATGAGATAGAAACGTGAACACATCATTGAATATAATATGTTTGTTCTTGGTTTCTAAAATTTTATAGAAAGACTAACTGCATTTAGATCTTTTAATGCTCAAAAAAATTATGTTATGGGAAGTCGTGTTTTAAAAAATTATAAAAAGATTATCATGTATACAATGCTAATTCGCGATGGACCACTCAAAATTGGTTGGTAGAAATTAATGTTATTTAGAGTTAAAATTCTAATTATTTTATTCCAATATACATAATTTTAATATAAATCATACCAAAAGAAGTATTTTAATAAGAAAGAATATTAAAAGGCATAAAAATGTGTCTTTAAGAAAAAATATTTTGTTTAACTCAGAGTTTATTTAAAAGTTGTTTCAAAATATGAATTGAGGAAGAAAATAAAAACTAGTTAGAAAGAAAACAGTAAGTAGGAGAGATGGATATAAAGTAAGTTATATTTATAAATATTTATTTTTGGTTACAAAACTTAAAAATTATATAAGAAAAGTCTTACATAATTTTTCTACAATAAAATGGGTGGTTGTTTAAGAAAGAAGTATAGAACAAAGTATGAAGTTTAAGCATATTATCAAAGGTCAGAGTAGGTCATTAAAGGTTTGTAAATAATACATTTAAGAAAAATTTTATACGTGATCAATTTGGCTAGAATGAGAAAAGCAACTATTTATGCTCCTCTAAACATTGAGCTTTGATGTTAAAAATACACTGATAGAAAACTAAATGTTTAGTCACCTCTGTTAGAACAAGAAGATGCTCTGCCGCCCAGGCTGGAGTGCAATGGCCGGATCTCGGCTCACTGCAAGCTCCGCCTCCCGGGT
This sequence comes from Mandrillus leucophaeus, assembly GCF_000951045.1. Classification (NCBI taxonomy): domain Eukaryota; kingdom Metazoa; phylum Chordata; class Mammalia; order Primates; family Cercopithecidae; genus Mandrillus; species Mandrillus leucophaeus. The sequence continues at coordinate 25,642 of NW_012106942.1, read as the reverse complement.
TCACGCCATTCTCCTGCCTCAGCCTCCCTATTTTCTTCAAGTACTGATCTGATCCTAGTAAAATTGTAGGAGGGTTTGATTATTAATTCTAAAATATGTTTCTTTAACAGCCATCTTCTAAATTGCAGATGGTTTCCATTTATGCCACGTTTCTTCCTGAGATCGATTTAATTTCTCTAGTTTCAGGTTGGCAACATTCTCATCTTCATTTAGAGTGTTAGTTTTATCCCTTGAGGTAGAGTTTTTCTCTTAAAGCTTCTAAAATTCGTATCTCCGAAGTTCAACTTTTGCTGTATCTTGTAGCACTTGATTTGCAGATCATGCATCATTGCCTTTAGCTCTTTCTCTTCTAGAAGAAAACCTGAGATCATAATTGTCTCCAGCTTTTTATATCAACTCCTGTAACTATTTTTCCCTCCAGTTCTCACTCTACTGTTACGACCTGACACTGAAGTGTCTATTTTGGAGGCCTAAAAAAATCAATGTTTTCCCCCAGAATTATTTTATACTCTACTCTTCCTTGGCTTTTCTTGGTACCTCTGAATTGCTTCATGAAACCACAAACTTGCTCATGATGTTACTTTTTCTAAGAGTCATGTATTCCTGTGCTCAATATACTAGTTTTCTTGTTAACATTCCTGTATAATTTGGGTATAATATAAACAGGCATTCTTCTGTGTCTGAGTTGAAGCTTTTTTTCTTTTTTTCTTTTTTTTTTTAATTAGGCTCAACTTCCAGGTTTTCTAAATGGTTTCCCATAAGGAGAAGCAATTATACTGTAGGAAGTTCTCTTTAGCTTTTTGGCAACTGGTCAAAAAAATAATAATAAAACAAGTAACTTGCATTTTATCAAGATAATTTCCTCTGTTGTCTATATTAGTTTTTTGATTAGTTATAAAAAATAAACTTTGTAAGGGTTAAGAATTTTATATTCATGTAACTTTCTGTATTGCTTTTGAAGTCGTTTGATTATCACTCTAATTTAATACATGGCTATTATTTTACAGTGACCTGTGATTCTGTTTTGTTAAAGTGTTTTAAACCTTTTGACATCTTTGGCAATATTCCCCTGGATCAAAATTCTAAATTAACTTCTTTGACCTGGAATAAACTTTGTAATTTTCCAGTTGATCCCCTGGAGACCCTCAAAAACATATTTCTCATTTTAGAGATATTAAATGATTAGACTTATCTAATCTCATTAGACTTAACTAATTTTTCCAAAATTTGGAAACCAGTTGTGAATATTCTTATGGTAATATGGTTATTTGCATAAGCCCAATAAAAAGCTGTTATCTCTTTATAGCAGAATACAACTGAAAACATTGATTATATAACCAAGACTGACTGAAATGTCGTATTTGAGAATGTGCAAGGAATGCCTGTCTTCCAGGGTTCCTAGCTTCGCAGAGAGTAGACAAAAATAGTCACTTTCTGGCAGACACAGAAAACTTAATACTGTAAGTAAAAGCTAACTTCTGTCCTCAGCATAGAAGTTTTATTTGGCTTTCCATCCTCAGGAAAATTTGAATCTGTTATTTTTGTACAATCAATATATAGAGAAAGTTAGACTTCTAAAGAAACTTATAGCCATTATTAAATTGTAGCTCAGTGTATTGTTTTCATGTTCTTTTTTTCTACCTATAGACTGCACAAGATCTTGAATTCTTCCCGATTCCTCCAATAAAACTTTACTTTGTATTTTATTGGAATTATTAAAAGTGGAAACCGTTCTGTTTCTGAAGCCCTGTAAGCTGAAACTAAATAAATTTTAAGGAACAAGTTTTGTGTCTGATATATGGGCCACACAGCAAGTTTACAAAACCACCCAATGCCATAACCATAGACACTCAAACTGAAAACCAGGACAAGACGTTGATGTTTTTGTGCTGTAAACAGCTTTTCCCAAGATGTCAGAACAACTCTCAGTATCATAATGAGATTTTTACCTGTCTTTATGTCTGTCTTTCTCACTTGGCAGGATAATGGTGTAATTGAACTTTCACAATCAGTAGCTCATGCTGGTGATTTGGCAGAACTTAACCTAAGAGATAGTTTAGCATCTATTGGTTAAATAAGGAAATGTCTGAAATGTCTGTACTATTGCTAATACTACATGATGTACTTGGAAAAATTCCTGTGGGATAGTTGAGACCCCCTATGTTCAAAATAAGGAAACAAGTCCCGTGGTTACAGCAGTTCTCACCTACTTCACTATGGTCATATGATTTATTTAGTTGATTGCCTTTTAAGCAACTGGGATTGTCATATTACTATTTATTTTACTTTGTATATTTTTTCAAACTTTGTTATCTGTTACTTGTTAAATTTTGCAGAAGTACAATTCTTCACAAAATAATGCAAATGTAGCACTTTTACATGATGGCAAAAGATGACAGAACAGAAAATATTGAATTTAATTAAGGACTCCAGCTTGACTTAGCTTGAGAGTCACTTTTTCATAACTCTCTTGTAGCTCGAATGTGACTAAAAGGGTTTTGACAGTTACTCCTACCTGCTGTTCACTCCCTCCAATGTGGGATTAGACCTGGAAGAGTAGACTGGTAGTGGTCTTCCCGGCACCAAGGAATAATCGAAGACTACCTACAGGATAAATAGATTATGCTTTTGGAAAAAAAAAAAACACTCTGATAAACAGAACCAGGAAAGGCCATGAAGAAAAGGATTCTCATGGTTGATAACAAAAATTACAGAAAGAGCTCTGCAAAAGCTGTAACTTTGCACAAAAGCCATCACAACTTTACACAAAAATTAATTCTGCGGGGACATCTGCCCAGCAATTGCCTCTATAACAGAGTGATTTAACCTGTTATTTATCCTTGTGGCTAAGGATAATACTCTCAAAACAATTACATAATCCTTATGACTCTTTCTTTAAAATATCTGTCTTCCTTTACCTCTGTGAATTCATACTTGATTCACTATGGCATAAGCATTCCCATTGTAGTCCCCTATTCCTGAGTAAATATGTTCTTTAAAGAGCCTCTGCATCTGTTTGTTATTTGTATTGACAAACCTTGTGGGTTAGAATTGAGGGTCCAGCAATAAACTCATATATCTAAGGCCAACTGATGCTCAACAAGGATGCCAAGATTATTCAATGAGAAAAACACAGTCTCTTCAACGAATAGTAATGAAACAAGTGTTTACTAAATGCAAAAGATGAAGCTGAACTATTAAAACACAGTGTATAAAATAATTAAATTAAAATGAATTAATAGCAAATATAAGAACTAAAACTATAAAACTCTCAGAAGAATGCATAGAATGAATTATCATAACTATTTGGCAATGGATTCTTAGACACCAAAAGTACAAGCAATAACAGCAACAAATAAAATAAATTAATAAACATCAATGAAAAATTTTTGTCCCTCAAATGACATTATCAAGAAAGTAAAAGACAACACACAGGATGAAAAAAATGCTAATGATGTATACAAAAACGGTCTAGTATCCAGAATAAATATACTGTAACAACTCAACAACAAAATGATAAACATCTAAATTCACAAATTGGTAGAAGACTTGAATGAACATTTCTCTAAATATATACAAGTGTACAAAAATCACATGAAAAGATGTTCAACATTATTAGTCAATAGTGACATGTAAATTGTAACCATAAAATACAAGTTCATATTCACTAGGATTAGTATAATGTTTTAAAAGAAAATAACAAGTATTAGGATATGGAGAAATTGGAACCCTTGAACATTGCTGTTGGAATGTAAAATGATGTAGTCATCGTGGAAAAACAACTTGTCAGTTTTTAAGAAATTAAAAGATAGAACTACCATATGTGTTAACAATTCCAACCTTAGTTACTTACCTAGAAGAATAAAAAAACAAGTACTTAAACAAATGTGTATACATGAAAGACGATAGCAGCACTCTTCAGAATATTCAAAAGATGCAATCTGCAAATGGGTATAATGTTACACTTATAAAACTAATCAGATGATAATAAAATGAACAAAGGATTATTATTATTTTAATTTTCTGTAACAGTAACTGCAGATAAGTTATTGACCATCTGGACACTGCTTAAAAGGATTTAAAAGCTTGTTAAAAAGATTTCATATATTCCATATTGAAATTCAATTTTTGGGGGGGCTTCAGAAAAATCATTCTGATTTTTTTCACTGGTGTTTAATAATATCACAGAAGGCTAGATCAAATGTTAGTGTAATTTTGTATATTTATCTTTAATGCCTATGAATCAAAATTTAATAACTAAATTTCACAGTATCAGTATGTTAAATTTAATTAAAGTCACTGCTATTATTATCCTTGGCACTATCTGGATTTATGCCTGTTTCTCAGATGAAAGAAAAAAACAGTAATTTTGTAAGCCAATGTTGCAGTTGTCTTTATGTAATTGAATGGTAATATGTACTATTTATACCAAATTTGAACAAGTATGCTTTTAATACATATATTAATTACACATATTAAGAATAAGTCAGTGTAATCCAAAAGCACATTAAAGTGTAACTGAAAGCTACAAAAGCTTGAAAATATCCAAAACAGCTGTTAAATGTTTGCAAATTAATTTTTCTTATTATCCAAAGAGTGTTATAAAAGTAGAGAGAAGAGTACAAATGTTGGGAGAAAAAAATCAGTAAAAGTTCATAATAAGTAGGATTTATTTTCTTAATGCAAAATAGATTGATTTATGGAGGAACAGAGTGAAGGAGGAGAACATACACTCATTATTGATATAAATAAATCTCTTTTGAAATATTAACTTTCAAAGGAGGAATAATTTGTTATACACAATAGAAATAATTCCTAAAGTAACTTTTAAGTCATTGACTTACATGAGGATGATTTCTAATGTAAAAATTCCATTACTTGTAATCACAAAAACAAATTTAACAGTAACAAAAAAAAATAAGTAATTTTAAAGAGTAGAAAAGTAATTTCATTTACAAATTAGCACATTTTAAGATTATTGAATTTTAATAGTTTAAAATTTCTTAACTAGGGTATAGATAAACCACTCTATTTGAAAATTGCTCTATGAGCCAATTGAAGCAGATAAATTAGTTTTAAGCCTCATGAAAGTGGTTATTGTAGTCTTCAACTAAAATGAGCAAAACTCTCTGGCAAAAAGAGAAAAAAAAATCAGTTATCCAGTTTCATGAATTAGAAGAATGACAGACAAACCATATAAAAGCAATAGAATTCCACTTAATTTGTACCTGATATTGCTCTATTCTCCAGGATTGTGCAACAATGTTGCCTATAAGATTAAATAATTTTGAAAGTAATATCCTGTATTCTAAGTCTTAGGAGAGAAAAATGTATTATTTTGTAGATAAGAATAATTTAAAGTAAGGTCTTAGAATACACAAAAGCATTAATCTGTAAATCAAGATTTTCTCTTTGGGGAACACAGAACCCTATAAAACTGGTGTAGATAAAGACTGGGTAGAATGACGAGAAGAGTTAGCAAGATGAAAGTTATACCAGAAAAGCATAGCCACATATAAAAGAGTGCCAACCCAAAAATGAATGTAATAGTCACACGTAACCATGAACATATTGATAGAACCAAAGGAGACCATGTAAGCAGTGAGAAAATAGTTTATGGATTCAGATTGTAAAGGGAACTGCAAACAAGGTAGTTTGAGATAAGTAAAGAGGTTAATCCTGTAAATCTCACTATATTTTACTTTTACTTTAATCACAATAAAATAAAATATAAACAAAATCACATTATTTTCAGTAGTGGTAGTTGGTTAAAAATTCAAAATATGGAATATAAGCACTGAATTTGAGCATTTGAAATATTTGAGGTTCTCAATTGCTAAAATATGCTACTGATTTTATATAACACACAAATAAACTTATTAATATTTACACTTAAATACACTTATTTAAATCTTTTGAATTTTTTCCCTGAGGGTCCTGCAATTATGCCATCAATATTTTTCTTCATTGATATTTGTGGTGGTCTATTTGATGTGTAAACTTGGCTCGGCTACAGTCCTGAGTTATTCAATCAAATCCTAACCTAGGTGTTGCTGCTAAGGTATTTTTTGGATGTGATTAAAGTCCATAATCAGTAGATTTTAAGGACGTCAACTTGAATTAAGAAAGATATTGTGGCTGGGCACGGTGGCTCATGCCTGTAATCCCAGCACTTTGGGAGGCCAAGGAGGGCGGATTACGAGGTCAGGAGATTAAGACCATCCTGGCTAACATGGCGAAACCCTGTCTCTACTAAAAATACAAAAAAAAAAAAAAGTAGCCAGGCGTAGTGGCAGGCGCCTGTAGTCCCAGCTACTCGGAAGCTGAGGCAGGAGAAAGGTGTGAACCCAGGAGGCTGAGCTTTCAGTGAGCCGAGATCATGCCACTGCACTCCAGCCTGGGCGACAGAGCAAGACTCTGTCTCAAAAAGAAAGAGAGAGAGAAAGAGAGAGAGAGAGAAAAGAAATTCCTAGACATTTTAATAGTGTTTCCATCACCCATTGGCTATTTCCAGTGGTAAAGAGGAAACTTGTAGTCCATGGAAACTTATGACAATAGAAATGCACCAAATACTGGTATTAGTTAATTCTAATGAAATACCTATAGACAGCAACGGTGAAGGTTACCATGTATTTCTTACTCTGGAGTATTTTATCAAAATGAGAGTTAACTGGCTGTTACTACACTGAGAATGTATGGAAAGAAAACAATGGGATTAGGGTTTCAAATTTCACGGTCAAACTCCACATAAATTATCTGAAATCGTTGATACCTGGTCCTGAAATAAACATTTTTTCTCCTCTAGCTGCAGGTCAAGGTCTCTGAAAAGCAAACCCGAAGTCTCATTTTTAAGTATTAAATTACAAACATAAATTTCTACTAATGTAGACATCTGAAGACATGATTGAGAGGGAATGGGACCTGTCCCTACCATTCGTCTTTGATTTTGGAACCATATACTAGACTCATGTCCCATCATGCCCCAAAGGTTTGAGTCACAAAGTACAGTTTTTGATAACATATGCTACAGACCAAATGAATTGCATGACTTTTTCAATTTATACAGAAATCTGATAATACATGTGAGGAGAAACCATATGGGAGTGGAATTGTGGAATCATTTTTAATATCATATAAGTTGAATCAGGATGAATTTTCTGATATGAGTCCCATAAGCAGATATTCTACATTCAATGTTGTAACTTAAGGTGCTAAAAATGGCTCTGGCAGTTTGTTTTCTTGGTTTGCTGAAACATGAATTCAAATGTAACCTTTAGCAAATGAAACTGATGTGCCAAAATTGCCTTAATTTGTTGTGGGGGTGGTTATACAAAGGCTTATGGATATTGAAATATACTGGATTATTATGTAAGACTTGAATATCCACCTTGAGAAGGTCTAGAAAACACATCTTTTATCATGAATGTTAGAAATAAATGTGTAAAGTGAGTTTCATCATATTTGAAGAATAGTGTAGTTATTCTCTTGATTGGCCAGAAATTACAGTAGAAACTGCTACCATTGAAATGAGAAGCTAAATGTCGTGGGGACAATAGAAGTGGCATGGGCTAACCAAAGACACAGCAAGAAAGTCGACCTCTACAAGCTATGAATCAAATCAGCTGGCACCTTGATCTGGGAGTTCCTAGACTCCATAAGCATGACAGATAAATTTCTATTGTTTATGCCACCCAGCCTGTGGTGTTTCATTAAAGTAGACAGAGAAGACTTATACATCAATGACTGAAAGATATGCTGGTTTTAAATAAAGTCTAGCAAAAGAAAAGGCTCTACAATAGGTACAGGCTGCTCTGCAAACTACTTTGCTACTAGGGCCATATGATCTAGCAGATACGTTAGTGCTTAAAGTGTTAGTGGCCAACAGAAATGTCATTTAGTGCCTTTGATTAGCTCGTATAGGTAAGATAACACAGATCCTTAGAATTTTGGATCAAAGGTATGCCATAGTCTGCATATGACTGCACAGTTTTTTTAGAAAACCAGTGTTTGGCTTGCTCTGAGGCCCTTGTAAAGACTAAGCATGTAACAACAGGCCACCAAGTTACCATTGGACCTGAGCTGCCCATCAAAACATCATAAACTGGGTGTTGTACGACCACAAGTTTGGGCATGCACCTATATTACATTGGGCTGTAAGAAGAAGTGGCCTACATGACACTGGGCTTCAGCAGACTCTGAAGACAAAGTACATTGCATAAGAAAGTGTCCAAATACACATATCCCCTACTCCTTCTACACTACCAGGCCTACATCGATGGCCTTGTAGGAATTTCCCTACAACCAATTGACTAAGAAAGAGAAAACACAGACCTTGTTTAAAGATGACACTGCACAATATGCCTCTCCACTAAAAAGTGAACAGTGACAGCATGATAACTGTTTTCTCGGACATTCCTGAAGAAGAGTAGTAAAGGGAATCCTGCCAGTGAATGGAACTTTGAGAAGTACACCTGATTGTTCCTGTTACCTCGAAGCTGAAATGGCCAGATGTAAGAGTCTGTATTGATTCACAGATAGTGGCCAATGGTTTGGTGGATGCTCAAAAAAGTAGAATGAACACAATTGTGAAATTGATGACAAGCAACTCTAGGGAAGAGGTATGTGGAAAGACTTTTCTGAATGGGCAAATTATATAAATATATTTCTATCTCAAATGATGACTTTAGCGTATGATTTTTAATAATCTAGGACAGTATGACTCAGTCTGTGAATACCAGTCAACCTCTTTCCCCAGTCAGTCCTGTCATTGCTTGTTAGGCTTATGAAAAAGGTGATCATGAGGGCATGAATGGAGGTTTTGCATAGGCTCAACAACCTGGACTTCAAGTTACCAAACCTGAACTGTCTGTAGCTCTGCTGATTGCCCAACCTGCCAGCAGTGCAGAATGACAATGGATGCCTGATATGGCTCCACTTCCTGAGGTGATCAGCCAGCGACCTAGTTGCTAGGTGACTAGACAGATCTCTTTCTCTCAGGGAAAAAGCGACACTTTGTTTGCTGGAATAGATACTTCGAATATGGCCTTATGCCAAAAGTACCATCCATGGGCTTAGTGAATGCTTTATCTACCATCATAGTATTCTACATATTATTGTTTCTAATCAAGTGATTTGATTCACATCATATGGCATGGGCCCATTAACGTGGAATTCACTGGTCTTACCATGTTCTATCCTCTTGATGTATCTATCTGTATTAAGGATGAACTGGCATTTTGAAGTCTCACTTATAGCACTTGGTAACAATACCTTGCACAACTGAAACACTGTCCTGAAGGTTAATCTATATCAGCATCCACTGTAGGGTACTATGTCTTCTACAAAATAATTAGTTCAGGAATCAAAGTGGGCAGATAGTAGTGGCTATCTAGGATTACTAGGGAAAATACTATTTTCCCTAGTAATCTAATATAAACATTTTTTTGCTTCCTGTCCTTTTGGTTTTAGACTCTGTTGGCCTAAAGGTTTTAACTTCAAAAGAAAAGAAAACTTCCATCAAGAATTAGGTATCACCATGAATAACAACAATGAGTCCATTGAACTGGAAGTTGAAACTCTCATCTGGCCACTTTGAGCTTCCCATGCATCTGAATTAAGACGAAAAAAATGAGGTTACTATACAGTCCGAGATCTTTGATTCTGATTAACAATATAAAATTTGATTTCAACTACACAGTGAAGGTAAGAAAAAGTATGTTTGGAATAGAGCAGATCCCATACAGTATCTCTTAGTAGTTCTACCATGTAATGTGATAAAAGTCAATGGAAAATACAACTGATTTCAGAAAGGACTGCTATTATTCCAGATCGTTTAGGAATTAAGGTTTGGGTCACTCCACTTGGACAAGTACCACAACTAGCGTTAAGTACTTGCTCAGGGCAAAAGGAATACAGACAAGTGATGGGAGAAGGTATTATGATCATGTTACCAGCTGCAGATATGAGCACTGAAGAATTGTAATAGTTACAAGTATTTCTTGTTTGTTATGAGTTTGTGTCTGAGACACACACACACACACACACACAAACTAAATTTTTGATCTCTTCCTTCTCTTATACCCTTACCATCTAACATAAGATTAATAATAAATTTATATAGCAGTTTTTGATTTACAGGATATTAAAGAAGATTGAACATCACCTAAGAACCTTGTGTCCTCTTCTGGGAAAAGGGTTAGAATGTTTGCCATTGCGTGTACAGTTGTCCCTTGAACAACAAGGTCTGAACTGTGTGGGTTCACTTAGTATATGCAGACTTTTTTCAATAAATACTGTGGGCCCTTCATTATAAGTTTCTCATCTGTAACCAAATGCAGATAAAAAAATGCAGTTATTTATGGTATGCAAAACTTTTCCTATCCCTGAGTTCTTCAGGGCCAACTATGGGACTTGAGTATGGGTGGGTTTTGATATCTGCAGGCGTTCCTGGACCTAATGTCCCATGTACATGAAGGAATGACTATAGTTATATCATGTTAAATGAAAGTCTGACTTTGTTACTGCCTTTAGTTGGAGATTAGGTATGGTTTAAGAAGATATATATGAGGGCCATATTTTTATATGTTCATTCATATTTCTAAAAGACATATTTCTGAGGGAAACAAAAGTTTTAAAACTGTATAACTATTAGTTTATATTACAAAATTATACAACCAAATATAGCCACAGTAACATAATAGAATTTACTCTCACAGTCTCAAAGTGTCTAGATTTTAAATATGGCTAATTAGTGTTAAATTTACAATAATAACTAATATTAAACATTTCCTTAATTTGCACCTCTTCACAAAAGAGAGTTTCTCTATGTACAGCACTTTACAATACTGGTGGTAGTTAGTTCCTTCAGCCCACTGAAGCTATCATTTCACTGATCTCCATTCTTTCGGTTTTTCAGCTAACTTCCTTGTCTTTGAAGCTAATTTGTCTTTTTTGCTGTTGTTCATGACTACTTTTCAAAACTTCTCTTACTTTTGGTATGTTTCTTTTTTCAAAATGATAAATTCATCTTTAACCTGTTGTATTATGTTAAATATTATACTAATGTTGTTTATTTTTTATATATACATATATATACATATATACATATATATACACACACACACATATATATATATATATATATGAACTCTCTCCAATCCACATTTTATAAACGAAGAATTTGAGTTTTAATGATGTGGTTGCTTGTCCAAGGACACAAAGCTGGTAAGTTGCAGCCTGGATTCAAACCTGATGGCCCTATCTCCAGAATCACTGATTTTAAATCACAACTTGACGTTGGCTTTATTTTTTTGTTGTTGTTGCCTTTCAAGTTATCCACTATCTTTCACTGCCTGTTGTAAACATATTCAGAAACATTATCTTTCATCACTTTTGAAAAATTCTGTCATCCCCAAATATTACTTCAAACCAAATTTTGCTTTCCTTTCCTTCTAGAAATATCGTTAAATTTATTTTAGAATTTCTTATTCTGTCACACGTTAACATCTAGTTTTATGTTTTCCATCTTTCTTCCTGTCAGCACTGCTTTCTGAATAACCTTTTCTGTCATATTCATTTCATTAATCCTTTCTCCAGCTGTGTCTAATCTGTTGTTAAACTCCTTTATCGAAGCGTAAGTTACATTTGTTCTATTCTGCTCTTATAGATCACTTTTTTAAATTCCACTGAGTAACTTCTTTGGTTTTATGATTATTGCAGATATTTTCAAGCTAGTCTTTAATTTCTTCTAACTTATTAAACAGCTTCAGAATGTCTGGAATTTAAATATAACTAATTAGTAACAGCATTCATTATTCTAGATATGCATAAATGACTCATAACTGGGAATTTTTATTGCCCTAAAATATTTGAAGGTTGATATCTAATGATTAACACCTTAGAACCCAATCCCTTTACATGCTTATGTCTGATTCTTTCATGTTTAATGCCTTTGAAAATATTCTTACAGGAATTTTTTAAATTTTATAAGGAATAATTTTTTTCCCCAGAGAAGGTTTGATTTGCTTCCGCCAGGAACATGAAAACACTAATATGCTGTGATCACTTTATACTAGAATTGTAGCTTGAAGG
>NW_012106942.1:10904-12407 GCF_000951045.1 Mandrillus leucophaeus | reverse complement strand
GCTGCACTCCAGCCTGGGCGACAGAGCAAGACTCCGTCTCAAAAGTCAAACAAACAAGAAAACAAACAAAAAAAACCAAACAAACAAAAACTTTACATGGTTATTCAGCCTCTTATACAATTGCACCATCGTTTTGTCTTAAAGCAAACCTAAAAATGTGATACCTTCTAAAGAACAGCCATTAAATGTGAATATTAATTAGCTAATAGTGCATACTTTACCATTATCTAATAAAAATTATATATAGTTGTTCTATATGTGGAATTGACTTGCTAGGTAACATCCAATATAATCATTATTTATTTTCAAAGGTGATGTTTACAAGTGTATGTATAGATATATATAATATATATATGTATATTTCCAGACTAAGTTTTTCTACTTAATCTATATATCTAGTTAACCTAGTATATGACAACTTCACTATGAACATATCTTATGTTGATGACCAATGGTCACGTTGTTTTGCCATTTTAAAACTAGTTTATTATTTTATACCTATCAATGAATACTTGTTTCTGATTCATGTCAAATAAGCTTATGCTTAAAAATGCATATGAAGTTGAAAACAACTTAGGAAAGTAAAATACTCCAAAAAATCCATTTAAAGTGTTTATCCTAATTAGTAAAAACAGAGAGACGACTTTAAAAATTAAAATTAAAGTTTTAGTTGTTGCCTTGGTTCTTGAGAAATATGTCATATATGATATAGCCCATTGGGTTGTATACTGTGTATTATCTTGTGCTAAGTCACAACAGGAGATTAAGTTCTTTAAAAATTAGTATACGAAGATAAATTAATTTAGACATAAACTCATTCTAAAATTTTCTAATTAGCAACTTATTGATTATTACAGTACATATAGATAAAATATATTTTATCTGGAATTCTTAAAAGAATGGATAGTATATTGATTTGCTTTAAAAATATTAGAAAAGTCTTAATAGGCTTTGCCTGCAAGCAATGAAATTGTATTACAGACTTCTCAAGTATCAGCAGTTTTTTTTTGTTTGTTGCTGTTTTTTGTTTGTTTTGGTTTGATTTTTTTGAGAAAGTGTCTCCATAGGTTACCCGTTGCCCAGACTGGAGTGCAGTGATGTGATCACAGCTCAGTGTAGCCTCAAATTCCTGGGCTTAAGTGATCCTCCCACCTCCGAAGCAGCTGGGACCACAGATGTGCACCACTGCACCTGGCTAATTTTTAAAACTTTTTGTAGAGTTGGGATCTCACCATGTCTCCCAGGCTGGTCTCAATTTCTTGGGTTAAAGTAATTCTCCCACCTTTGCCTCCCAGAGTGCTGGGATTACAGGAGTGAGTCACCAGACTCAGCCATAGCAGTTCTTTTTAAGAAGCTATGTGACAATTGGTAATGTGGATAACTTGCAAGAAGTCAATAATAGGAAGTGTGACACAGTCATAAGAACTGGTACTACTCTTTATACTATAGAAACAGTATTTATGTATGTATGTCTTTGTATGTACATTTGTGTGTATATATATA
>NW_012106942.1:9965-10628 GCF_000951045.1 Mandrillus leucophaeus | reverse complement strand
CCTGCCTCAGCCTCCTGAGTAGCTGGGATTACAAGCGCGCACGAGCATGCCCAGCTAATTTTTGTGTTTTTAGTAGAGATGGATGTTTCACCCTGTTGGTCAGGCTAGTCTCAAACTCCTGGCCTTGTGATCCACCCGCCTTGGCCTCCCAAAGTGCTGGGATTACAGACGTGACCCACCTAGCCTGGATGGTTTGCTTTGACCCCCATAGCGACACATGACACCTTACTCCCACTCCCTTACTCCCCTGCCCTGGTTTCTATTTTTTCTTCAGAAGACACAGTAATCTTTTAATCAGATCAGGGAACTGCTAGCTTCATATTCTAAATGAATACCCAGGGTTCCAATCCAACTTTCTTAATCTGTTGTGTGCAATATTATTTGAAAGCCCCTCTCTTTCCCTCTCCAATGTATTTCTTTTTCTTTTTGCTTATTAGAGTTCCAACTAGGTATCTATAGATGACAAACTGTTCGTTCCTTCTCTCAAGTCAATGCACCAGGTGCTACCTCAGCCTGAATGGTTGTCATCCAGATATTCCCACCTGTTTTTCTCATTCTAAAGTGTCAGCTGCCACCTCCTCAGGGAAAACTTTCTTGATTATCCAATCATAAATTATAACCCCTACCCAGTCATGTCATGTCAAATCAACTTTTCATGGTTAC
>NW_012106942.1:4406-6755 GCF_000951045.1 Mandrillus leucophaeus | reverse complement strand
TTTGTTGCTGTTTTTTGTTTGTTTTGGTTTGATTTTTTTGAGAAAGTGTCTCCATAGGTTACCCGTTGCCCAGACTGGAGTGCAGTGATGTGATCACAGCTCAGTGTAGCCTCAAATTCCTGGGCTTAAGTGATCCTCCCACCTCCGAAGCAGCTGGGACCACAGATGTGCACCACTGCACCTGGCTAATTTTTAAAACTTTTTGTAGAGTTGGGATCTCACCATGTCTCCCAGGCTGGTCTCAATTTCTTGGGTTAAAGTAATTCTCCCACCTTTGCCTCCCAGAGTGCTGGGATTACAGGAGTGAGTCACCAGACTCAGCCATAGCAGTTCTTTTTAAGAAGCTATGTGACAATTGGTAATGTGGATAACTTGCAAGAAGTCAATAATAGGAAGTGTGACACAGTCATAAGAACTGGTACTACTCTTTATACTATAGAAACAGTATTTATGTATGTATGTCTTTGTATGTACATTTGTGTGTATATATATATACACACACATATATATTATAAAATGAGTATGATAAAATGAGTACGTACGTGTGTGTGTGTGTATATATGTGTGTGTGTGTGTATATATATTCATAAAACAGGTGAAAGAGAATGAGAAAGAGAGAAAGAGAGAAAGAGATGACTATTAGCCAAGTACTTGAAATTACTAGGACAAAAGCATGGATAAAATAGAGCTCCTGCTTTCATGGAGCTTTACAATCAGCTGTTATATAAATTATATAGAGTATGTAGAATTGATATAAATTATGTCAGTGATAAACATCTGAAAAATAAGGAAAGATAAGTGTTTACAGCACAATGATGTGGAGGTGATTGTGCTGGTATGCTGGTATTCTGGGTAATCACAGGTTATTTTTAAGAAGATACCTAAGTAGAAATTTGAAAGGAGTGAGGGAGAAAGGCAAGAATGTATCTGGCAGCTAGTCGTTCAGGTGAAGAAGAGACCAGATTCCAAGCCTGTGAGCTAGCTTGATGTGGTTGAGAATTACAAGGGGTTTAGTGCTGTCAGCAGTAAAACACATTGAAGCTACAGAAGATGGGGTGGGAAAGGCATTTAGAGCCAGGTTTTGTGGAAATTTTAGGGCCATGTAAGGACATTGGATTTAGCCTAGGTAGGCAGAAAGAGTATTTAAAGATTTCAACTGAGAATCTCTGGCTGATATGCAGAGAAGATAGAAAATACCAGGAGGTCTTTCATAGATAGTAGTTGAAATTCAATGATAGGCATGCAGGTGAGAAAAAAGTGATGAGTTTCCAAATAATTTATGCTTGCTGATTACTCGAATCTGATGTTCAAAAGAAAATTTTCTCTTGCTCTTTCTCCCCCTTTTAACTCCCTCTCTATCATCCTACTTCCTTTCTTTCCTTCCTGATGCCATTTCCATAGTGTCAACTTTTTCATTCCTAGCAACTCATCAAAGACTCTTAAGCTAGCCAAGGTTCAAAGTGCAAAAGATAATGCTACCTATACTATATGAAAAAAAAAAGGAAATGTTATTATCAGCATGTTGTTTTGTAAGTTTCTTTCTCTACATTATCCTATTCCATTTGATGCTCACGGATATCTTTGTTATGTACATGTGTACATGTGTGAAATTATTCACTTAATCTTGCAGTACATAGTATGCAGAACACTTAGAGGAGAGGTAAATTTGTGAAGAAAACATTTTGATATTTCAAAGACTGAGCTATTATAATAGATTCAGGGAAGTCTCAACTTCTATCAGTCCCCACACAATATCATAATAGCTATGTTGAAAATAATGTATCATTTAAATGAACAAAAACTTAGAATAATTCAACAACATCTAAGTCAAGATACCTATCGCTCTCAAACTTTGACTCTGAGATAGATGACTTAGTATCTATCTTAGAGTGAAAGTTTAAAACATAAGCACAAATGTTTTATGACTCACATTACAATAAACACAAACACATGTGCAAAGCAAACATATCCTCTTCTTGGTTTCATAATTTCATTTATAATGGGGTCTGGAGTTTGGCAGCCAAGTTCCTACTTTTTCAGTAGTTTATATTTACTATAGTGATTTCACATTGGGCTTAGAGCCAAAGATTGCTTTGACAGATTTACATAGTGGAGTATTGCTGTGCTTTTCCTGTTGTCTTTTGTTTTTTCACCTGCTTATTGAAGGCAGCTTAGAACCACTAAATTTGGCGGTACAACATGTGAAGGATAAAATTATTTATTAATAATTGAAAGACATTACGAAACATATGTGTTCTCTGAATATTTCTAACAATACCAATTATTCTATCCTTAAGTATTACAACAATGTTTGAAGATCTTTTAAATGTACTTGTACGAGTTGTAAAT
>NW_012106942.1:1090-3055 GCF_000951045.1 Mandrillus leucophaeus | reverse complement strand
TATAGATGACAAACTGTTCGTTCCTTCTCTCAAGTCAATGCACCAGGTGCTACCTCAGCCTGAATGGTTGTCATCCAGATATTCCCACCTGTTTTTCTCATTCTAAAGTGTCAGCTGCCACCTCCTCAGGGAAAACTTTCTTGATTATCCAATCATAAATTATAACCCCTACCCAGTCATGTCATGTCAAATCAACTTTTCATGGTTACCTGCTATGCTCATGTTGATTTATTAATTTTGCTATCTATAACCAGAACAAAACTTTATGAAAGTAATACATTTGCTAGATTGCAAGTTTGTTTTGCTTTTGTTTCTCCGTTACTAAAACTGCAGTTTTAAGAATGGTATCTGGTATTTAATGGGTGAAGAGTACAGGCCAGTTATGTTGTGCTTGTTTGATCATTTCATAAGGTTAGATTCAGGACATGCATATTTGGTAGGAATAACACAGAAGTGATGTTTTGCTTTTTAAAATGTATATTCAGGTGGTCACATGAGATTAATTTGTTTTTTGTTAATGATGTGAACTTTGATCACCTCGTTAATGTGGAATCTACAAGATTTATCCATTGTAAAGCTATCACATTTCCCTATGTATTTAAAAAGTTTCTTACAGGAGTATACTTTGAGATTATCTCAATATCCTAACACTCCTCAGATTTTTACCCAAAAATTTTGGCATCAATTGATTATTTCTATTTTTATGATTACAAAATTTTTATCTAGCTAAATTATTCCACTAAATTTATTCATTTTGTTAAGGTAGGAACAGCCATTTTTCCTTATCATATTTTTTCTTTTGTCATCCAGTGTCTTTCATTTGTCATCTAGTATCTTTTGGAGAAATAATTCTTATGATTCTTCAAGTATTTATGCTACTGTAGCATCTATCCATAACTTTGATAGTTGCAAAATGATGGTTCCTAATTTAATAACTTTTTAAAAATGTATTTGGTGTAATTCTAATGTAATTTTTTTCCTTCTTTTCTATTTATTTAATTATTTATTTATAACAATGCAGACTTTTGGATTATTTCTAAAGAGATGATTTATCTTTTAATGTTGTTATTTATTTTGTTTCTCACATTGCTTCAGATTTTGATGGTAGAGCTCCTTCAAACTGGCCTTTGTGTTCTATTGACATTTTTCAGTCATTGCTTGAGTATTTCCTTACTTTCAGTTTTCTGCTAGAAAAGTGAGAGATTTATCTGTGTCCCAGCTGTGCTACTTCCTGTTTGGGTGCCATTCCTTTTATGAACTTTCCAGGGACAAAGTCACGGAGTTGATGTACATATTTGTATATGTACATGTATAAAGATGTGTATACACATCTCCTTCTGCATGTGTACATATATATATATTTATATACATAAATGCATATATATATGTGTTTATCTCTCCATATCTTAAAATAATAAGGTGAATTCAAGCAGAGTTTTTAAATTCCATTTAAACACAACAGTTTATTCTTTTTTCTCTTTCCATATTTTTGTCAGCATAAAAAATGAATATGAATCTCTAAGTAAACATGTTTTCTTTAAGAAGAATATACAAGAAATAGGATTGTTATTTGGGATATACATACAGAGCAAGTGGCCTCCAGTGTGTCTGGAGAATAGAAGAAAAAGAAGTGTTAGAGGACCCGGAGCAAGATGGCCGAATAGGAACAGCTCCAGTCTCTAGCTCCCAGCGCAAGCAACACAGAAGATGGGTGATTTCTGCATTTTCAACTGAGGTACTGGGTTCATTTCACTAGGGAGTGCCAGACAATCAGTGCTGGTCAGCTGGTGCAGCCTGACCAGTGAGAGCTGAAGCAGGGTGAGGCACTGCCTCACTTGGGAAGTGCAAGGGGGAAGGGAATCCCTTTTCCTAGCCAGGGGAACTGAGACACACAACACCTGGAAAATCGGGTAACTCCCACCCTAATACTGTGCTTTACCAAGGGTCTTAGCAAATGGCACACCA
>NW_012106942.1:0-353 GCF_000951045.1 Mandrillus leucophaeus | reverse complement strand
TTCATCAGTGAAGGAGAAATAACATCCTTTACAGACAAACAAATGCTTAGAGATTTTTGTCACCACCAGGCCTGCCCTACAAGAGACCCTGAAGGAAGCACTAAACATGGAAAGGAAAAACCGGTACCAGCAATTGCAAAAACATGCCAAAATGTAAAGACCATCGATGCTAGGAAGAAACTGCATCAGCTAACGAGCAAAATAACCAGCTAACATCACAATGACAGGATCAACTTCACACAAAACCATATTAACTTTAAATGTAAATGGACTAAATGGTGCAATTAAAAGACACAGCCTGGCAAATTGGATTAAGAGTCAAGACCCATCAGTTTGCTGTATTCAGGAGACCC
>NW_012106941.1:2895-4294 GCF_000951045.1 Mandrillus leucophaeus | reverse complement strand
TGCGCACCTGTAATCCCAGCTACTCGGGAGGCTGAGGCAGGGGAATCCCTTGAACCTGGGAGGTGGAGGTTGCAGTGAGCCCAGATGGTGCCATTGCGCTCCAGCCTGGGCGACAGAGTGACTTCATCTAAAAATAAAAAATAAAAAAAAATTCTGAAGTCTTGGTTAACTTTATCTGTCATCTGGATAAAACCCCAGTGATTTATGATTTGGACAATTCTCTGGCATCTGTAGAGTGCCCGGCATCCTCAAAGTTTTCAGTAGCATCTCTCCAACTTACTCCCTTAAGACTTCTTTCCCACCAGAATGATCTGCCAGGAATTTGATCAAATCGTACACCCATGTGCTTTAGATATGATTGTGCTTTGAATCTCCTCTAGGGCGCAGGGCGCAGCACTTCAGGGCCTTGTCCCACTGCTGGGCCATCTCGGTGGGCTGCGATCCAGTCCCAGCACACTCAGCGGTGCCTTGCCAGCAGCGCGCGCCTCTCATCCAGCTCCGCCGGGGACATTCCCCGCCCGCACCAGGGACCCCTGCCAGAGGCGGGGCAGCCGGCCTGTCATTGTTTTTAATTTTGGCCACATGGTGGTGTGGTGGTATCTCATTGCGCCTTTAATTTGCATTTCCTTGATTTACAATGTTAAGCACCTTTTCAGATGCTCATTTGCCATTTGACGTCCTCCTTTGTGCAGGGCCTTGCCCATTTAAAGATTGTGAGAGTTGGCCAGAAGCGGTGGCTCACGACTGTAATCCCAGCACTTTGGGAGGTTAGGAGTTGGAGACTAGTCCTAGTCCGGGCAACATAGTGAGATCCAGACCTTGAATCTACAAAAAATAATTTAAAAATTAGCCGGATGTGTCTCTTTAAAAAAAAAAAAAAAAGTGTGCGTTTCTTAAAATTGATTTTTACCAATTTTATCAATTAGGATTTTTATAAATTAGGATTCTTCCAATTTTATCAATTAGGATTACCAATTTTATCAATTCTTCCAATTTTATCAATTAGGATTCTTTAAATGAATCTGGATACAAAGGTTACGTCAGATGCAGGAATTGTGGATTTCTTCCCCCCAGTATATGGCTTTCACTCTCCTATTGGTGTCTTTGGATAATTAATGCTTTTTATGTTGCGTTTAAAAAATCATTGCCTAATCCAAATGCACAGAGATATTCTCCTCTAATTTCTTTTAGAATCTGTATTGTTTTATTTTCACATTTAGTTCTATGATTCATGTTAAATTAATTTTGGGGCATAATATAAGGCAGATGGCAAAGTTCCTTTTTTTTCTATATGGATGAACGATAATTGCTCCAGCAACATTTGTTGAAAAGATTGTTACCACGTCTAATTCTAATTCTAGAATGGTTATCCAAATTTTTAAAAAGACTTTTTTTTTTT
>NW_012106941.1:0-2212 GCF_000951045.1 Mandrillus leucophaeus | reverse complement strand
ACAACTTATTAAGCTGACACTTTTCTAAACAACCAGTAATTAAAAAAAAAAACTTTATAGAGGAATTCTAATTATTCTAGAAAAAAGTAAATTATCCTTTTACCCGCTCCATTGAAAATACCCTCTCTGTAAAAAATGTTACAAAATTGAAGAGTAATCAAAGTCTATGTGGCTAAAAAATGTAGGGAAAAAATATTATGGGACTGTTTCTGGCAGTTAATTATGTTCAAGTACTTTTTTGTCCTGGATTTTGTGATGCTTGTGCTATTTGCCTTTGTTGTGATTTACCTATTTATTCTAAATAAATATTTATTTATTTAGGAAATATTCATTTTCCTAATTTTTTTTTTTTTTTGAGATGGAGTCTCGTTCTATTACCCAGGCTGGAAGGCAGTGGCGCAATCTCACTGCAACCTCTGCCTCCCAGGTTCAAGCAATTCTCTTGCCTCAGCCTCCTGCATAGCTGGGACTACAGGCACGTGCCACCACGCCCAGCTAATTTTTGTATTTTTGGTAGAGACAGGGTTTCACCTTGTTGGTCAGGCTGGTCTCAAACTCCCGGCCTCAGGTGGTCCACCACCTCAGCCTCCCAAAGTGCTGGGATTATAGGCGTGAGCCACTGTGCCTGGCCTGAAAATAATTCTTAAGGGGAGAGCTCAGACGGTTGCAAGCTTTTTGGTTTCGAGTTTGGATTTTTTTTTTTTTTTGGTCTGTTTTTTTGGTTGTTTTTTTGTTTTTGTTTTTGTTTTTTTTTGCTTGCTTCTTTGTTTTCTATTATAGAAATTTTCAAGCATACTTCCAAAGTAAAAAGTGTAATATAAATAGTATAATAACCCTTTAAATAGCCATCATCCACCTTCCACATGCATCAGCACATGTTCAGTCTTATTTTATCTACATGCCAACCCACTTTCCCAAAGCCCTTACAAGACTATTTTAGAGCAAATGACAGACATCTTGATTTAATCTACAAAGTCTTATCTATGTACCTTTAAGAATAAGAACTCTTTTTAAAAATATATAACCATATGACAGGCGCAGTGGCTCACGTCTGTAATCCCAGCATTTTGGGAGGCCGAGGCAGGCGGATCACGAGGTCAGGAAATCGAGACCATCCTGGCTAACACAATGAAACCCCGTCTCTACTAAAAATACAAAAAATTAGCCGGGCGTGGTGGCGGGTTCCTGTAGTCCCAGCTACTCGGGAGGCTGAGGCAGGAGAATGGCGTGAACTCGGGAGGCAGAGCTTGCAGTGAGCAGAGATCATGCCACTGCATTCCAGCCCGGGCGACAGAGCAAGACTCCATCTCAAAAGAAAAAAAAAATATATATATATATATATATATACACACACACACACACACATACACACACATATATATAACCATATTTACCATTATCATACCCAACAAATTAACAAAATTATTCAATGTCATCAAATATCCAGTCAGTATTTAAATTTTTTATTGTCTTATAAACATTTTTTAAGTTGCATTATTCAAATCAGGTTCCAAATGCTATTCACATGTTGTCTTGTGATATGCAATGGCTCTTAAATTTCTTTCAACTTAGAGTTTCTTCTGTTTTTCTTGCCATTTATTTGTTGATGAAATCAAGTCATTTTCCCTAGAGAATTTGTTACATTCTAGATTTGATTAATCATATCCTGAGGTGTTATTTAACACATTTCTCCATCTTCTGTATTTCACATAAGCTGAAAATTAGGTCTAGAGGCTTGATAAGATTTAGGCTAGATATTTTTGGAAGAGTACTTCATAGGCGATGCTGTATTCTTATTGCATCACACCTGTAAGTATATAGTGTCTGTTTGCCTCTCTTTTTGGAATATTACAATTAATCGGTGGGTTCAAGTGTTGTCAGCCTGATCCATCATTATAAAGTTCCTCATCAGCCTCTCACCTAATGATTTCAGCAGCTATCAATAATCATTGCCTAGATCCATTATTTCATTCAAGTGTCAAAATAGTTAATAGTCTGTCATGTCTTCTGCATTCACTCACTGGAATTCTTCTATTAAAAAAAAAAAATTGGGGCCAGGCACCATGGCTCATACCTGTAATCCCAGCACTTTTGGAGGCAGAGGTGGGCAGATCATGAGATCAGGAGTTCGAGACCAGCCTGACCAAAATGGTGAAACCCTGTTTCTACTAAAAAAGACAAAAATCAGCCAGGCATGGTGGTGTGCACCTGT
>NW_012106940.1:2349-3221 GCF_000951045.1 Mandrillus leucophaeus | reverse complement strand
TGCCCCACTTGAAATGATTCCTAGAAGCCAGATCATCCAGTCTCTTTCCAGATGGGGCCAGTGTTAAGGATTATAATTTCCTTGCTTTTCTTAACCTGTGTATTTAACCTTACTTATGTCAATATATTTTATTTTAAGCCAGTCAATTATGTATTTTATTTTCGAATGAATCTTATTCAAGTGCTGTTATATTGTTATATTGTATGTACTATGGAATGTCAGGTTTGTTTCGTTTCGTTTCTTTTTTTTTTTTTGAGACAGATTCTCGCTCTGTCTTCCAGGCTGGAGTGCAGTGGCGCGATCTTGGCTCACTGCAACCTTTGCCTCCCAGGTTCAAGAGATTCTCCTGCCTCAGCCTCCCAAGTAGCTGGCACTACAGGTGTGTACCACCTTGCCTGGCTCTTTTTTTTTTTTTTTTGTATTTGTAGTAGAGATGGGGTTTCTTTCTTTTTTTTTTTTTGAGGTGGAATCTTGCACTGTCACCCAGACTGGAGTGCAGTGGCGCAGTCTCGGCTCACTGTAGGCTCCGCCTTCTGGGTTCATGCCATTCTCCTGCCTCAGCCTTCCAAGTAGCTGGGACTACAGGCATGTGCCACCTTGCCCAGCTCTTTTCTTTTTTTTTTTTTTTTTTGTATTTTTAGTAGAGATGGGTTTCTTTTTTTGATTGTTTTTTCTTTTTGAGATGGAGTCTTGCTGTGTCACACAGGCTGGAGTGCAGTGGCGGGATCTCAGCTCACTGCAAGCTCCGTCTCCCGGGTTTACACCATTCTCCTGCCTCAGCCTCCTGAGTAGCTGGGACTACAGGTGCCCGCCACCTTGCCCAGCTAGTTTTTTGTATTTTTTAGTAGAGACGGGGTTTCACCGTGTTAGCC
>NW_012106940.1:0-561 GCF_000951045.1 Mandrillus leucophaeus | reverse complement strand
TGCAGTGGTGCAGTCTCGGCTCACTGCAACCTCCACCTCCTGGGTTTAAGCAATTCTGTGCCTCAGCCTCCCAAGTAGCTGGGATTGCAGGCATCTACCACCATGCCTGGCCAATTTTTTTGTGTTTTTAGTAGAAACGGGGTTTCACCATCTTGGCCAGGCTGGTGTTTAACTCCTGACCTCGTGATCCACCCACGTTGGCCTCCTGAGGTGCTGGAATTACAGGCGTCAGCCACTGTGCCTGGCCAAATTTTTTTTTTTTTTTATAGAGACAGGATTTCACTATGTTGCCCAGGCTGGCCATGAATTCCTGGGCATTAAGCAGTCCTCCTGTCTTTGCCTTGTAAAGTGTTAGGATTACAGGTGTGAGCCAGTGCACCCAGCTAATATTATTTTATATTTTACTTTATGTATTAACAGTGTAAATGTATAGTCATATGTTAAATGTGTATTATACAGTAATTTTATATTTTAACTTAGGATTTTTTTTATTCTATTTTTTTTTTTTTTTTTTGAGATGGAGTCTCGCCTCGCTCTGTCGCCCAGGCTGGAGTGCAGTGG
>NW_012106939.1:4514-5254 GCF_000951045.1 Mandrillus leucophaeus | reverse complement strand
GAGACTTAGTCTCAAAAAAAAAAAAAAAAAAAAAGCTGCAGCCAGGTGGTGGTTGGCATCAGTGCACCATTCACTGTCTCTGGGAGCTTGGCTCAGCCCAGAGATGCATAATGCCCTACTGTGTCGCCGTCTGCATGTTTTCTCTATTTTGTTGGTCTTTACTGTTTCCTTTATGTGAAACAAAAGTTTATTTGTTGGATAAAGTTCTGAACAACTTTTAGAAGGTGATATGAATGCACTCTTTCCTCTGGTTTCTTGCATCACGCAGTTTCTGCTCACATCTTCCACGCTCCGTAGACACTTCCTGTGAGAAACAGTCATAAGCCCTGTCTTCTCTCATCAGGCTGCCCTTTTGCCACACCCTGGAGGCTCCGCTGTACAAGGTAGCCACGAGGACCCTTCCTTCAAGGGAACCCCCAGCCCTCAGCTTGCCCTCTGGCCCCTCTGCCTGCACATCCCCAGGTCATTCTCATCTGTAGTGACGGCGGGGCACAGACGTTCTCCTGTAAACCCTGTTGTGACCCTTTTTGATCGGGGCCTAGCTCTGAAAACTCACTAGGCAATTCTCCCTCCTAAAAAGCTCCCTTTATGTCTTTTTTTTTTTCTTTTGAGAGGCAGTCTTGCTCTGTCACCCAGGCTGGAGTGCAGTGGCTGGATCTCAGCTCACCGCAAGCTCCGCCTCCCAGGTTTACGCCATTCTCCTGCCTCAGCCTCCCGAGTAGCTGGGACTACAGGCGCCC
>NW_012106939.1:0-482 GCF_000951045.1 Mandrillus leucophaeus | reverse complement strand
TTGTGTTTGCTGAATGCTTCTCTAACTGAGAGCCGGGGACACGCCTAAGATAGGAGGCAGTTACCACCCATAAAAGAGGGGTTCATTCTGTGGATATGACTTGTTTCTAGACATAACGTCTTTTTTATCACTGAACTGCTCACTTTGGAGTTTTTTAAGTGAGAACAATGGAAGAGAATGGCGAAGTAAATTAATAAGCTAACTTCTATAGAACAAAAGAAAACAAAATAGAGGCCGGGCACAGTGTCTTACGCCTGTTGTAATCTCAGCACTTTGGGAGGCCTGTGATCAGGAGATCAGGAGTTCAAGACCAGCCTGGCCAACATGGGGAAATCCCGTCTCTGCTAAAAATACAAAAATTCACCAAGTGTTTTGGTACACACTTAAAATCCCAGCTACTTGGGAAGCTGAGGCAGGAGAAGCATTTGAACCTGGGAGGCAGAGGTTGCAGTGAGCCGAGATCGTACCACCACTGCACTCCA
>NW_012106938.1:402-1307 GCF_000951045.1 Mandrillus leucophaeus | reverse complement strand
AGACCGTCTGCTCGCCAACCCCTGCTCTCCAAAATTTGGGCTTAGCAGATCTGGAGGATGATCTGAGAATGTGAGCATCTGCATTTCTTTTCTTTCTTTTTTTGAGATAGACTCTTGCTTTGTAGCCCAGGCTGGAGGGCAGTGGCAGGATCTTGACTCACTGCAACCTCTGCCTTTTGAGTCCCAGTTGAAGCAATTCTCCTGCCTCAGCTTCCTGAGTAGCTGGGATTACAGACACATGCCACCACGCCTGGCTAATTTTTGTATTTTTAGTAGAGACGGGGTTTCACCGTGTTGGCCAGGCTGGTCTCAAACTGCCGACCTCAGGTGATCCACCCGCCTCGGCCTCCCAAAGTGCTGGGATGACAGGTATGAGCCACCGTGCCCGGCCCAAGCATCTGCATTTCAAACAAGATCCCTGTTGATACTGATTTTTCTGGTCTAGGAAAGAGTCGTGTAAAAGCCGCTTTTCAACTGTGTCATCCCTTTTGGTAAACATTAAACAAAAAGAATTAAAGGAAGCCTTGTTGGCCAGGCACAGTGGCTCACAGCTGTAATCCCAGCACTTTGGGAGGCTGAGGCAGGTGGATCACTTGAGGTCAGGAGTTCAAGACCAGCCTGGCCAACATGGTGAAACTCCATCTCTACTGAAAATACAAAACAACAAGTTAGCCTGGCGTGGTGGCACATACCTATAATCCCAACTACTGGGGAGGCTGAGGCAGGAGAATTGCTTGAAACCGGGAGGTGGAGGTTGCAGTCAGCTGAGATCCTGCTACTGCACTCCAGTCTGTGCAACAAAATACTAAAATTAGCCAGGCATGGTGGCACGTGCCTAACATCTCAGCTACTTGGGAGGCTGAAGCAGGAGAACTGCTTGAACCCGGGAGGCGGACGTTGCAGTG
>NW_012106938.1:0-309 GCF_000951045.1 Mandrillus leucophaeus | reverse complement strand
AACAAAAACAAACAAAAAACAGTTAAAGGCTTGTTATTTGGTCTCCTAGAAGAAGACTCAAATAAAGAAAGTAGTTATCCCTACTTTTGGCGTGAGACTGTTTCCTGACAATCATTCCTAGTTTCATGACAATCATCTGTCTCTGTAACCATCACGATGTTGTGTGATATTGTAAACATTTTTGTTATAGGAAATAAAAGCCTCTGGCTGGGCGCGGTGGCTCATACCTGGTAATCCCAGCACTTTGGGAGGCTGAGGTAGGTGGAGCATTAGAGGTCAGGAGTTCAAGACCAGTCTAGGCAACACAGC
>NW_012106937.1:0-4162 GCF_000951045.1 Mandrillus leucophaeus | reverse complement strand
GAGGCCAGTTTACGATGGGTTGGGCTGCTGCTGGTGAAGACTCAGTGTACAAGAGAGTGTGGTCTCTGCTTCCTCTCACCCCTGCCGCAGGCCTAAGCTGAGCAGGGCCTCTGCCTCCTGGGGCAGCCCTTACTGTCTTACTATCTTTTTCTTCTGTGGACCCTTCAAGGCCTTCAAGTCCTAGCTGGAAAGTGTAAGAGCTTACATTTCAGGCTTGGGCTAAGCAGGTGGGAGAGGCTCCTAGAAGCTGATCCTGAGTCCCCTGCTCCAGCCAGATTTCACTTCCAGTTTGCCATTGCCCTACATAAGCCGATCAGTTCCGGAGGTGACGGAAAGGAGGGTGGACTGGCTCACTATTACGAAAACTGTAAACTCAGTTCCCTAACAAAGGAGTTTATAGCTGTTATTTCTGTAGCCAGTACCAAAATGAAAGCGGGAGTTTGGCCTGTACAAACAAACTCAGCTACCTGGTCATGTATGTCCAGACTGGTGTTCTACTGGGAAAATGAATATTTTCCCTGAGGCAGGAAAGGCTGGGCCTGCTGTAGCCTGGCAACTCCTTCTCTGTGGACAGAGCTTGCGTTTCTCTTCATTTTTCCTTTTACTTCCCCAAGGTAAACATGCAAGTAGACGGCTTCCCTTACTTTCATCCCCCAGGTCCCCCTTCCTGTTTTCTCTGGATTTTGTATTTAGAAGCAAAGCTTAAATCTCTGACAAATGCATCCAGCTGCAGTGTGAGAAGGCACTCACTGTAACAAAGAGAAGACGACTTCAAGTTTCAGTAGATACTTAATTTTTTGTTGTTGTTTTGTTTTTAGAGACAAGGTCTTGCTCTGTTACCCAGGCCAGAGTGCAGTGGCAGGATCATAGGTCACAGTAGCCTCGAACTTCTGGGCTCAAGTGATCCTTCTGCTTCAGCCTCCTGAGTAGCTGGGACTACAGGCACATGCCACCATGCCTTGGATAATTTTTCTTTCTTTCTTTCTTTTTTTTTTTTTGTAGAGATGGGAGTCGTGCTGTGTTGCCCAGGCTGGTCTCGAACTCCTGGCCTCAAGCGATCCTCCCACCTCAGCTTCTTTAAAATTGTGAATGCAATAAGAAGATCTGGCATAAAGACATTAAGAAACTTGAGAGGAACAGGTGGAAATTTCTTCTGAATTATGTTCACTTTTCTCTGCTTCATTTATTCGTATCATTGTTACTTTTGCTCGCTAGTCATGTTTTTGAAGCAGCCACAAAAATTAATCGTTTCCTAATATTATTTCCACCTCCCCCCTCATCTACTTTTCATTGTGGAATTCTTTTCAGAGTACAGTTTGTGCTTCAAAATTCGGAGATACTGACGTGCACATAGGTTGCAGATGTCCTAGTCTGTCTGGGGGAATGGCTGAGGAGGGTGTTTCCTGTTGAGGACCAAATCACTTTTTTTAGAAAAAAAAAATGTTATTTCATAGACTTTTGGGGAACAGGTGGTATTTGGTTACATGAGTAGATTCCTTAGTGGTGATTTGTGAGATTTTGGCGCACCCATCACCTGAGCAGTATAAACCGCACCCAGTTTGTAGTCTTCCCACCCTTTCCGCCTGAGTCTCCAAAGTCCATTGTAACATTCTTACGCGTTTGCAGCCTTAGAGCTTAGCCCCCACGTATGCGTGAGAACGTACAGTGTTTGGTTTTTCCATTCCTGAGTTACATCACTTAGAATAATATTATAGTCTCTAATCCCATTCAAGTTGCTGCAAATGCCATTAATGAATTCATTTTTACAGCTGAGTAGTATTCCATAGTGTATATATACCATAGTTTCTTTATCCATTACCCATGTGATGGGCATTTGGGCTGGTTCCACATTTTTGCAATTGCGAATTGTGCTGCTATAAACGTGTGTGCAAGTATCTTTTTCGTATAATGACTTCTTTTCCTCTGGGTAGATACCCAGTAGTGGGATTGCTGGATCAAATGGTAGTTCTACTTTTAGTTCTTTAAGGAATCTCTACACTGTTTTCCATGGTGGTTATACGCGTTTACATTCTCACCAGCAGTGTAGAAGCGTTACCTTTTCACCGGAACCACCCCAACATCTATTATTTTGTTATTATTATTATTTTTTGATTATGGCCATTCTTGCGGGAGTGAGGTGGTATTGCATTGTGGTTTTGATTTGCATTTTCCTGATCATGAGTGATGCCGAGCATTTTTTCATATGTCTGTTGGCCATTTGTGTATCTTCTTTTGAGAATTGCCTATTCATGTCCTTAACCCACTTTTTGATGGGATTATTTGCTTTTTTCTTGCTAATTTGTTTGAGTTCATTGTAGATTCTGGATATTAATCCTTTGTTGGATGTATAGATTGTGAGAGTTTTCTCCCAGTCTGTGAGTTGTCTGTTTACTCTTCTGACTGTTCCTTTTGTTGTGCAAAAGCTCTTTAGTTTAATTAAGTCCCACCTATTTATCTTTGTTCTTACTATATTTGCTTTTGGGTTCCCAAGTCACTTTTTGAAATATTCCCAGCACAGCTTTGGATGTGTCACTGGGCCACTGGACACAGGCATATCTCACAGAAAATAGAGCCGGGGAGAGTAAGAGAATAGGAGAGAGCTTTTCTGGAGAGGCAGCCCGGTTTAAATGTGAAATACACTTTGGTATACTGATTCATGCTCTACAGCTCTTGAATAAGAAAAAATGAGGTTTCAAAACAAGAAGGAGGGAAAGACTAGACAAAAGAGCTTGTTGCTTTATATGGTTTGGCTGTGTCCACACCCAAATCTCATCTTGAATTGTAGCTCCCATAATTCCCACGTATTGTGGGAGGGACCTGGTGAGAGACAGTTGAATCATGGGGGCAGTTTCCCCCATACTATCCTCATGGTGGTGAATAAGTCCCATGAGATCTGATGGTTTTATAAGGAGTTTCCTTTTTTTTGGCTTGGTTCTCATTCTCTCTTGCCTGCCACCATGTAAGATGTGCCTTTCACCTTCTGCCATGATTGTGAAGCCTCCCCAGCGACATGAAACTGTGAGTCCATTAAACCTCTTTTTTTTTCTTTATAAATTACCCTGTCTTGGGTATGTGAAAATGGACTAATACATTGCTCCTTGGAAGACAGCTTTTCTCGGGGTCCTTCACTCAGAACTTCTTCTGCCAACAGAGGTGGTGGGGGTGGCATGTTTGATGTGTAGGCTTCAGAGGGATTGATAAGACCTGGTGACTAGCTGGCATGCAGGTCTCAGTCCTTGGAGAGAAGGGGCAGTTGGACGGAGGAAGGCAGGAATGATCTTGGCCAGGAGGATGTGTTGCAGTGGTTGGTGCAGGGAACAATCAAGGCTTTGTGGTCATGGATGCTGTGGGTGTGGCTGGAAGAGATCCTTAAGGGCCGTCTTGGGTGGAGGTTTGGGAGAAGAGTTGGCCTGACTACAACTCTGCTTCAACCAAAGCATCTTTAGTTTGAGCTTTTAATATCTTGGGCCTGTCTTGCAGGCTTGTTTGAACAAACACTATGCATAAAATAAGCAAGAACCATTTCTTTCTTTTTTTTCTTTTTTGAAATAGAGTCTCACTCTGTTGCCCAGGCTGGAGTGCAATGGTACGATCTCAGCTCACTGCAACCTCTGCCTCCTGGGTTCAAGCAATTCTTCTGCCTCAGCCTCCCGAGTAGCTGGGACTACAGACACCTGCCACCATGCCCAGCTAATTTTTTGTATTTTTGGTAGAGACAGGGTTTCACTGTGTTAGCCAGGATGGTGTCGATCTCCTGACCTCATGATCTGCCCTCCTTGGCCTCCCAAAGTGCCGGGATTACAGGCGTGAGCCACAGCACCCGACCGCAAGAACCATTTCTTCTGAAGAATCCCAAGAGGCCCGGGGCTTGGTCATACTAGTGATCCAGCTAATTTTTGTATTTTTTGTAGAGACAGAGTTTCACCGTGTTACCCAGGCTGGTCTCAAACTCCTGGGCTCAAGCGATCTGCCTGCCCCAGCCTCCCAAAGTGCTGGGATTACAGGCATGAGCCACAGCACCCAGCCACAAGAACCATTTCTTCTGAGGAATGTCAGGAGACCTGGGACTTGGTCATTAGGAACAGCTGATCTTTGAGAAAAAAGTTGCACAAGGTGGACTTTGATATAGTTTGAATATCTGTACTTGCCAAAGTCTGATTTT
>NW_012106936.1:1570-3726 GCF_000951045.1 Mandrillus leucophaeus | reverse complement strand
CCATGTTAATTTCTTAGTTTTGCCAAATGCACCATCATTATTTAAGATGTTAAGTTTAGAGGAACTAGGTGAAGGATGTTTGAGAACTCTGTGCCATTTTTGCAATTTCTCTGTGTATCTAAAATTATTTCAAAATATAAGTTTACATTTAAAAAATTGGAGTTTTAAAGACGTTTCTAAAAAACTAAATAAAACCTGTTCCTTTTTTATCCGAAGTAGTAGAGAAATACATTCCAGTCCTTTTTTCACTGTTTTTCTTTTCTTTTCTTTTCTATATGTATACATATAGACCTATATAGGTTTTACTACTAGGTTGGAACAGATGATTTTCTTTTCTTTTCTTTTCTTTTTTGTACAGAAAGGGTCTTGCTATGCTGTCCAGGCTGGTCTCAAACTTCTGACCTCAAGCTGTCCTGTTGCCTAACCCTCCCAAAGGGCTGAGATTATGGCTGTGAGCCACACACCCAGCTTTGTTCTGTATTTTGAGCTACTATGTATTGAATAACAGAATGAGATAAAACAAACCAACAAACAAACAAAAGAACATTTACAATTGTATGAATGCCCACTTTTGAGTAATATTCACTTTTGTCTTTTAAATAAATAATAAAGAATCTTACATAGAACCTATAAATTCACGCTTCATTAAATGTTTCTGAGCTTCATTTTTTAGATATGTATTTTATAGTGAATAGTTGTAACTTACAGATGCAAAGGATTAAATCTGATGGGTTACACCTTAGAGAAATTAAGCATAAAAGTGTCGACACTGAGCACTCAATAACAGATAAAGGCCTATTTTTCAGACCCAGTAACAAAGTCTTGGCACTAAGGCCTCTCCCTTTAGTCTCTACATCGCTGTGCCAGGTTAAGAATTCATTCTTTTGGATTCTGCTGTTATTTTTCTTGCAAGATATCGACCATCTTAACATCAACAATGATTTTATTTGGCAAAGAAGTATTTTTGAAAGTATATGTATTCTGCTGTCTGTAATTTTTTGAAAGATTCTTTACAAATCAATTCTCATTTTATAATACTGCTCCTGTCTTAGTTTATCTTAATCAGTAGATAAGAATATATTTGTTACAATTGTAAGCCATAGTACAGTCTAGTGATTTCACACCAAAGTATTTTATTTAATCATTATACTGCAAGGATTCAAACCCCATTTACAATAGATATTAAATGGCTTGTTCAACTAGGAATCATCTAATTCAAGTTTAAAACCCAAATTTTGTTTTCAAATCTATTAATTTTGTTTCTCTTTTACTATTTATGAAAGCCAAACATTTCATTTGGTGTTATATTTTTACATGTTTATATTGTTTGTTGGAAAGTTGGGGAGTTTGACAAATTTCCATGCAAAATATGTGTATTACTATGTTCAGTTAATTCCTTCATTTGCCAAAATCTTTCAGGTTCAAATTTAATATACATGTAAAAAGATATTTTGTAGAATGGTAGGATTTTTTCTTGAATTTTCAAATTTACCACATAAGAAAGATGTAGTAGCTATAAAAGCAAGAAAAACATATGAATTTGCATGCTGTTTTTGGCTGTTGTTATTCTGTTTTTAAAACATACTTACATTTCAGTGGCTTTGCGATGGAAATTCATACAAATTTAAACAAAGTAAATCATACATGAGAAATTTATGCCAAAGATAATATTTGTAATGCTTCATTCATTTCTTAGAGCTCTGTGATATTTTTTAAACGATGTTTTAAATTTGACCCCAGAATATCTTCCATGTTTCAAAGGTTTTCAGGTATTTGAAAGTTCTGTGACATGTTAGTGTGTGGCCTTGACGTTTATCCAGAATAAAAGCACAGTCATAATATAAATTAAAATTTATATTTATATATTAGTTATATTTTTAACTTAAACTTGCCTAAATAGTAAGTCTTTATGCACAAATATAAAAACAAGTCTGTTCTTCACTTTTGATAAATTCAATATAAATAAATATGCCACAGGGCAGGTGCACTTTTCTTCATTGAACTTTTCTTTACAGCTGTCCCGACAGCTACGTCCTTTCCCTCATGTTCTTTTAATAACTCTAGTAACTGACACATATTCTCCTGGTATATTTTTATATACACTGCCTGCACCCAAGGGAGTGTTTTGAGTTTTAATTTTGGTTTGTTTACTTGCT
>NW_012106936.1:0-355 GCF_000951045.1 Mandrillus leucophaeus | reverse complement strand
CTCATGTAAGCTCAAGATCTCAACTTCTGTTCAATTATTGTTATTACAATCCAGGCTTCTGAATTACTGCAGTCCACATCAATAACACAATGCGCACACACACACACGTACATACACATGCGCGTGCATGCACATACACATATTTTTACATATATGGAAGCCAACTACAGCTTACACACTAACCATCCTATTTTTCAGTTTAGGATACATTTGCTTTTCTGGCACTTTGGATTTTCCTTTCTTTTTCAGTGTTCGTTATTTTTGACCAGAAGCTCTTGTTGTTAGATGCACAAGTAATTCTGTTTATATATTTTATCATATTGCCACAACAAACAAGAACCTTATTTATAGTTTG
>NW_012106935.1:3651-4288 GCF_000951045.1 Mandrillus leucophaeus | reverse complement strand
TTTCTCTTTGTTATCGGAGGATATTTCCTTTGGCCCTATAGTCTTCAAAGGGATCAGTAATATCTGTTCTCAGATTCCACAGATATAAGGCTAGCAAAGAGATCCACGAAATACAGATGTAACTCTGTGAGATGAATTAAGGGAACACTAAGCAGTTTTTGAGAACGCTTCTTTCCAGATTTCAGCTGAGGATATTTCCTTTTTCACCATGGCCCGCTATGGGTTTCGAAATATCACCTTGCCATTTCCACAAGAACTGTCTTAGCGAAAGGCTTCTGTGGTGTAAAGCTGTAACTCTGGGAGATGATTTCACAGAACACAAAGAAATTTCTCAGAAAGCTTCTTTCTCTTTGTTATCAGAGGAAATATCCTTTGGCCCTATAGTCTTCAAAGGGATCCGAAATATCTGTTCTCAGATTCCACAGAAATAAGAGTAGCAAAGAGAACCAGGAAATACCGATGTAACTCTGTGAGTGCAAGTCACATATCACAGAGCAGTTTCACAGAAAGCTTCTTTCCAGATTTCAGCTTAGGATATTTCCTTTTTCACCATAGCCCTCTATGGGCTTTCAAATATCACTTTGCC
Organism: Mandrillus leucophaeus; assembly: GCF_000951045.1. NCBI lineage: Eukaryota > Metazoa > Chordata > Mammalia > Primates > Cercopithecidae > Mandrillus > Mandrillus leucophaeus. Next base: position 3,702 of record NW_012106935.1, on the reverse strand, counting down.
AATTACACAAGAAATGTCTTAGCGAAAGGCTTCTTGAGGGGAAAGCTGTAA
>NW_012106935.1:0-902 GCF_000951045.1 Mandrillus leucophaeus | reverse complement strand
CTCTATAGGCTTCCAAATATCACTTTGCCAATTACACAAGAACTGACTTAGCGAAAGGCTTCTTGAGGGAAAAGCAGTAACTCTGTGAGAGGATTTCAGAGATCACAAAGAAGTTTCTCACAAAGCTTCTTTCTCTTTGTTATCGGAGGATATTTCCCTTGGCCCTATAGTTTTCAAAGGGATCTGAAATACCTGTTCTCAGATTCTACAGAAATAAGGCTAGCAAAGAAATCCACGAAACACAGATGTAACTCTGTGAGATGAATTAACAGAACACTAAGCAGATTCTCAGAAAGCTTCTTTCCAGATTTTAGCTGAGGATACTTCCTTTTTCACCATAGCCCTCTATGGGCTTCGAAATATCACTTTTCCATTTCCACAAGAACTGTCTTAGCGAAAGGCTTCTTGAGTGTAAAGCTGTAACTCTGTGAGACGATTTCACAGAACACAAAGAAGTTTCTCAGAAAGCTTCTTTCCCTTTGTTATCGGAGGATATTTCCTTGGGCCCTATAGTCTTCAAAGGGATGCGAAATATCTGATCTCAGATTCCACAGAAATAAGGCTAGCAAAGAGATCCACGAAATACAGATGTAACTCTCTGAGTGGAATTCACAAATCACAGAGCAGTTCCTCAGAAAACTTCTTTCCAGATTTCAGCTGAGGATATTTCCTTTTTCTCCATAGCACTCTGTGGGCTTCCAAATATCGCTTGGCCAATTCCACAAGAACTGTCTCAGCGAAAGTTGTCTTGAAGGGAAAGCTCTAACTCTGTGAGATGATTTCACAGAACACAAAGAAGTTTCTCAGAAAGCTTCTTTCTCTTAGTTATCGGAGGATATTTCCTTTGACCCTACAGACCTCAAAGGGATCCGATATATCTTTTCTCATATTCCACAGAAATA
>NW_012106934.1:2441-4029 GCF_000951045.1 Mandrillus leucophaeus | reverse complement strand
CCCATCTCTACTAAAAATACAAAAATTAGCCGGTCATGGTGGCGCATGCCTGTAATCCCAGCTACTCGGGAGGCTGAGGCAGGAGAATCGCTTGAATCTGGGAGGTGGAGGTTGCAGTGAGCCGAGGTCGTGCCACTGCACTCTAGCCTGGGCAACAGAGTGAGACTCCAACTCAAAAATAATAATAATAATAACCCACACTTATAAAAAACTTTTATTGGAAAATAAAACCTATAAAAAGCATCAATAATCATACCACCCAGTAATAATCACTCTTAAATGTTTTTATTTTTAAACAGGAAATTTGAAACATACATATTCTTTGACCCAGAATATGTATGTTTTAAAATTTTTGTATTTTTAGTAGAGATGGGGTTTCACCATATTGGCCAGGCTGATCTCGAACTCCTGACCTTATGATCCTCCCTCCTTGGCCACCCAAAGTGCTGGGATTACAGGCATGAGCTACTGCACCTGGCCTAAGTGTGGGTTATTTTTATAAACTAGATAAATTTAAATTTTGGTTTTACTGCCTTTTATAAACTTAAATTTTGGTTTACTGCCTTTTCCAAAAATTAAATTTTGGCCAGGCATGGTGCATCATGCCTGTAATAACAGTACTTTGGCAGGCTAAAGCTTGAGGATCACTTGGGGCCAGGAGTTTGAGATCAGCTTAGGCAGCACAGAGAGACCCTGTCTCTACAAAATCAAAAAATTAGCTGGGTGTGGTGGTGTATACCTGTAGTCCCGGCTGCTAGGGAGGCTGAGGTGGTGGGAGGATCACTTGAGCACAGGGGGTTCAGGCTGCAGTAAGCCATGATTGCACCACTGGAATCCAGTCTGCCTGGATGACGACCTTGTCTCAAAAAACAAAACAAAACAAAAAAGTCTGGACACGGTGGCTCACGCCTGTAACCCCAGTACTTTGGGAGGCCGAGGCATCAGGAGTTTGAGACATGGCAAAAGCCCATCTCTACTAAAAAAAAATACAAAAATTACCTGGGCATGGTGACCTGCACCTATCATCCCAGCTATTCGGGAGGCTGGGGCAGGAGAATCTCTTGAACCCAGGAGGCGGAAGTTGCAGTGAGACGAGATTGTGCCACTGCTCTCCAGCCTGGACAACAGAGTGAGACTCCATCTCAAGGAAAAAAAAAAAATTAAACTTTTAATTTTGACATAATTGTAGCTTTCCTTTAAGAAAGTTAACATGCTTGAGAGTTCCTAAAATATAATTTTGTTTCCAATCTTTCTCACTTAACATTGTAAGAATTTTCTCACATATAAACATTTTTTCCTGTATATCATTTAACAGTTGGAGAGCCTTATTACTAATCCAAAAAGTACATATTTAATATCTTCAGATGGACAAACATAAAAAAGCCTGATAATACTGGTGTTAGTGGGGACATGGAGAAAATAGAAGTCTGGTTTTTCTGTCTGTTTTTTTGGTTTGTTTGTTTCTTGCTCTGTCACCTGGGCTGGAGTGCAATGGCGCGATCTCGGCTCACTGCAACCTCTGCCTCCCGGGTTCAAGTGATTCTCCTGCCTCAGCCTCCTGAGTAGCTGGGACTACAGGCATGTGCCA
>NW_012106934.1:0-1111 GCF_000951045.1 Mandrillus leucophaeus | reverse complement strand
AAAAATATATATATATATATAAAAAATATATATATACACACATATATATATAAAATACAAGAAGATCTGAAGTAAGTACAGAAGATATTAACATTAAATCTGGGGAGTGAATGGGTCCATGGGTTTTGCTGTATTATTTTCCTTTTTTCGAAATTAAAATGAATTTTTAAAAAATGCTAAGGCTAGTGATCCTTTGGGTCAAGTTACTGAGGTGACTTTGAGAATCAGGCCTTCTAATCTGAAGCGTTTTTATTTCACAGGCTGAAGTTTCTCTTTGGCTCATCAGCCACCCAGGCCTTGGACCTAGTTGATCGACAGTCCATCACCTTAATCTCATCACCCAGTGGAAGGCATGTTTACCAGGTAGAAGTCCACAGATGGGGGTGATCCTTACAGAAACCCCTTAGGACAAAATGTTTTCTTCATCTCTGTAGAAGCCGGTGACTAGCTTTAAATATTTCCTGGACTGTTAAAAAGCTTTTGCCCCAACTTGGTAAAATTAACAAATTGATAATTTTTAAAAATTTTTATTTACTTTTAACTGACAGAAATTGTCTATATTCATGGCATATAACATGATGTTTTGATATATGGATACCTTGTAGAATAACTAACTGAATCAAGCTAAATAACGTATCTAATACCTTACATACTTATTTTTTTGTGGTGAGATCACTTAAAATCCACTATCTTAGCAATCTTCAAATTTACAGTACTTCAGTCTTTTATTTCTTTGTTTTTATAGAGACAGGGTCTCACTCTGTTGCCCAGGCTGGTCTCAAACTCCTAGGCTCAAGCAATCCTCCCACCTTGGCCTTTCAAAGTATTGGGATTACAGACATGAGCACCATCCCCGCCAATACTTTGTTATTAAATATATTCACCATGTTGTACCATAGATACCCTGAACTTATTTCTCCTAACTGAAATTTTATACCCTTTGACTAATATCTTCCTCTTCCTCCCCCACCCCAAGGCCCCTGGTAACCACTATTTCTTCTTCTATGAGTTCAACTTTTTTTTTGTTGTTTTAAATAAAGACAGGGTCTTGCTATATTGCCCAAGCTGGTCTTGAACTCCTGGCTTCAAGCAGTCCTCCCCTCTCCGCCTC
>NW_012106933.1:1010-1574 GCF_000951045.1 Mandrillus leucophaeus | reverse complement strand
CTGGGTTCAAGTGATTCACCTGCTTCAGCCTCCCGAGTAGCTAGGATTACAGGTGCGTGCCACCATGCCTGGCTAATTTTTGTATTTTTAGTAGAAATGGGGTTTCACCATGTTGACCAGGCTGGTCTTGAACTCCTGACCTCAAGTGATCCACCCACCTCAGCCTCCCAAAGTGCTGGGATTACAGGTGTGAGCCACTGCACCTGGCCCCACATTCTTTTCTGATTTACTTACTTGCATCTTCTCTTTAATTCTGTTTGGAGATTTTCAGTAAAAGACTCTTAGTAAAAACTTACCATGTTCATGTAAAGGTAACATACCAACTTTAAAAACAAAAGCATTGGGCCGGGCGCAGTGGCTCACGCCTGTAATCCCAGCACTTTGGGAAGCCGAGGCAGGTGGATTACGAGGTCAGGAGATTGAGACCATCCTGGCTAACACGGTGAAACCCTGTCTCTACTAAAAATAAAAAAAATTAGCCGCGCACGGTGGCGGGCGCCTGTAGTCCCAGCTACTCGGGAGGCTGAGGCAGGAGAATGGCGTGAACCCGGGAGGCAGAGATTG
>NW_012106933.1:0-795 GCF_000951045.1 Mandrillus leucophaeus | reverse complement strand
AAAAAAAAAAAAAAAAAAAAGCATTAAAGGAAAGAAACCATTAATTGTAATTATTTTCCCTTCAGGTAACCACTGATAATATTTTATTTTCTTTTTTCTTTTTTTACTTTTTTTTTTTTCTTTTTGAGGTGGAGTCTGTCTCTCATGCCTAGGCTGGAGTGCAGTGGCGTGATCTCAGCTCACTGCAACTTCTGCCTCCCAGGTTCAAGTGATCCTTGTGCCTCAGCCCCCCAAGTAGCTGGGATTAAATGTGTGTGCCACCATGCCTGGCTGATTTTTGTATTTTTAGTGGAGACGGGGTTTCATCATGTTGCCCAGACTGTTCTTGAACTTCTGACCTCAGGTGATCCAGCCGCCTTGGCCTCCCAAAGTGCTGGGATTACAGGCATGGGCCACCGCGCCTGGCCTCACTTTAAATCTTTTCAGCTTTTAACATAATATGTGTATATCTCCTGTCATCCTAGTTTGACCAGGACGCTCCCAGTTTATCAGTGAAAGTCTTATGTCCTAGAAACACCTTAGTCCAGGGCAACCTGAGATGTTTGGTCATCCTATATGTATCTATAACACATAATGTTTAATGTGTATTCTGTCATTCACTATGTATTTTCTAAAACAGAAGCAAACAATATTGTTACGTATTTTGCTGTATTGCCCATTTTTTTCTATGTAATCATATATGTATTTGATAACCATAATTTGCTTTTGTCATTCGATATGATTAGATATTTAGGTCATTCCTCCCCCTGCCTTTTTTTTTTTTTTTTGTTAAGAGTTTTTTAAAGATTGGTGTTA
>NW_012106932.1:3022-4111 GCF_000951045.1 Mandrillus leucophaeus | reverse complement strand
ATTCTTTCTCATAATATCATATGACAATAAAAACAATTAAACTTTTCTAAATGATTATTACTAAAATGGAAATAGATTTATATCTGAAACTTAGATCAAAACTTTAATTTTTCCGAAGTCAATGCGGAAAAATTATCAGTTTATCTTTCTAGGCTGTAGAATGAAGAAACTGATACATTCTTAAACTGATTGTTTTTTGAGCAAAGTTCAATATGAACATGCATTAAAATATCTAGGACAGAACCTGGCAGATAAGATACACTTAATAAATATTTATTAATCAATAATTCATATTAATTAACATGAAATATTACTAACCAATTATAGTTTGACATAATAATGCATAAATAAATTATGGCCTTTGAACTCCAGGAGCTCATTAACTTACAGTTGTTTGTGAAGAAAACTATATCTAATGCAATGTTTAATGCATTCTACTCATTTTTTCTACAAAGTGATATGAAACCATTTCATCACTCTGTCTGAAAGTGGTGGCTCTATTAGAAATGGTCCAAATACCTTACTACATTTGTAGAAATTAGTCACTTTACCTTCAAAAAAAGGTGTCACTGAACTAGTTATTGTAATCTACTAAGAAAAATAAAGGTTTTCATTACAATACTCATAATTTTCCTCTCTGATGGTACAATATTTATACATCTGTTGCCTGGAATCGACATTTTCATTAAAACTGTCTCTGCTGTTCTACAGACCACAAAATTCTTCTATGAAAATGCAATTCTGCATTTTCTGTGCAATAAAGATTGATTATATATCTAAAATAATTGATTTTGTCTCTAATGTAGATAAATTAGCAATAACCCTAAATTCTGAAAACTACTGGTGAAGTAGTTTTACAATGGGCCAAGTATTTATGCTGTCTTCCCCTATATTATAGGATTATAGGTAGACAAATGAGGATCAAATTGACAGTAAATGTGCTTTGCACTTCATAAAATAAGCATGATAAGTGGGAGAATAAAACTCATTATTTTTATGAGTTTTATTATATATATTTATAATGAAAGAAATAAAGCATTCTTTCATTATGTAATACAAAAGTCTTGAAATAATATATATATAAAATAT
>NW_012106932.1:0-332 GCF_000951045.1 Mandrillus leucophaeus | reverse complement strand
TTTTTCTGGCAATTAACAAGTCAAGTCTAAAATTTATATACAAAAGCAAAATACCAAGAATAACAAAAATTGTTGAAGAAATAATATAAGGAGAATAAAGAGAATGAAAAAATGAAGGAGGACTTGTGACTTTGGGTAACAAATATATTGCTATGTTAAAGTAATGGAGGCGGTGTAGTCTTGCCATAGAAAAGACATATACATCAATGGAACTCCACAAATAATTCAAAAGGGGCCTATGTAATATCAACATTTGATTTATGACAAATATTGACCTTCATAGCAGTGTCCAGATAAAGCAAAACAGAAGTATTTTCATTAAAATATTCTGA
>NW_012106931.1:1728246-1729987 GCF_000951045.1 Mandrillus leucophaeus | reverse complement strand
CCCTCATTTTTATTTTTGTTCTTGATTTCCAACTTTTATTTTAAGGTCAGCGGTAGAGGTGCAGGATAGGCTATGCAGGTTCATTATATGGGTAAACACTGCCGTGGCAGTTTGCTGCACAGATCGTCCCATCCACCTGACTTTCTTTCATAGCATGGTGGTTGCATGCTTTGACTTTTTTCTAGGTACCCTTTTGTCAGACTGAAGTCAGCATTTTCCTTCCATCTTTCAGAGTTCTTTAGATGAGCAGAGAGTTTAGGTAACTTTCTTAAGGTGGGGCAAGACTCTTCTATTATCTCAAATTTCTTCTACTACGGAAACTCCTATTCAACCCAAACACCTGGTCAGATCTGTGTAGACATATGGTCTGGTGCAATGTTGATCAGTCTGTTAAATTCTTAAGTGGCGTGATTTCATCAGGTATAAATTTGAACTGGAGTGCCTTTGGTAACTTGGGGCATGTCAAACCTGTGCATTTTTGTGTCACCTTAGAAGAAAAGGGTAGCAGAATAGCTGACACTCCACAAATAACTTACTTTATTTGGTATGAAGAAACCAAGAAAAGAAATATTTTGAACAATCTCTAGTCTTGAGTCCTGTTTTCAACAGCTTCAATGATCTTCCTTTCCCAAAGGCCTCCTCCTTTCTGTCTACCTCTATTTATGCCTCTGATTCTCACCTTCCTTCTGTCCTGATCCCTATCTTCTTGAAGTCCCCCATGCTTCGCTTCTTCCATATCTCCACCTCCCTTGTACTATTTGACCTGGAACATCACTGCTTGTTGGAAATGACAAGCCTTAAAAACAAGAGAAAAGGTTTTAAAACACACACACACAGACACACAGACACATACACACATACACTGTCACTCTGTTACCCAGGCTGGTGTGCAGTGGTACAGTCATGACTCACTGTAACCTCCAGCTCCTGGTCTCAAGTGATCCTCCTGCCTCAGCCTCCCAAGTAGCTGGGTCTATAGGGACACACTATTCCACCGGGCTGATTTTTAAATTCTTTTAGAGACGGGGTCTTGCTATCCTGCTCAGGTTGGCCTTGAATTCCTGGCTTCAAGTGATCTTCCTGCCTCAGCCTACTGAATAGCTAGGACTACAAGCATGCACCACCATGCCTAGCTAATTTCTTTATATTTTGTGTTGATAGATTCTCACTATGTTGCCCAGGCTGGTCTCAAACTGATACTCCCTCCTCATACTCTGGAATAGCTAGGACTACAGGTATGTGCCACCATGCCTGGACCATTTTTATTTGTTTTTTAATATTTTATAGAGACAGAGTCTCACAATGTTACCCAGGTTGGTCTCAAACTCCTGGCCTCAAGGAATCCTCCCACCTCAGGCCCCCAAATCTCTGGGATTATAGGCGTGAGTCACTGTACCCCACCTTAGTGCACTATTTCTGAAGCGATTCTTCCGGTTTCCCTTTAGGTAAGATTTTGTGTCTGTACATTTATCAGACTGTCAGTTCCATCCTGTAATTTATAGATAGGCTGGGCTCAGGCAATTCCTGGAGATTTAAAATATGATGTCCCATACCTTTAATTTCCAGATAAATTGAGAAGTGATTTATCAGTGAATAATGACCCTTTCTGTAATAGTTTAACAGTAAAGACAAAAAGTCAGAGACATTACATATGGGATTCCCCAGGCTTAGCATAATGCAAAAATACTGAGAATAATGAAAATGATGGCAGATAGCATGTACCAAGTGCCCAGCACTTTGG
>NW_012106931.1:1724440-1724756 GCF_000951045.1 Mandrillus leucophaeus | reverse complement strand
GTGTATGCGCTGTTAAACATGCCCCCTTAAATAAGTGATACCTCATTAAATACACAAACATTGCTCCCCAGTTGGGGTTGCATATTCCATCAAAGGTGGTATAACAGTCCCGGTTTTCAATTTGATATGCTGTAAAAACAACTGAGGTATCATGTTTAATTTCTGAAAACCATTCATAATATTTCCACAAACCAAACTCTCCTACAGCAATTTCGACAGGCATCTTATAAAACATTACCACATCCTTAGCACTCCATATGCACAAAACACGTACATAGACATTTAAATAAACTGGTTTGAAAATGGTATGTATGAT
>NW_012106931.1:1720264-1722905 GCF_000951045.1 Mandrillus leucophaeus | reverse complement strand
AGAGGTAGACCAGGGGGTCAAAGGAAGAGGAAAAAAATGGCAGGAATTCAGAATAGCAGCATATAACTGAGCTGAAATGTCCCTTGTCCTCTAAGAGAAGTCATAAGTGGGGTTTGATGAATAAGTGGGTTTGATGCAAGTTTAGGACACTTAAGGACATTTTTCTCAAGCCTAAATGAGGGAAGGACTCAACATGTAATTAAAAGAGGGAAGCGTATCCAATGATAAGGAAAGTGGAAACTTCTCCTTAAAAGAATTTTGAGTGCTGCAATAACCATATGTGTATATGTACCTTTATAGTATAATGATTTATAATCCTTTGGGTATATACCCTGTAATGGGATTGCTGGGTCGAATGGTATTTCTGGTTCTAGATCCTTGAGGAATTGCCACACTGTCTTCCACAACGGTTGAACTAACTTACACTCCCACCAACAATGTAAGAGTATCAATTTCTCCACATCCTTTCCCGCATCTGTTGTTTCCAGACTTTTTAATGATCACCATTCTAACTGGCGTGAGATGGCATCTCAGTGTGGTTTTGATTGGCATTTCTCTAATGACTAGTGATGATGAGTATTTTTTTTATGTTTGTTGGCCATATAAATGTCTTCTTTCGAGAATTGTCTGTTCATATCCTTTGCCCTGTTTTTGATGGGGTGATTTGTTTTTTCCTTGTAAATTTGTTTAAGTTCCTTGTAGATTCTGGATATTAGACCTTTATCAGATAGATAGATTGCAAAAATTTTCTCTCACTCTGTAGGTTGCCTGTTTACTCTAATGATAGTTTCTTTTGCTGAGCAGAAGCTCTTTAGTTTAATTAGATCCCATTTGTCAATTTTGGCTTTTGTTGCCATTGCTTTTGTGATGAACAACTTCAGCAAAGTCTCAGGGTACAAAATCAATGTGCAAAAATCACAAGCATTTCAATACACCAAAAATAGACAAGCATAGAGCCAAATCATGAGTGAATTCTCATTCACAATGGCTACAAAGAAAATAAAATACCTAGGAATACAACTTACAAGGGACCTGAAGTCCTCTTCGAGGAGAACTGCAAACCACTGCTCAAGGAAAGAAGAGAGGACACAAACAAATGAAAAAAAAATTTCCATGCTCATGGATAGGAAGAATCAATATTGTGAAAATGGCCATACTGCCCAAAGCAATTTAGACATTCAGTGCTATTCCTATCAAACTACCATTGACTTTCTCCACTGAACTAGAGAAAGTTACTTTAAATTTCATATGGAACCAAAAAAGAGCCCATATAGTCAACACAATCCTAATCAAAAAGAACAAAGCAGCAGATATCACTCTACCTGCCTTCAAACTACATTACAAGGCTACAGTGACGAAAGCAGCATGATACTGGCACCAAAACAGATATATAGACCAATGAAACAGAACAGAGGCCTCAGAAATAACACAACACATCTACAACTTCTCAAAGAATTATTCTACAATTTCTCAGAGAATTAGAAAGAGAGCTTCCATTCAACTGAGCAATCCCATTACTGGGTATATACCAAAGAAAAATAAATTGTTCTATCAAAAAGACACATGCACCTGTATGTTCATTGCAGCACTATTCACAATAGCAAAGACATAGAACCAATCTAGGTGCCCAACAATGGTGGATTAGATAAAGAAAATGTGGTACATCCACACCATGGAATACTATAGAGCCATACAAAGAATGAAATCATGCCTTTGCAGTAACATAGATGCAGCTTGACACGATGCGTATCTGTGTCCCCACCCAAATCTCATGTTGAATTGTAATCCCCAGTGTTGGAGGTGGGGCATGGTGAGAGGTGATTGAATCAGGGGGATAGTCCTTCATGAATGGTTTAGCATCATCTTCTCAGGTAATGGTGAGTGAGTTCTCATGAGATCTGTTTGTTTAAAAGTGTGTAGCACCTCCCCCTTCACTCTCTTTGTCCGTCCTTCTCCAGCCATATGAAGTGATGGCTTCTCCTTCACCTTCTGCCATGATTGTAAGTTTCCTGAGATCTCACCTGAAGCCAAGCAGATGCCAGCATCATGCTTCCTGTATTGCCTGCAGAACTGAGTCAATTACCTTCTTTTCTTTATAAATTACCCAGTCTCAGGGATTTCTTTATAGCAGTGTGCGAATGAACAAATACACAGCTGGAGGTAACAGAAAACCAAAAACCAAATACAAATAAGAAATAGCTATAACAAATAGAAATAAATAATGGAAGGGAAGACTTAAGCATTAAGAATAATTACCTTAAATGTAAATGATCTTAATACACCAATCTAAAGACAGAGAGAAGCAGAGTGGGTAAATAAACATGACACAACACTATGCTGTGTATAAAAAATTCACTTTAAATCTAATCAAATAGGCTGAATGTAAAAGAATTGAAAAAGATTTACCATGCAAACATTGATTTTAAAAAAGCAGGAGTGGCTACATACTTTCACACACAAATGAGTACAAATATAACTGAGGCAATCTGAGTAAGTCCAGGAAATTGTATTGATGTCAACAACCTAGTTATGTTATTGTACTATAGTTTAATAACTATATTTTTCTTCCATTGGGAGAAACTAGGTAAAAGCTATGTGAGATCTCTCTATTATTTTTATAACTATGTATAATTATCTCAAT
>NW_012106931.1:1705362-1719759 GCF_000951045.1 Mandrillus leucophaeus | reverse complement strand
TAAAGATTAAGGAAGAAAGACTATATAATCAGATCCAATAATGCAATTACTTGGCTAAAATCCAACATCTATTCAGGACTAAAATAAAAAACAACCATTAGCAAACTAAAATGAACCTACAACAAACATCATACTTATCTGTGCAACAATGTAGCATTCTCTTTAAGATTTATTACAAGACACAGATTATGTATTACCACTTTCATTAATCATTGTTCTGGAGTTCCAAGTCAGCACAGTAGGCAAGAAAAGAAATAAATATATAAAGATTGAAAAAAAAAGTAAAACTGTCATAAATTACAAAGGCTGTGATTTTTCTTTGTAGAAAATCCCAAATAACCCACAGATAAATTACTTGATTAAGAGCAATTAGCATGTCTATTACATAAAATACAGTTACATAAAATAATTATGTTTTATTATGACCACAAGAAACTAAAAATAATATTTACAGGATCCTCAATATGTAAGTACCTAGACAAGCTAGCAAAAGGTAGACAAGACCTTTACTAAGGAAATTATAACTCTTTCACAAATTAGTTACCAAAAGAAGAGATATACCATATTCATGGATTGGAAGACAGTATTAGAAAGATGTCAGTTCTGTCTCAAATTGATGTATTTATTTAATGCAATTCCAGTGAAAACTTTAAAAAGTATTTTGCTGATATTGAAATGGGAAAGTTCCCTTATGCCCCTGGAAGGGCGTGCAACGAGGGTGTGGCTTGCTTCTTAGGTGCCTGGATGCTCAAACCTCTAGCAGGAGCATGCAGATGGGTAGGTTGTGGGGCTCTGAACCCAAGGCAGCGTCTAGGGGTGAATGTTTACAGCTGAAGCCCCAGTGGGCATGTGTTACAGTATGCTCTTTCAGTTTAGCTGTCCGTAGGTGGCTTGTGTTAGCTCAATTAGACCCCTTCCTCTATCTGTCCCTTAAGGACAGAGGGCTTTCTGTATCCCAGGGTTTCCTGCCTTTGTGTACAGGAAGAATCGGATTACACATGGGCTTGAAGAATGAGTGCAAGGTTTTATTGAGTGGAAGTAGCTCTCAGCAGATGGAGGAGCCAGAAGGGAGATGGAATGGGAAGGTGGTTTTCCCCTGGGTTGGGTGCTCAGCAGCCGGGCTCTCCTCCAACCGCCCCAGCCAAACTCCACATTGTTCTGCCAGTCGCCTGCTGGCATCTGTTGGTGTGCTCTTATGCCCATGCATTCCTCTTGATGTCCAGCCACTTTTGTCTACGTTCGCTGGTATGTTCCTTTCACCATCCAGCTGCTTGTGTCTCTGCCCACTAGGGTTTTGGGGGTTTTATGGGCACAGGATGGGGGTGTGGCAGGCCAGGTGGTCTTGGGAAATGCAACATTTGAACATGAAAACAGAAATGTCTGTCCTCACCTAGGCCTGTGGCTGCAAGCCTGGGGTGGAACCCTACCCAGGGACCATACCCTTCCCTTCCCAGCATTTCCCTGCCCCCCCCCATATCAATATTATGGGAAGAATATTGTGGAAGAATAAAGTGCCAAAAATAGCCAAAACACTCTTGAGAAAAAACTTCAAGATGGGAGGAATACCTATCAGATATGGAGAGTCTTTATATAACTCTAGTAATTAGGGAGAGTGTACTATTAGTGGAGATGTAGATAAGTATTTCAGAAGAAAAGAATGGAAGCCTTGGAAAAACTCATCCAAATATTGAAACTTGGTATATAATAGGGTTGACAGCAGATAAACAGAAAAAGGATATTTCTTACATAAATGATGCTGTAATAATGGAAAAAATAACTCACTTTATACACAAAAATTAACATCTATCAGATGGCTCAAGAATCTAAATGTCAAAGGCAACTATGAAAGTTCTCCAGGGCCTTTATACACGCTGGTCCTTGTGTTCAGAATGTTCTATTATGCCCTCTGACTGTTTAACTGCAACTCACCCTTCAGATTTCAGCTTATATATGACTTCCTCAAACAAGGCTCCTTAGTTGTCCTGGTTTAATTAGATTCTCTTGTTATAAGTGCTCAGAGATCCTCTCCTTTTGTTTTTTCCAAACTCTTTCTTTGAGATATACTTTATATAAAATAAAGTGAACAAATCTTAAGTGCTTAGCTTGATGGAATTTTTTACATAGGTAAATACCTGTGTAATCACCACCCAGGTCAAGACACACAAGATGCTTCTCTTAAGTTTAGGCACTTGATTTCTTTCTATTGTCAAATAAAAGAGGAGGCAGCGAGGATTAGATGGAAGTTTTGCTAACTGGCCCTGAAAAAAAAAAAAAAAAAAAAAAAGCCTATTTACACTACTCAAAGCAACTTCTAATTTAAAAATTATGTCACTTTCACGCTCTCCATTCTCTCTATGGGTCTATTTTTATATGAATTCCATTCTTATTTCAATATTATAAACTTACTATATCCTCATATATGATTCTGAAGGTACCCTTTCCATGTATTTATTCTGTATTGTCATTTTTCTTTTGAGAAATTTTTCCTTTTTTTATAAACGTTTTTTCTTCTAGATGACTTTCAGAAATCACTCTATCAAGCAGCCATAAAATCATGAAACATTCTAGGAACATGTTGTACCTTTAGTTTGCTTAAGTTTTTTCATTCATGTCCTTAGTGGCAGAAACTGCTATGTGAATTCTGGTCACTAGAACGTGGATTAAAGTGATATATGAGATGTCCAGCCTTGCCCCTAAAATCAATGTCCTTTCACCTCAAAGTCCTTCCCCTCAAAATTCTCCATACTCATTTCCCCCTTTGACATGGCTGGAATAAAGAAGGAAACGACCTCAAGTAATTTTGGAAGCCATGTATTGAAGATAGGGGAGCCACAGTGTAGAGACAGGAGGCGGCCAAGGGTCCCCTGCAAAATCCGCCTTCAAGCCTAAAACAGCCTGAAGGCCGAAAAATCGGATTACTGACCTGGAGAATCTCCCATTGGCCTACACGCTGGGAGGAAGCGGTGGGGCTTCGGGAAGTTCCCGCTGTTTGCATGGGGAGGAGCCGGTCCCTCCCGTTCCTGTGTGGTAACCGGTAAGTCAGTCTGTGACATGGGGGCCTGTTGACAGGAGTCCCTCTCACTCAGGAGCTCCTCTCACTTTGCTAAGAGTCTTTTTCCTTTTCACCCAACACATTCCGTAACTTCTCACCCTTAAGTGTCTGCGTGCCTAATCTTTCCTGGTCGTATCGCAAGAACCGAGTTTTTCCTACAACAACAAGAAGGAAGTAACCTGGATCCCTGAATTTCATTCGACGAACAGCTGCCCTCTGATCTGAAATACTCGTTTTGTCTTTATGTGAGGAAGATACAAACTTTCTTTGGGGTAAGCTGCTGAAATTTTGAGGCTGTGTATTATAACAGCTAGCCAGTTATGACTAATGCATTTTTTAGGAGGTTCTCTAGAACTTTTCATCATTGAAACTTTGTTTATATTTTATTTTTAATGATATATTAGTTATAATTATGTATTATATTACTTATGTAGGAAAAATGAGAAGTTAGGAAAATAAATTAAAATCACGGTAACACTGACATTCAATAACAGTTTTTAACATATGATTTCTATCTTTTCAGTTGTCCATTAGATGGTCACTCAATTTCTGTGCTTTCTCATATTGTAATTTAAACATAAGTTTCCGTTTCTTAAGTTCCCACCTGCCCGTAGTTTCCAGATTTAGAAAATAAAAATGTAGGATCCCTAGTTCAGTTTGAATTTCAACTAAATAATGAATAATTTTTTTAGTATAAGTATGTCCCATGCAATATTAAAATTTACATTTTTAATATTACATTAAAATTTGTTTACATTACTTACATTAAAAATTTGTTGTTTATCTCAAACACAAACTTAACTGGGAATCCTGAATTTTACTTGTTAACCCTAAAATGCAAGGAATTAACATGAAAATGTGCCCCCCGTTGTTTTTTCCTAAGTTTCATGTGTTAAGAAACAGTCCAGCATGGTCTTTCCCTGTTGTCATTTTTGCTGCCCTACTGCTGTCATCCTTGCTAATGGTTCTCATAAAAAAGCCTAGCTTAAGCTCTCTGTCTAGCTTGTTAGAGATTCATAAACAACAATAAAATAAGACTACAAGCTTGAGCTCATGTCAGAGTCCCTTACTGGGCACCACTCTTCCAAGTTCTTTACCTACCTTCAGTACAGTGAAGGTAGAGTGAAATCATTTGCATAATTGGGAAAACTCTGAGTATCTCTGTGCTCCTAAATTCAGATTCGACTTCCCTGTCACCCTCATGAACACTTTTGCATCCTAGGCATCATCCTAAGTACTTTACATGCATTGCCTTATTTAATTGACTGAAATGGCCAACCATCCTGTTTTGCCCAAGGTTGTCCTAGTTTTAGTATCGCAAGTCTTGGTCCCATGAAAGACTTCCTTGGTCTCCCTAGGAAGAAAAGCCCTAGTTTTCAGTAATGGATGTGGAAAGGTTGGGGTAGAAATACAAAATTCATACAGTGGTTCAAAGAACAAAGGCTAAAAACAACATTGCTTTTGTTATCAAATGATACAACATAAATTATCTGTTTTTCATAGCCACTGTCTCTGATTTCCCCTTGCCCACTGATGCTGGCAATTGTAATTTGCATTTACAATAATTAATCATGCATTATTGCATCCTCGAGTAATGCAGGTTAAGTGTGCAGCCTTAGAACTTAAAAAAAAAAAAAAAAAAAGCACTGGAAAAAGCCAAGTTAAACAAGACTTCTCAATGTTTTTTTTTACCACCTTGTAACTTACTTGGACTCCAATTTCAATTTCACAAGTGCAAATTACCTATATGCCTCAAAACCATTTTCTGTGAGAAAGAAAAGTTCAGCTTAGGATGGCATCCAAAGTGTTTTAGATTTTGTGTGTGTGTGTGAGCATTTAAACTGTGGATAGCCTATATGATGAATTTATAGATGCTTGATTGACAGAGAACTAATCTGTCAAAACAAGCCTGTAGAAACAAAGTGGATAGGCATTTTTGGAGAGATGGAAACTAATTCCTACAAGTCCAAAATTTCTGCTGTTGGCAGGAAGTAAAATCCTAAGCATTCCATGTTCACATAGTTTTGTGAAAAAATATTTAGCTTTATGTCATCACATTGGACTGATACCCAGATTCAGCACAATATGGGCTTGCTAAGAGCAGAGCTGCAAATCAAAGTGAATTTTATGTTTCACTGCTCAGTACCAATATTACACAAAAGAAAAGAAGCGTGTTCGAAATGCTACAAGCAGTTCAGGCAAGGATTGTGGTAAAGGAAGCAGAAAGTAAAAATATAGGACAGAAAGAAATGTCATTATTATTTTTTATTCAATATAGGCAATATCTGTTAATTAGTCCTATTGATTTACATGAGCACTTTAAAAAACCTTACATTTATATATCTTAGAATATACATCTATGGTCAACTTATAGTTGACAAGTGTGCCAAGACCATTCAATGAGAAAAGAATTGTCTTTTCAATAAATGGTCTTGGGACAGCTGGATAGCTGCATGCAAAAAATGAAGCTGGACCCTCATATGGTTTGAATATATGCCCCTGCCCAAATGTCATGTTGAATTGTAATCCCCAGTGTTGGAGGTGGGGCCTAGTGGGAGACATTTGAATCATGGTGACGTATCCCTCATAAATGGCTGAGCCTGGGTGTGGCACCTTACCTTCACCCTCTCTCTTGCCCTGTTCTCACCATGAAATGTGCCTGTTCCCCTTTTGCCTTACACTATCATTAGAAGTTCCCTGAGGCCTTCTTAGATGCAGATGCCACTATTCTTCCTGTACAGCCTGCAGAACCGTGAGCCAATTAAATCTCTTTTCTTATAAATTACCCAGTCTCAGATATTTCTTTATAGCAATGCAAAAAACAGCCTAATGCAGACCACTACCTCATGCCTTTTTTTTTTTTTTAAACAGAGTCTCCCTCTGTCACCCAGGCCATAATGCAGTGGTGCCATGTCGGCTCACTGCAACCTCCACCTCCTGCGTTCAAGCAATTCTCCTGTCTCAGCCTCTCGAGTAGCTGGGATTACAGATATGCACCACCACGCCCAGCTAATTTTGTATTTACAGAGACTGGGTTTCACCATGTTGGCACACTGGTCTCGAACTCCTGACTTCAAGCTATATGCCCACCTTGGCCTCTCAAACTGCTGGGATTACACGCATAAGGTAACACACCTGGCCAGATTTGGCAAATAATTCTTAGATATGGACACCATAAGCATGAGAAAAAATAAATTAGAAACAAAAGAAAAAATAAATTAGACTTTATCAAAATTAAGAACTTTTGTGCTTCAAAGTACATCATGAAGAAGGTGAAAAAGGCAATCCACAGAATGGCAGAAAATATTTGAACATTATATATCTGATAAGGGATTGTGTCTAGAATGTATAAAGAAGTTTTAAATTCAATAATAAAAAGACAACTAACTCAATTTAAAAATTGGCAAAGGATCTCTCCAAAGAAGACACATAAATGGCCAGTAAAACACATAAAGAGATACCCAAGGCCAGGCACAGTGGCTCATACCTGTAATCCCAGCCATTTATTATTTGTCACCTGACACAGGAGGATTGTTTGTTGCCAGAAGTTTGAGACCAGTCTGGGTAACCTAGCGAGACCATGTCTCCTATATATATATGCTGGGCTATATATATATATATGAATATATATTTTATATTAACATATATAAACATATATAGTATATTATATATAGCCCACCTTGGTGGGGTGTACCTTATTATATATATGAATATTATATGATATATTATGAATATATATAATATATATTTATATATAATATATTTTATATATATATATAGCCCAGCATGGTGAGGAGCACCTTAGTCCCACCTACTTAGGAGGGGCTGAGGTGGGAGGCTCATTTGAGCCCAGGAGTTCAGTGCTACAGTGAGCTATGATCACATCACTGCACTCCAGCTTGCGTGACAGAGGAGACCCTGTCTCTTAAAAAAATAAATAAATAAAGATGCTTGACATTATTAGCTGTTGGTCATCGTTCATCATCATGGAAATGCAAAGCAAAGCCACAGTAAGATACTACTTCACACCCATAAGATGCCGAGAATAAAAAAGTCAGATAACAACAAGCATTGGCAATATGTGGAGAAACTGGAACACTCATATGCTGCTTGTGGGAACAAGCTTCAAATGGTCCAGCTTCTTTGGAAAAGTCTCACGGTACAACAATAGATTAAACGTAAAGTTACTATGAGACCCAGCAATTCTACTCCTAGGCATATATTCAAAAGAAATGAAAACACATGTCCACATAGAAACTCATACATGAATGTTTATATCAGCATTATTCATAATTGCCCAAAGTGGAAATAACCCAAATGTTAACAGACAAATGGATGAACAAAATATGGTGTATCCATATAGTGAAATAACGTTCATTCCATAAAATGGAGTGAAGTAGTGATACATGCTACTGTATGAGTGAAATTTTAAAGCATGCTAAGTGAAATAAGCCACCCACAAAAGGACAAATATTGGATGATTCTACTTATATGAAATATCTAGAATTGACAAATTCATAGAGACACAAAGTAGATTAGCGGCTGCTTAGAGCTGTCATGGGAGGGGAGAGGGATGACAGCTAAAGAATATGGAATTTCTTCCTAAGGTGGTGAAAATATTCTAAGATTGACTATGAAAAAGGCTGTATGTCTCCAAATATGCTAAAAATAATTGAACTGTAGACTTTAAGTGAGTAAACTGTGTAGTATGTGAATTATATATCAATAAAACTGTTTTAAAAAGAATACACAATACTATAGTCTACTAAATTTGGATATCCAGTACAACGTTTTCAAAGGAGTTAAAATAAATTGCCTATATCAGAAGGCAGAAAGCAACATTGTAAAAATATTGTTTTATTTTTCTTACGTATGATTTATTTAATTAGTCCTATTATTACTGATTCTACCGATTAGTCCTATTGTTTTGTTTAAATAATAGCATTTATGTAATAGAAAAGTAATACACAATGATGCATAATTTCAGATAACATTGATTTTCATATTTTTGTTAAAGTAATACAACATAATTGTGCTAATTCTAATTATATATAGTGTATATGTATAATAATACATTATTATATAAAACATATATCTATTAATTTATTTTGTTCTGGTATGGCTGTGTCCCAGGTTGGCATTGTAAATAGTTGGCTACTCATTTAACGCCCACATAAATTCCATGATGTAGATAATACGATTATCCACTCCAAACTCCTGACACAAATTTATAGATGAAGGAACAGAGGCTCAGAGATATTAAGTAACTTGCTTTAAACAACAAGAAAATAAATGGAATTTTTTCTCCCTCCCATATAAGGTTTATCTACTCAATTATTTCCTCTTTTTAGGATGATTGAACATAAAACTGTCCATTCTCTTTAATATAGTTTTCAAAAACTAGTAGTCCATGGTAGTGTGAGTTTAAGTGTGTGCCTGCATACACCTGAGTGCCTGTTTGTGTGTGTTATTGGTCAGCAGCGCATTTTAAAACTGGGAATTTTCATATATAAATCCAGATTTTGTTTTTCTCTTGAAAACTCAAATGGTATGGCAACACTGGGTCCACATTTCTCCACAGCAGCAGTTGCTAGCCTGTAGCTGTCTCTTTAGTCAGGACATTCATCTTCAATTTGCCCAGTTTCCCATCTCCTGCAGCTTTGCTCAAGGACATTACACTTCCTTTAAAGAGGTAGCCTACCATAATGGCTAAAGACAGGGCTCTGGAGCCAGATGGATTCAGATCTAAGCTCTGCTACTTATTGGTTCTATAACAATAAACAAATTACTTAACCTTTCTGTGTATAGATTTCTTCATTTTTACAACTAAACTACAAATAATATCTTCTTCATGGGGTTTTTAAAGGATCTATTGTAATAATTCAAGTAAAACCCTTAGAACACTCCTTGCCATTTATACATGTTTCCTATTATTATAATTCCTACCTGTCACAGCGTAGTCACTTCACTTTGGATCCCTTGCTGTAAAGGAAACTCCGTACCTCCACCCTCAAAGGGATCGCCTCAGCCAGACAATTAGATCAGATCATAAGAGTCCAGCAACTGTGCCTTTGGGGGTGTTCTGTCCTAAGTCATACCACACATGGACATCAATCATCCAGCCCATGTTGAGCTGAACCATGGCCAGTGCAATTACTTTTTATAGTTTCTATTCATCAGGGAAGATCCTGCTTCATGTCCCTTCTGCAGTTTTTAGTTTCTCAGATTTAGTTACCCTGCATATAATTAATCAAAAAGGAACATCAATAGCTTCACCACAACAAGCAATATAAGGCAAGGCAGTCTCTAAATCTACATCTCTAAATCCACACAGGCAAACAACATTCTTTCCATCCTTATCTTGAGCTCCACACCAGAGAAGTTACAAAGTCTCAGAGGCAGCTCTGATTCCAACACACTTGAGAAGACCCATTACCAAACAGAATATTGACCATTCCATCTAAATCATTTGAATGAGGTTAAGGGTGTCCCATCTGCTCCGTTCACCCCATTCCCTCACCCCTGCCTCCAGATGATAAAATACACTCTCTACCTCCTTTAGGACTGAAAAAAAAAGCTGACAATTTTTTAAAGATTCCACAAGAATCTTAAAGGCCTGGCTTTAAATAATTACACCTATATATTAATATAGATAGTAAATATAAATACAGCCTCCGGAGTAGCTGGGATTACAGGCTTGTGCCATCATGCCTGGCTAATTTTGTATTTTTAGTAGAGACGGGGTTTCTCCATGTTGATCACGCTGGTCTTGAATTCCCAACCTCAGGTGATCCACCTGCCTCGGCATCCCAAAGTGCTGGGATTACAGGTGTAAGCCACCACACCTGGCTAGTTTACTGAAGATTTTAAGCCCACTATTGAGACCTACTGCTCAGGAAAAAAGATTTCTTTCAAAATATTACTACTCATTAACAATGCGCCTGATCATCCAAGAGCTCCGGTGGTGATGTACAGGGAGATTAGTGTTGTTTTCATGCTTGTGAATGCAACTTCCATTTTCAGCCCATAAATCAAGGAGTAATTTCAAATTTCAAGTTTTATTCTTTGAGAAATAAATTTCATAAAGGTATAGTTGCCACAGATAGTGATTCCTCTGACAGATCTGGGCAACATCAATTGAAAGCCTTCCGGAAAGGATTCGCCATTCTAGGTGCCATTAAGAACATTCATGATTTATGGGAAGAGGTCAAAATATCAATATTAACAGGAGTTTGGAAGAAGTTGAGTCCAACCCTCATGGATGATTTTGAGGAGTTCAAGACTTCAGTGGAGAAAGTAACTGCACATATGGTGGAAATAGCAGGAGAACTAGAATTAGAAATGAAGCCTGAAGATGTGACTGAATTGTTGTAACCTCATGATCAAACTTGAATGAATGAAGAGTTGCTTTTTATGGAGGAACAAAGAAAATGGTTTCTTGAGATGGAATCAACTCCTGGTATAGATGCTATCAACACTGTTGAGATGACAACAATGGATTTAGAATAGTACATTAACTTAGTTGGTAAAGCAGTGGCACAGTTTGAGAGGACTGACTTCAATTTTGTAAAAAGTTTCCCTGTTGTTAAAATATCTCACTTTCTGTCTTCTCTCGGTATTTATAATGTTATATATATATACACACACACACACATATACACATATATGTCCAACCCTCATACACATATACATATATGTATGTACACACACATAATATATACACATATATAATATATACAACACACATATATATAATATATACATATATAATACATATAATATAAATTCAATACATTTTTGTTTTGCAAAGCAAATGCTATCAAACAGCATTACATACTACAGAGAAATCTTTCATGAGGAAAGTCAATTGATGTGGCAAACTTTATTGTTGTCTTATTTTCAGAAATTGCCACTGCTACCCCAGCCTTCAGCAGCCACCCCTGTGATCAGTCAGCAGCCGTAAACATTGAGTCAAAACCCTCCACCAGCAAAAAAGATTACACCTTGCTGAAGGCTCAGATGATTGTTAGCATTTTTTAGCAATGAAGTATTTTAAATTAAGATATGTACTTTTTAAAAGACGTAATGGTACTGTGCACTTAATAGACTACAGTATAGTGTACACATACCTTTTACATGCACTGGGAAACAAAAAAAATTGGTGCAACTCTCTTTGTTCTGATCATTGTTCTGATCTTGAATTAAACCTGTAATGTCTCAGGTTGCCTGCATAATTGGCTTTTGAAAAGAAAATTCTGTAATCAATGAACGAATGAACAAATCATCCCCCACCCCACCTCACTTATGAAGGGGATTTTGTAGCAGCTTTACCACCCCTCACCAAGGTAGGAGCCCTAAGTGTGGTGTTAGAGATACACTTACCTTTCATCTCCCTCTCTCATCACCATGATGTGTCATCACTACTGAACAACATGTCCCTGTCCTTAACCTCACTTTCTTTTGTTTTTGTCTAGTTCATTTCTTTTATCCTCTTTTATCCAAAGTGGGGCCCCATCCAAAAAAAAAAAAAGAAAAAAGCCATACACTATATAGGCACTGTATCACTTTATTACTCCTCTAAATGTCCAAAAGTTTATTCTGAAACATATCTGACCCCAGGAGTTTCAGATAAGGGATTATAGGCCTGTATCTGGCAAAGGGGAATGGGATTGTCATTTTTAGTTTATGTTGCCCAGGCTGGAGTGCAGTGTTGCAATTATAGTTCACTGCAGTCTGGAACTCCTGGGCTCAAGCGATCCTCCTCAACTTCCTGAGTAGCTGAGACTACAGGCATGTGTCACCACATCTGGCTAATTTTTTTATTTTTTATATTGATGGGGTCTCATCTCACCATGTTGCCCAGGTTTGTCTCAAACTCCTGTCATTAAGCAATCCTCCTGCTTTGGCCTTCCAAAGTGCTAGGGTTGCAGGCGTGAGCCACCATGCCTGGCCCTGTACTATATGTCATTGAACACCACAGTAAGTGTTAGCATCCTGTTTCAAACATATTAATAATTCTGTATTAAAACAGATTGTCACATTAATTATGACAAATAAGGACTGTAAATAGTGTCATCTCTGTTTGGGTCAGATTTGCCACTGTATTAGTCCATTTTCATGCTGCTGATAAAGACATACCCGAGACTGGGCAATTTACAAAAGAAAGAGGTTTATTGTACTTACAGTTTCATGTGGCTGGGAAAGCCTCACAATCATGACAGAAGGCAAGGAGGAGCAAGTCATATCTTATGTGGATGGCAGCAGGCAAAAAGAAAGCTTGTGTAGGGAAACTCCATTTTTAAAACCATCAGATCTCATGAGACTCACTCACTATCATGAGAACAGCACAGAAAACACCCGCCCCCATGATTTGATCATCTCCCACTGGGTCCCTCCCACAACACGTGGGAATTATAGGAGCTACAAGATGAGATTTGGGTGGGGACACACAGCCAAACCATATCAACCACTAAATGCATTTTGGCACCAAACTTATAAAGGACTTTTCAGTTTTCAGACTTTTTTGGTTTCAGAATTGCCAATAAGAAATTATGAGTCTGTATTCATTTTATCCAGCCTCTTCTAGAAGGGTCTTTGTGACTCTGAGGTAGACAATGAGTTTTTTTTTAAGTCTGCTGAGGGGGCTTATTACAAATAAGGTTTATTTATTGATAAAAGGGTATAGAACTTCTTCCCGTTTCTTTTTGCCTTGAACTTGGAGATCATATCTGGAACTCTGGCTGCCATCTCATGATCCTGAAGTTACAAGCATAAGGGGACGTCAACAAGCTAAGGAGGGTTGAGCAGGAAGTACAGAAAGATCCTGCGTCCTTGATGACAATACTGAGCTCAACTACCCTGAGACCACATTCCTCTGGACTTATTATGATTTAAGTTGCTGTTGATTGGGCACTTTATTACTTCAGAAGGAAGAAGAACTAAAAGAGTTGTGGGGTTGAGCAAGAACTTCTTTGAGGATAGAAGATACTTGCACAAATTTTTATGTATAAATCCTTTTGTTTTTTCTTTTGTTTCCCAGTTACTGTTAATGTTATTATTATTATTTGCAAATAGACTCCTTATCAAACTATCAGTGTACATTTGGGTTTATCTGTAATTTCTCTTTATGGCAGAGTTGTAGTGAATTCTAGTACTTTTATGTTGCTCCAAGTCCATTTTGAATATAAGTTGTACTATCTCATACTAGGAGCAGGGCTCAGTCTCCCTTTACATAGTTTCCAGTTCTACTCCTCCTCCCAGTTCCTCAAGGTGGTCAATCCATTTATCTACCTCAAACAACTGCCTACTGATGGCAACTACCCTGAGGAACAGCTAGATACAGCCTACTTGCCTGGCCCTACTAACTCACCCTGTATGGCTGTGCAGATATGCAGCACTGACCACCTCTCAGTTACAAAGCGAGCCCATGGAACTTGTACCTGTTTGTTCTAAACCCACCAACTAGAACTCTCTTGAAGAAACCTGCTTGGATAATGCCCTGACCCCAATAAGGGCTTTAGTGCCACACATTCTCCCTCTCTCACCTTCTACCTGCTGGCTGGGCACCCTGCCATCTCCAGACTTGCTGCTGGCTCTCATGGGTACCCTTCTTCTATGGATCTGTGAGTAACAGAAGGTGTCTGTGATTTCCTGTGTTTTGCTATGCAGTCTCTTCTACATGTCACCTGGCACACACATCTGAGCCTAACTCTTCTCCTGGGTCTAGGCTCTCCTGGAGAGTGGCTATCGGGGTGTCCTTGTGGTCAGTCTCAAGAGAAAGACCTCAAGGTTAATTTAGAGAGACACTGCAATTTTATTAAAATCAGAAACAAGTCAAATATGTCTACTATTTCTTCTATTATTCAACATTGTCTTGTAAGTATTGGACAATCCCACAGAAAAACACAATGAAACAATCAGTATAAATATTAACATATAGCAAATTTTTTATTTTCAGATTAGATGATTGTTTTCTTAGAAAAATTAAGAAATTCTACTTTAGACCTTAGTTTCCTCATCCATAGAACTGATAGAATAGTATCTGCCTTATAGAGACATTATGAGGATTAAACGAGCTAATACACATAAAACACTTAAAACAGTGCCTGGCCCATTGTAAGTTCTCCATAAATGTTAAAGATTATTATTAAAAGAATTGAATAGAGAAACTGAATACAAAATAAAAATACAAAAATTAGTAGATTTACTTTTAGTAAACAAACTTAAATGTCACAGGGAGGAATCCCATTTTTAATAAAAACCAAAACTATAAAATACCTAGAAATAAAATTCACAGGAAAGGCAAAAGACCTAAATAAGTAAAACTATACAATCTTACTAAAATA
>NW_012106931.1:1697607-1700092 GCF_000951045.1 Mandrillus leucophaeus | reverse complement strand
AGCTGGAAAGATCTAAAATCGACACCCTAACATCACAATTAGAATAACTAGAGAAGCAAAAGCAAACAAATTCAAAAGTAGCAGAAGAAAATAAATAACTAAGGTCAGAGCAGAATTGAAGGAGATACAAACACAAAAAAGCCCTTCAAAAAATCAATGAATCCCGGAGCTGGTTTTTTGGAAAGATTAACAAAATAGATAGACTGCTAGCTAAACTAATAAAAAGAAAAGAGAGAAGAATCAAAGAGATACATTAAGAAATGATAAAGGGGATATCACCACTGATCCCACAGAAATACAAACTGCCATCAGAGAATACCATAAACACCTCTATGCAAATAAACTAGAAAATCTAGAAGAAATGGATAAATTCCTGGACACATACACCATCCCAAGACTAAACCAGGAAGAAGTCAAATCCCTGAATAGACCAATAACAAGTTCTGAAGTTGAGGCAGTAATTAATACCTTACCAACCAAAAAAAAAGCCAGGACCAGATGGATTCACAGCCAAATTCTACCAGAGGTAGAAAGAGGAGCTGGTGCCATTCCTTCTGAAACTATTCCAAACGATAGAAAAAGAGGGACTCCTCCCTAACTCATTTTATGAGGCCAGCATCATCTTGATACCAAAACCTGGCAGAGACACAACAAAAAAAGAAAATTTCAGGCCAATATCCCTGATGAACATCAGTGCAAAAATCCTTAATAAAATTCTGGCAAACTGAATCCAGTAGCACATCAAACAGTGTATTCACCACAAGCAAGTCAGCTTCATCCCTGAGATGCAAGGCTGGTTCAACATATGCAAATCAATAAATATAATTCATCACATAAACAGAACAGAACCAATGACAAAAAACACATGATTAACTCAATAGATGCAGAAAAGTCCTTTGATAAAATTCAACATCCCTTCATGCTAAAAACTCTCAATGAACTAGGTGTTGATGGAACATATCTGAAAATAAGAGCTATTTATGACAAACCCATAGCTAATATCATATCGAATAGGCAAAAGCTAGAAGCATTCCCTTTGAAAACCGGCACAAGACAAGGATGCCCTCTCTCACCACTCCTATTCAACACAGTATTGGAATTTCTGGCCAAGGCAATCAGTCAAGGGAAAGAAATAAAGGGTATTCAAGTAGGAAGAGAGGAAGTCAAATTGTCTGTTTGCAGATGACATGGTTGTATATTAAGAAACCCCATCATCTCAGTCTGAAAACTCCTTAAGCAGATAAGCAACTTTAGCAAAGTCTCAGGATACAAAATCAATGTGTGAAAATCACAAGCATTCCTATACGCCAACAATAGACAAGCAGAGAGCCAAATCATGAGTGAACTCCCAATCAAAATTGCTGCAAAGAGAATAAAATACCTAGGAATATTACTTACAAGGGACGTGAAGAACCTCTTCAGGGAGAACTACAAGTCACTGCTCAAGGAAAGAAGAGAGGACACAAACAAATGGAAAAAAATTCCATGCTCATGGATAGGAAGAATCAATATCATGAAAATGGCCATACTGCCCAAAGTAATTTACAGTTTCAATGCTATTCCCATTAAGCTACCATTGACTTTCTTCACAGAATTAGAAAAAACTACTTTAAATTTTATATGGAACCAAAAAAGAGCCCATATAGCCAAGACAATTGTAAGCAAAAAGAACAAAGCTAGAGGCATCACACTACCTAACTTCAAACTATACTATAAGCCTACAGTAACCAAAACAGCATGGTACTGATACCAAAACAGATATATAAACCAATGGAACAGAACAGAGGCCTCAGAAATAACACCACACATCTATAGCCATCTGATCTTCGACAAACCTGACAAGAACAAGCAATGGGGAAAGGATTCCCTATGTAATAAATGGTGCTGGGAAAACTGGCTAGCCATCTGCAGAAAACTGAAACTGGACCCCTTCCTTACACCTTACACAAAAATTAACTCAAGATCAATTAAAGACTTAAATGTCCAACCCAAAACCATAATAACCCTAGAAGAAAACCTAGGCAATACCATTCAGGACATAGACATGGGCAAAGACTTCATGACTAAAATGCCAAAAGCAATGGCAACAAAAGCCAAAATTGACAAATGGGATCTAATCAAACTAAAGAACTTCTGCACAGCAGAAGAAACTATCATTAGAGTGAACAGGCAACCTACAGAATGGGAGAAAATTTTTGCAATCTGTCTATCTGACAAAGGGCTAATATCCAGAATCTACAGGGAACTTAAACAAATTTACAAGAAAAAAGCAAACAACCCTATCAAAAGTGGGTGAAGGGTATGAACAGATACATCTCAAAAGAAGATGTTTATGCAGCCAAAAAACATGAAAAAAAGCTCATCATCCCTAGTCATTAGAGAAATGTAAATCAAAATCAAAATGAGATATCATCTCACACCAGTTAGGATGGTGATCATTAAAAAGCCTGGAAACATTGGATGCTTGCAAGGATACAGAGAAATA
>NW_012106931.1:1688286-1697557 GCF_000951045.1 Mandrillus leucophaeus | reverse complement strand
GGATTTTGTCACCTCCAGGCCTGCCTTACAAGAGCCCCTGAAGGAAGCACTAAATATAGAAAGGAAAAACCGGTACCAGCCACTGCAAAAACACACCAAAATATAAAGACCAATGACACTATGAAGAAACTGCATCAACTAAAGTGCAAAGTAACCAGATAGCATCATGATAACAGGATCAAATTCATACATAGCACTATTAACCTTAAATGTAAATGGGCTAAATGCCCCAATTAAAAGACACAGACTGGCAAATTAACCTTAAATGTAAATGGGCTAAATGCCCCAATTAAAAGACACAGACTGGCAAATTGGATAAAGAGTCAAGACCTATTGGTGTGCTGTATTCAGGAGACCCATCTCACGTGCAATGACACACATAGGCTCAAAATGAAGGATGGAGGAATATTTACCAAGCAAATGGAAAGAAAGTCTCTGATAAAACAGACTTTAAACCAACAAAGATAAAAAAAAAAAAAAAAAAGACAAAGAAGGGCATTACATAATGGTAAAAGGATCAATGCAACAAGAAGAGCTAACTATCCTAAATATATATATACCCAATACAGGAGCACCCAGATTCATAAAACAAGTTCTTAGAGACCTACAAAGTGACTTAGACTCCCACACAATAATAGTGGGAGATTTTAACACCCCACTGTCAATATTAGACAGATCAACGAGACAGAAAATTAACAAGGATATTCAGGACGTGAACTCAGCTCTGAACCAAGCAGACCTAATAGATGCCTACAGAACTCTCCACCCCAAATAAACCAGAATATACATTCTTCTCAGCACCACATGGCACTTATTCTAAAATCCACCGCATAATTGGAAGTAAAACACTCCTCAGCAAATGCAAAAGAAGAGAAATCATAACAGCCTGTCAGACCACAGTGCAATTAAATTAGAACTCTGCATTAAGACACTCATTCAAAACTACACAACTACATGGAAATTGAAGAACCTGCTCCTGAATGACTACTGAAATGAAGTTCTTTGAAACCAATGAGAACAAAGACACAAACGTACCAGAATCTCTGCATGGAACACAGCTAAAGCAATGTTAAAAGGGAAATTTATAGCATGAAGTGCCAATATCAGCTGGAAAGATCTAAAATCGACACCCTAACATCACAATTAGAATAACTAGAGAAGCAAAAGCAAACAAATTCAAAAGTAGCAGAAGAAAATAAATAACTAAGGTCAGAGCAGAATTGAAGGAGATACAAACACAAAAAAGCCCTTCAAAAACTCAATGAATCCCGGAGCTGGTTTTTTGGAAAGATTAACAAAATAGATAGACTGCTAGCTAAACTAATAAAAAGAAAAGAGAGAAGAATCAAAGAGATACATTAAGAAATGATAAAGGGGATATCACCACTGATCCCACAGAAATACAAACTACCATCAGAGAATACCATAAACACCTCTATGCAAATAAACTAGAAAATCTAGAAGAAATGGATAAATTCCTGGACACATACACCATCCCAAGACTAAACCAGGAAGAAGTCAAATCCCTGAATAGACCAATAACAAGTTCTGAAGTTGAGGCAGTAATTAATACCTTACCAACCAAAAAAAAAGCCAGGACCAGATGGATTCACAGCCAAATTCTACCAGAGGTAGAAAGAGGAGCTGGTGCCATTCCTTCTGAAACTATTCCAAACGATAGAAAAAGAGGGACTCCTCCCTAACTCATTTTATGAGGCCAGCATCATCTTGATACCAAAACCTGGCAGAGACACAACAAAAAAAGAAAATTTCAGGCCAATATCCCTGATGAACATCAGTGCAAAAATCCTTAATAAAATTCTGGCAAACTGAATCCAGTAGCACATCAAACAGTGTATTCACCACAAGCAAGTCAGCTTCATCCCTGAGATGCAAGGCTGGTTCAACATATGCAAATCAATAAATATAATTCATCACATAAACAGAACAGAACCAATGACAAAAAACACATGATTAACTCAATAGATGCAGAAAAGTCCTTTGATAAAATTCAACATCCCTTCATGCTAAAAACTCTCAATGAACTAGGTGTTGATGGAACATATCTGAAAATAAGAGCTATTTATGACAAACCCATAGCTAATATCATATCGAATAGGCAAAAGCTAGAAGCATTCCCTTTGAAAACCGGCACAAGACAAGGATGCCCTCTCTCACCACTCCTATTCAACACAGTATTGGAATTTCTGGCCAAGGCAATCAGTCAAGGGAAAGAAATAAAGGGTATTCAAGTAGGAAGAGAGGAAGTCAAATTGTCTGTTTGCAGATGACATGGTTGTATATTAAGAAACCCCATCATCTCAGTCTGAAAACTCCTTAAGCAGATAAGCAACTTTAGCAAAGTCTCAGGATACAAAATCAATGTGTGAAAATCACAAGCATTCCTATACGCCAACAATAGACAAGCAGAGAGCCAAATCATGAGTGAACTCCCAATCAAAATTGCTGCAAAGAGAATAAAATACCTAGGAATATTACTTACAAGGGACGTGAAGGACCTCTTCAGGGAGAACTACAAGTCACTGCTCAAGGAAAGAAGAGAGGACACAAACAAATGGAAAAAAATTCCATGCTCATGGATAGGAAGAATCAATATCATGAAAATGGCCATACTGCCCAAAGTAATTTACAGTTTCAATGCTATTCCCATTAAGCTACCATTGACTTTCTTCACAGAATTAGAAAAAACTACTTTAAATTTTATATGGAACCAAAAAAGAGCCCATATAGCCAAGACAATTGTAAGCAAAAAGAACAAAGCTAGAGGCATCACACTACCTAACTTCAAACTATACTATAAGCCTACAGTAACCAAAACAGCATGGTACTGATACCAAAACAGATATATAAACCAATGGAACAGAACAGAGGCCTCAGAAATAACACCACACATCTATAGCCATCTGATCTTCGACAAACCTGACAAGAACAAGCAATGGGGAAAGGATTCCCTATGTAATAAATGGTGCTGGGAAAACTGGCTAGCCATCTGCAGAAAACTGAAACTGGACCCCTTCCTTACACCTTACACAAAAATTAACTCAAGATCAATTAAAGACTTAAATGTCCAACCCAAAACCATAATAACCCTAGAAGAAAACCTAGGCAATACCATTCAGGACATAGACATGGGCAAAGACTTCATGACTAAAATGCCAAAAGCAATGGCAACAAAAGCCAAAATTGACAAATGGGATCTAATCAAACTAAAGAACTTCTGCACAGCAGAAGAAACTATCATTAGAGTGAACAGGCAACCTACAGAATGGGAGAAAATTTTTGCAATCTGTCTATCTGACAAAGGGCTAATATCCAGAATCTACAGGGAACTTAAACAAATTTACAAGAAAAAAGCAAACAACCCTATCAAAAGTGGGTGAAGGGTATGAACAGATACATCTCAAAAGAAGATGTTTATGCAGCCAAAAAACATGAAAAAAAGCTCATCATCCCTAGTCATTAGAGAAATGTAAATCAAAATCAAAATGAGATATCATCTCACACCAGTTAGGATGGTGATCATTAAAAAGCCTGGAAACATTGGATGCTTGCAAGGATACAGAGAAATAGGTATGCTTTTACATTGTTGGTGGGAGTGTAAATTAGTTCAACCATTGTGGAAGACAGTGTGGCAATTCCTCAAGGATCTAGAGTAAAATACCATTTGACCCAGCAATCCCACTAGTGGGTAATATACCCAAAGGATTATAAATTACTCTACTATAAAGACATATGCACACATATGTTTATTGTGGCACTATTTACAATAGCAAACACTTGGAACCAACCCAAATGCCTATCAATGATAAACTGGATAAAGAAAAATGTGGCACATGTACGCCATGGAATACTATGCAGCCATAAAAAAGAATGAGTTCATGTACTTTGCAGGGACATGGATGAAGCTGGATGATTGTTTATTCTCAGCAAACTAACACAGGAACAGAAAACCAAACACTGCATGTTCTCACTAGTAAGTGGGAGTTGAACAATGAGAACACGTGGACACAGGGAGGGGGACGTTACACACGGGGGCCTGTCGGTGGGTAGGGTCCAGGGGAGGGAGAGCATTTAGGATAAATACCTAATGCATGCAGGGCTTAAAACCTAGATGATGCACTGATGGGTGCAGCAAACCACTAGGGCACATGTATATCTATGTAACAAACCTGCACGTTCTGCACACGTATCCCAGAACTTAAAGTAAAATTTTTTTGAAATGCAAATTAAAGCCACAAATTAAAGTTCAATTTACACCCACCAGAATGACTAACTTTAAGTAGTCTGACAATACTAAGTACTGAGAAGAATGTGATCAAACGGTCTTGGAGAGGGAGAGTACAGGCAAATATTCACAGCAGCATTATTCAAAAAATAAAACACTGGAAACAATTGAGATATCAAGAGCAGAGTACAAAGTTGAGTTGCATATTCATTCAAAGGAAACTATACAGCAATGATAAATCACAAGTTGCTGCTACACACAACAATATGGATGAACATGACCAAAATTATGTTGGGCAAAGAACCCCCAAAAATAGTACTTTCCATCTGCTTCCATTTACATAGAGCTCAAAGTCACATAAGATTAATGTGTGATTTTAGAAGTCAGGAGAGCCATTCCCTCTGGAGAACAGGAAGAAGCATGACTGGGAGAGGCACGAGGGGAGCTGCTGGAGTACTGGTAATATTTATTGTTCTGGATGATGATTAAATAAAATATATTCACATTGTGAAAATTCTTTGAGCTATAGTTATGACTTGTGCACATTTCTGTATGTATATCCTACTGCAATAAACTTTATAAAAGGAAAAAAGAAATGATACTGAAGTCACAAATTTTTGAAATACAAGATATAACGAGATTAAAAATAATATAACTCATAGGAAAGAATTATGTCTTACTAAATACCCTATTATCAGACAGGGCTTACTAAACTTCCATCTTCCCAACAGAGTTGTTCCAGAACTTACCTTTAGCTTCAACTTGACTGCTCTTGTTTCTCAACTGCTATCAGATTGTATACTCCAAGTGCTGCGGAATGCTGGCACCTAGGTTGCTTGTGAGAAGAGACACTATGGCTTGTGCGGGATGCAGTGCCACTGGTGGCCAGGACTGGCAGGTCTGCTGCTTGTGAAGTGCCTGAGGCCCCGCTTTTAGAGAGGCACTAACTTGTGGAGTTCTGCAGCATAATGATAAATACTGGGGCCTCACCAAGAAGCCACGTGGTCCCTTCCCACTATTCATCCCATCTGCCCTATTACTTGCTGCTCAGCCTCTGCAGAAAGGGTATTCTCTGACAAGGACTCACAGAATTAGGGCTACTATGACAAAATACCGAAGACTGAGTGGGTTAAATAACAGAAATTATTTTCTCACAGTTCTGGAGGCTAGAACTCCCACATCAAGGTGTCAGCACATTTGATTTCTCTCTCCTTGGCTTGCAGATGGCGGCCTTCTCACTGTGTCCTCACAAGGTTGTCCTTCTGTCTGTCTGTGTCCTAATCTCCTCTTCTTGTAAGGATAGCAGTCATGGTGGATTAGGGCCCACCCTGATGGCACTGTTTTAATTTTATTACCTCTTTGAAGACCCTATCTCAAAACCCAGGCACATTCTGGGTACTAAGGGTTAGGACTTCAACATCAAGTTTTGGGAGACACAATTCAGTCTGTTTTTAAAAGAGTCTGTCTAGTTCTTACCAAGCTCTATGACTGGGCTGATTCCTGTAGCTTCTTGGGTCCTAAGTTTCCTCCCAACTTGCAAAGGAGGTTTGTGGCTCTTTACTCCCAATGCTGATGATACATAGCTTGCTTTCCAGCTTTCCCGTGAACATCTCCTTGGGTTCCAGTACAACCAGATATAAATAACAATGGCAGAAGTGGAAGTATGGTGTCATTACATTTAATGTTTTCCAACCCTGTAGGCATCTAGTGGGGAGAAAAAAAAACAAGTGAGAATGTCCAGAATTAAAAGCTGTCTGAGACTTCATAGGCCACATGAAAGTTGGCTGTAGAACTTAAGATGGGAGAGAAGCAGGGTTGGGGGAGAAAAAAGTAGGGGAGAAGGAGAATTGATATATATTTGGGGATTGGTCTCACTGAATCTTCACAACAACCTCGTGAGGTGGGCATTATTATTATTAATTAATTATTATTCTCATTTGACTGGTGAGGACACTGAGGCCCAGAATGCAGAGTTGGGCTTTGCTATTTCAGTCTACCTAGAACTCAGAGGAACCCATGCAAGTCAGCTCTACCGACCGCATTGGTTGAACATGCTTTGGCACCTCTTGCCTTCCTCCCCCCAGCATTGCCCTGTGACAGGTGACAAGAGGAAGACAAGGCTCCTGTCTGTTCTGTTTGGTAGTTATAAAAAAATGACATCCAATTCTGTTGTTGTTGCTGGTTCAGTTTTAGTGAATAAGTAATGTTCACTGAAAACATATCAATAGATATTAACAAGCAAACAAATAAAATTCTGACACAAGCAAAACTAATCCATAGTGACAGAAAGCAGAGCAATAGTTGTCTGTGGGAACAGCAGATGAGTATAAAGGGGCCTGAAAGAACTTTTGGGGGAGATGAAAATGTTCTATATCTTGATTGAGGTTGTTGCTCTACGTGTATGTACTTGTATAAAAACTTATCAAACTATATACTTAAAACAGGTGAGTTTTTAGTAGTAGCAGTGATGTTTGGATACCTGTAACTTTATCTTCATTAGAAATGTTAGATATTTTAATATCATCAGTTAGTTTTTGCAGGTATCTTGAAATATTATTCATGTTCCTCACTACTGGGATAGTTTTGCAGATTCATGTTCCTCACTACTGAGATAGTCATTTAGCCTGTGTGCTAGACCTTGCTTTTGATGCCTTCATAAAGCATATATCACAAAAAAGGTGAGTTGTTGTATGTAAATTATGCCTCAATAAAGTTGATTGATCTAAAGAGAAAAAACATCACCAGAAATCCCACCACCAAGAGATAACCAGTACCATTTTGGTGTTTTTATGCTGCCAGGGCATTCATTCCCACTCCGCCACCCCTGCACATGCTGTGTTCTGGGGTTTTTTTTCTCTCTGTCCACGATATATTATAAAAACCTTTCCATGCCAGTACACAGAATGCTACATCGGTATTTTTGCAGTGGTAGAATACAGCATTATGTCAACAAAACATGTTTACTTCACCAATTTGTTGTGTTGGAAAATTAAGATGTTTCCAATTTAGGCCAGGCGTGGTGGCTCACACCTGTAATCCCAGCACTTTGGGAGGCCGAGGTGGGCGGATCACTTGAGGTCAGGAGTTCAAGTCCAGCCTGGCCAACATGGTGAAACTCCATCTCTACTAAAAATACAAAAATGAGCTGGGTATGATGGCACGTGCCTGTAATCCTAGCTACTTAGGAGGCTGAAGCAGGAGAATTGCTTGAACCCAAGAAGCAGAGGTTGCAGTGAGCTGAGATCCCACCATTGCGCTCCAGCCTGGGCAACAGAGCAAACTCCATCTCAACAACAACAACAACAAAAAGATGTTTCCAGTTTCCAATTTTTCACTCTTATAAACACTACCATGAATATCCTTGTAACTAAATATTTGAGCATATCCTTAACGATTGCCATAGAATAATTTTCTTCCAGTAAAATTACTGGGTCACAGGCATTCACATTTTTAAAGAATTTGATGTATCTTTCAAAATTGCCCTCCTAAAAACTGTATCAATTTATATGCCCACTAGCCATCTCTTTGTCTCTACTGTAGACTCTCATTGTGTAGACTCAGCATTGTGACTCTCCATGGAAACAGACACAAGGTAAGTCCCAGTAATTGACATATCCCGAGATTCCACAACTTTAGAAGCTATTGAAACCTTTCAAAGTCAGTCCCAGCCCTAACTTTAAATGAAATTCAAGACCCATAAAAAATTCAGGGGTCTGAAAGCACTCCTACTGAGCACATCCAGGACTATGACTCGGGACTCAGGCCAGAAACCACCACACAGCTTGCTAAAGGAACATTGAGTCAAAGGACCAGCAAAAACCTCCTACCATCTCAGGCTTAGAGATTCCCTAGTCTCTATACCCCACTTAATCTCTTTGAACCAAGCCTTGCTCCAGAGCAGCTGGGCAGGGGAGCCAGGGATCTCAGGAGTCCCACATACTGTTGAGGTGTCAGCACAACTCCAGTTGGTTGCATTTTATTTCAACCCTTGGTTCTGCTGCACATGGCCTTGGGATGGTTATTTAACCTAAGGCTCAATTTCCTCAACAGAAAAATGGAGTTGGTAATTGTACCTAGCTCACAGAGTTTTAGTAGGATGGCATGAGATAATACAATCAAATTCACTAGCACCACTCCTGGCCCTTAAAAGATGCTGGTATTTGGTAAGTAGTATTATCATTTGTTGGTCCCTCACACTTAGCTTCAGGCAGCAGAGAGGCCTGAGAGAACAACTTCCTGCCCTTACATTCTGACTTTTCTGCACTGGCGTCGCTACAAAGGGCCAGCCACCAGGCTCATTTTAGATTTGCCTAATGCCACCGATAAGCTAAGGGCTTGAAACCCCATTCTTAGGAGTGGCTTGCCCACCCCGCATGCCTCTAGGACCAAGCCTGACAAATATAGCAGAAATTACAGGCATCTGATTTAAGGCTACGTGTGTACACTTCGCCTGAGCCAAGCCCCAAGCCCTAGTCCCGCTGCTGCATCAAAGGACCAGCTCTCTTCCAGCCTCCGGGCCCAGAGTAAGCAGCAATTTGGGAGGCAGCCCCCTCTTATTTTTAGCTTTAAAAACCCGAAACGCCAACATACCAGAGCTCACCCAAGCGTCTCTCACAAGCTGTTGTTTGACTTGGGTTGAGAAAATGACAGGCTGGGTTGTGCACCAAGACGAGAAGAAAAAAGAGGGGGAAAAAAGGAGTTTTCTTTTCCCTCCACTGCCAACCTCTATCCCCCTCAACTCCTCCCCTAGGCCTGGGTGGACCCTGCCTGGGTAATAGTTCCCTGCTATATTTAAAAACCACAGATGTGTTTGGTGGAGACTTAATTTCGGAATTGCAGGCAGCGTCTCCTGAGGACAAGAGGAAAGCCGGTGCCGCGCGCCCGCCTGCTGCCTGGAGCTCCCAACTCGGCGGAATCCAGGTCAGGAGGCGCCGCCGTTTTGATGTGCTGCCGGCGGAGAGGCGCGGGCACCAGGCTCCAACGACTGGGGTGGGTGGACGCGGGGCAGGGGTTCGATCTGAATTG
>NW_012106931.1:1652051-1687281 GCF_000951045.1 Mandrillus leucophaeus | reverse complement strand
AGCCAATGGTCTGGTGATAGCTGGGTACAGGAAGAGGGGGCTTGGGATGCCCCTAAGAGGATCCCTAATTGTGAATAACGGGGTTAAGCTATTTCTCAAGATCATTCATATGAACCACCTTCCTGTGGATTTAGTGCCAAGAGAAGTGGGGGGAGGGTGCCCTGGAAAGTGTACATTGTGTATGCGGTGTTGGGGGGGCAGATCTGGCAGAGTGGGTGTCCACGGGAGGGTGCCGCCGGGTGGGGAGGGGCAGAGAGAGATAGATGCCTGGGCAGATGCTTACAGTCGGATCGTGAGCATGTTGGGTTGGTAGCGGGTGCTGTTTGGGGAGACTGACTGCTGTGTTGTGTGCTGGATGCATGTGGGCATATGTGTGCCGCCTGGGCCAGGGTGTGTTGTGCTTCTGGTGCTGTGAGTGTCCGCCGGGTTTGGGGGCTAGCAGGGAAGCTGGTTATCCACTCCGCGCGCGCCCGCGTGCACATACGCACGCACGCGCTCACCCCAGTCTCGGGACTCCACCGCCGCGGGTCGGGAGCTGCAGCCCCAGCGCACCGACCGCTGGGGCCAAGGGGGCGGGGAAGAAGGAGGGTTTCTCAAGTCCTGCACTCTGCAGCCCCTGGTGGTGTGCGTGGTCTGGGGCTCGGTGGAAAGAATCGAAATATATAACTGACCTTCCCCCGATCCCCCAACACACACACGCGCGCACACACACACACACACACACACGCTCTCTCTCTCTCTCTCTCACACACACACACACACACACACACGCTCTCTCTCTCTCTCTCACACACACACACACACACACACACACACAGCCAAAGCCCTCATTCAGAGGCTAGCGCTGCTGCTCCTGCAGGCCCTGGCTGACCTGCCCAGAGGACCCGAGCCACTGGGAGAGATGATGAAAGCAATTTGCTCCGGGGGAAAAAGCAGTTTTTCGTCTTAATTCACTGTGTTTTATGTTTAACCGTGTGGTAGTGGTGGTGGTGGCGGGGTGGGGTTAAATAGAAGAAATGCCTTTAATGCAGTACCATAAATTTACCTGCTCATCGCAGCTTGTTTCTCTCTCTCTCTCTCTCTCTGTCTCTCTCTCTCCTCGCCCCCCCACCCCCACCCTTCTCTTCTCTCTTCTCCCCCTTTCCCCTTTCTCTCTCTTCTCTCTCTCCTTTCCTGGCGATTAATAAACATACCTCTGAACGCATTCGGCGGTTAGGTCTCCCGGGCAGAAGAATTGAAATTGGTTTCAATTTATCAGAAACGTAGACTGCAGCAGGCACCGCCAAGCTCCTGGGTGGTCAAGAAACACCCGAAGGGGGTGGGGGGAGGAGGGAGTTGAGGAGGGTGGAATGTG
Organism: Mandrillus leucophaeus; assembly: GCF_000951045.1. NCBI lineage: Eukaryota > Metazoa > Chordata > Mammalia > Primates > Cercopithecidae > Mandrillus > Mandrillus leucophaeus. The sequence continues at coordinate 1,685,927 of NW_012106931.1, read as the reverse complement.
GGTACGTGATAGGAACACATCCGGCCTTCTGGTGGGGCACCAAAAGGGAAGCCTCCTCGGCCCCTGGCGACCCGGTGACTTGCAGCGGCGTGTGATTAATCTTCCACAGCTGTCGTGCCCCATCCACTTGAGCTGAGCTCTTGTTTACCTCGATTTTCAAATATAGCTGCTGCGCCATGCTCTTCCTGAAATAGGGGGATCAGTTCACCCTTTATGGGCTCTTGGCCTCCTGCCGGGGCTTTTTTTTGCTGGCGTCACTGGCTGGATCCAAGTTTGAGAGGAACCTGCCCCTTCATGCATTGCAGGTCTCCAAAGGAGGATGGCTGATGGTCAGAGCTTAGGGTAACCAGATGTCGACTGATCACCCAGCCCCTCATTGCAATCTACAATGCCCAGCAGCAGTCCCCTCATACAAGTCCACTTTGTAGCCTCCTTTTTCTTTAAATAAAATGTAGATACTGGGTTGAGAAGAAGCAGATAAGGCCTATAGAACTGAACTTGGTTGAAGTGGTTCTTTCTTTAACTTGATGGAGAAGGGAAGGCCATTCATGCAGTTTCCTCCACTTGGAATCCTTTCTTTTTCTCCCAACATACTCCTGAAGTACTCCTACTCAAGCTTCACTCTCAGCTCACTAGTTACTTCCTCAAGGAAGCCTTTCATATCCTCCCTGACTACGCCAGATCCCTGCTTATTATACATCTGTATTAGTCCGTTCTTACACTGGTAATAAAGACATACCCAGGTACTTTACAAAGGAAAGAGGTTTAATGGACTCACAGTTCCACAGGGCTGGGGAGGCCTCAGGAAATTTACAATCATGGTGGAAGGGGAAGAAAACACGTCCTTCTTCACACGGCGGCAGCAAAGAGAAGTGCCGAAAAGGGGGGAAAAGCCCCTTGTTAAGCCATCAGATCTTGTGAGAACTCACTATCACAAGAACAGCAGCATGGGGGTAAGTGCCTCCATGATCCAATTACCTCCCTGGCTTCCTCCCAGGACAGGTAGGGATTATAGGAACTACAATTCAAGATGAGATTTGGATGGGGACACAGCCAAGCCATATTTGGCCATGGAGTCCATTGGATTCCAAAAGAAAAGTATTTGTTTATTCATTCAGTTAGCCATTTATTCAATAAATGTTCAACAGCCACCTACTCTGTCAGGCATGTGCTAAGTCCAGAGGCAAATAAAATAGAATGGACCCTTTCCTCATAATCACTCATAATCTGAAGTTATATTTTTGAAGTAATTTAAAGATGCACATTAAATTTATGTATGTGATTAAGTAATGCCAGGCACACCTCTAGACAACAGACTCCACAAAGGGAGGAAACTGTGTCTCAAAGGCCTAGCACTGTGCCTGGCATAGGATAGGTACCCAGTAAATGTTGGTTGAGTGAGTGGAATTGGAGGAATAATTACCTTCTTTCCTTCTCTGTTCCTGCTCTTCTGAGCTGTCCTTTACACTGCCACCTACAGCTTCCTGGTAGGAGAAGAGAGAATATGGTTACTGAACTGACCCTGTTAAAACTATTTCCATGCCCTGTGCTCCTCCAAGAGATGGGACCCTAAAGCTGATAGGTTGTCCTCTTCCCCCAGCCCTGCCCTGTGCCTGTGAAGGGTGGTTCCTTTTGCATTCTCTGGGCACAGTTGTTAGTATTGTTTATGGGCACTGGTAGTGGGCATGTTCCCCAGCCTTCATGCTTCAGTCATTGCCAATGATCAGGATTTGGGAAATGTGTCACACATCTGGACTTCTTTTCAAACTATTGAGATTAGATAAAAAGAAAGGAATAGGCCGGTCGCGGTGGCTCACGCCTGTAATCCCAGCACTTTGGGAGGCCGAGGCAGGTGGATCACTAGTTCAGGAGTTCAAGACCAGCCTGGCCAACATGGGGAAACCCCGTCTCTACTAAAAATACAAAAATTAGCTGGGCATAGTGGCAGGCACCTGTAATCCCAGTTACTCGGGAGGCTGAGGCAGGAGAATTGCTTAAACCCAGGAGGCAGAGGTTGCAGTGAGCCGAGATCGTGCCACTGCACTCTAGCCTGGGTGACAGAGCGAGACTCTTTCTCAAAAAAATAATTAAAAAAAAGGGAATAACCCCCTTCACTTAAGCTTGGTTGCTTTGCCTAAGAGATTCAAATATGTGATGAGGCTCAGAAAAACACTGGACTCCAAAAGAAAAAGCATTCGTTTATTCACTCAGCTAGCCATTTATTCAATAAATATTCAACAGCCACCTACTCTGCCAGGCATGTGCTAAGTAGAGAGGCAAATAAAATAGAATGGCCTCTTTCCTCATAAACACACATTCCAGCAAGGATGACCAACTAGTGAATGGACAATTACTGTATAAAGTGATTTCTGCCAGTAGAGGGTAAACCCCATGATAATGGAAGCATATAGGAGGAGCACCTCTTCCTAGGGGCTTAATGAGGACTTGTAGGGATAGCTAAGCCCAGAAAGGGAGGAAGGGTAGGAGTTAGCTTTGGTGAAAGAAAAGAGGAGAGGAAGAAAAGAGGAGAGGAAAGTGGAGGGAGAAAGTGTTATGAGTGAAGGGATTAGTATGTAAAGACCTACCATAGATAAGAGCTCTTCCAAATGACTGAAGACAGAGATTAAAATGCAGGGGAGTTGAGTCTGGAGAAGGCATAGGGGTCAAACCTTGAAGGGCTTGTACTCCATGCTAAGAATTTCCACTGAATTTCCAATGCAGGGTTAGGAAAATGTTGACTACTGATTTGAAAAGTCAGACTTGCATTTTAGATAGTGTACTGAAACTGGAACGTAGGAGAGAGAGGGAGGTAAAGAGGAACTGTATAGAAACCCAGGTGTATGGTCCTGGCAGCCTATGAAGGTGAGGGCAGGGGTTTCCTCTTTCTGTTTCAATGCACAGACTGTCACGGGTAGCGATACTTGGGGCAGTGTCGCATGGGAGGTAAAAAGAATTTACCAAGACAGTTGTAGGTTAAAAAAAAAAAAGTCAGATTTATTAGAGAAAGTATGAGGATAGATTGCAAGGAAGCAACAGGCAGGTCAGCAAGAGAAGAAGGAGCTGACTGCAAGGGGACAAAGGCTTGCTGGGGACTTATAGGATGGGGCTTGTGCTGGAGAGAGCTATGTGCAGTACTGATAATGCCAAGGTTACAGTGAGTTAACTTGCACTTTTCTATCAGCCAATGGTCTGGTGATAGCTGGGTACAGGAAGATTGTGAGTTATTTGCGCAGGAGGGCTATGTGTCCTGGACCATAAAAAAAGGCAGACTTACAGCTTATCTGCTTTCTCTTTTTGCTTTCCCCTGGTCCTGCCAGCCTGACCTCTTTTCCCTAATTAGGACTCCACACAATCCAGAGATACCCTTCTAGGAAAGCGTTTCACTAATTTTCTCTAATGAGATTGGTTTATGTTTGGTTGTTCATTAGTGTTTTGAATGGGCCCTCTAAACTCAACACTGGGCAGATGGCTTAGGGGAAAAGAGAAAGGGCTCCACAGAGTGTAAGACGTATTTCCTGGCCAACTGAACTGCAGAGCAAAGCAAACTCTCAAAGATTTGAGATGGAGAGATCCGTGAAGGCTGAGACAGGCCTGAAGAAGGAGCCTGGAAGGGTAAGAATTTAGGTCCATGGAGACTATAGAGCAAGACATCTAGATAGGAGACTCACATGTGTATGTACATGGGTATTTAAAAATAATATGGTGAGTGAATAAAAGCTAATTCTAGAATCCAGGGTACTTGGATATGGCATACAGAATCACATCTAGTAAGAAGAAAACAGCTCTGTTTCATCTATATATAATTTGGAACAGACCAAATAGCATTTACTGCCTTGATATTTGGAATGACAAATAGGGCTTTCCTAGTTGTGTTCAGGAATGCTGGGTCATGTCGGGACTAGATCTGGAAGTGGGACCAGAAGCTGTGCTCCTGCCATGGCTTCCATGTGATAATTTCCAAATCACTCAACAGGAGAGGACCTCAAAGTCCAAAAGAATGAAACCAAACAGTGTGAGCTTGGTCAGCATTCTTCCTTTGCACCCTGATTTCTCCACTGGGTTCCTCATCCTTCCCTGTCACTAATCTTAGAGTAAAAAACAAACAAAAAACAAAAACAAAATGCTTCATTTCCTGCAGTGCCCAGGAGCTCACCCTTGCCCTACTTTGGTAAACTGCCCCAGTTCCATCTCTTATCTGAAGTGTCTTTCTCCTTCAATACAGAATCCTCTCCCTCCACAAACCCCATCTTAAAAAGAGTATCACTTCTCTAATTCCTTTTCCCCATTATACTCTTTCCCCATCATGCCTTCAACAAACTCTTGAAATTTTGATCATTTGTCCCTATTTTCTCACCATTCATCCACTCACTTCCCACTTTTCTCCACCTTCTCCCCAACTCTCATCCACCAAGGACTTCTCATTCCCCAAAATATAATGACTTATTCCAAATAGCTGCCTGCTGTCCTCCCTCTTTCTTTCTCTGTCTCTCTCCCTCCCTGCATCAGAGCTAATATTGACAATTAGCTCCTTAAGTCTTTCCTCTTTTGACTTCTTTCACACAGAGCTCTGTAGGTCTCACTACCTCTACATGGCCCCTCTTCCACTTCCACTCCAAGATTCTCTCCTCTCTCCCAATTTTTCCTTTCTCCATTATCCCTTGGCAGTCTCCCTGAATGGTTTGTGCTGTTACTGCAGTGTGGATAGCTCCCAGAGTCTGTGACTAGCTCTCCAAGCCGGATGTCTTGTTTCTTGTCTTGATTTCCACATGGCTGGAAATATCTCCAACAAGATGTCCTGTTAACTCCTCCTGAATTTTTACTAACCTGACATCATCTTTGTCCTTAGCAGCTTCTCCTCCTGACTTCTCACTTTCTCTTGATAGCACCAACAAACTTCCAGTCACCCTGACTTGAAACCTCCAAGTTTATCTTTGAACTCATCTCCCTTGTTCCCCAAGTATTGCTTGATGTATTTTATAAGCCTGTGCCCCTCTTCTTCATCTCAAACACCACGACTCAAGTGCAGATTTTATCACCTCTTGTATAAAAATAATAATAATATGTGTGTGTTTACCATCTGTCAGCTACTCTGTTGCAAAGTGCTTTACCTTGATTTTCCCATTTAGTCCTTACCATGGCTGTGCGAAGTAGTTACTATTATTATACTGTAAAAAACAGCTTTCTGCCATCTTCCCAACTTCAACCTTTCCCTCTTTCAATTCATTTTAATCAGTTACAAGATTCACCTCCTAAAATGCCTTTGTAAACTTACCACTTTTCTGCACAAAAAACTTTGAAGGGCATTCCATTTTTTGCAGTTCATTGTATTCAAGGCCCTGTATGGGCTGGTGCCCCACTCCATATCTAGCCTCACTTTTTACAGTTCCCTTGCCCTTTCTGCCTTTGTGCATTTGTTCACAGTTTACCTTCCCCTAAGACTTCTACTTGTTCTTCAGTGTTCAATTCAAATGCCTCTTCCTGATGGGAAGGCTTTATGGAGAAGCTGTCCCTTCCTCCTGTGAATTTTAATAACGTGACATCTGTTTTTCATTAGCCCTTTACACTTTCTGAAATGCTTTTTTTTTTTTTTTTTGCATGTGACTTACCATCCCTCCCGGAGCAAGTGCTTTTTCTGTCTCCCGCTCTATGTCACATGATGCCTGAAATACAGTAGGTGTTCAATGAAAAAATGGAGTGAATATACTCCCTCACCCATGAAGCAGGTGAAACAAGGTCAAGAAAGGGGATCTATACTATTTCCAAAAATAAGACAATGGTGGAGTCAAAATTCAAACCAGGGACAGGAAAATGGTGTAACAGAGGAGGCAACGAATTGGTGATGAAAGGTTATGTTCTAATTCTTGTCACTTCTGACAACCACAGGTGAGACTCACCTATGCTCTCTGGGCCTTGGATTCCTTATCCATCAAAAGAATTTGTGTTGGATGTGTTGACTTTTATGCTCCTCCCTGACCTGACAATTCTGTATTCTGTGAGTCTTGTTTCATAGCATACAGATTGTCTACTGCTGAGAATACTTTCAGTGCTGACAGTATCTTTCATTTCAGAAACTTCCAACTGTAACTTGAAACCTCTAGTGTATCTGTTATCACATTGAGTCTATCTAGAGATCAACTTGGCCAGTCAACTCAGCTGTCCAGCCTGTAAGCTGCCCTAAATTGGTTAGAGTGCCCCAAAGGCCCCAGGTTGGCACTCCTCAATGTACAGTCACCAGTCAGCTCCCACTGCAGTATTCTAGGGCATTCTCAGAATGACTAGTAGTGCTCTAGGCTCCCAAATGTTCCAGACATCCTATCTCAACTCCTGCACTTCTGCCTTTCATAGAGCCCCCAGAAAAGATGTGTTTAGAGCCATGTAGGTTCTGCTGAGAGTCTAGTAAAACCACTCTGCTCAGCAGCTTTCCAGATGCTCCACCTACCACAAACATACCATCGTACTCCCTCCCCAGTGAGACAGGAAGAATCCTCTTGAGCCAGTGCCTTTTCGCCCCTGGAAAGAAACTAATAGAGGAATCAACCTCAAGGGGAAATCACTAGGGGAGAGCACATCTGTGAAGACAGTAGCTAGATCTGCTGGGAGTCTGAGGAATCTGCTCCTAGCACCCCTTTGTAACAGGAGGGCCCAGAGCATCCCTAGAGTTGATTATACAAGAGAACTACCCAGACTTGTCTCAGAGAGATGACTTTGACTGCTTGCCAGGTTTTATTTGTTCTTCAGTCAGACAATGATATGATTTAATTCCATATTTCAACATTTAAAAAATTAAAATAAATTAAATGGCATTAAAATACATCTGGCTTCTGGAGAATAGTATGAGAACTATGTACATAAAGGAGGCTGATCACCAGCATCCCTTGATGGCTTTGCAACAAGGCAGAAGATGTCAGCCTCCCCCATGGGTAACCTCAAAAGATAGAGCCCAGGTGGTTCTCTCTTGGCAACAGGGAAGGGCAGGAACAATGTCTACCTGAGGCTGCCCTGGGTTTCTTGCTCCTCTAACTCCAGCCCTGACTTCCTTTCAGTTGCAGGGGATGCTTTCTCTTGGCCCTTCCCGACATAACACACTCCTTCAGCCTGCTGAAAGGAGACATCTGGCATTCAGAGCACCAAAGTTTGGTTCTGGCTCCATTATTTATTGGCATAGAAACACTCAGCAATAAACTGAGCCCCAATTTCTTCTTCTGTGTGATCATCCTCACAAGAAGGATTAAATAAGATCCTGTGAGTGAGAAGGTCTTTGTAAACCCCTGGCAAATAGCATTGCTTAGTATTTATTGAATGAATGATGCAGTATAAATGCCGATTATCATTATGCCATACTCTGAAGGAAAAGTGAGGTGCCAATGAGAGGACTAGGATTGGGAGAGGAGGTTGTGTTTAGAATTAGACTCATGACTTTTGTCCAAACATTATGTGGTCCCACTAGTTCTTGAGAATGAACAAAACTATCTGCATTCTGAGGTCATTGGCTTTAACCATAAGGCTTGCCAGGAAGTCTGAAGTCTCTTCCTAGATGCATCTTTCCAGAATCACTTAATGAAAACTCCTGTAAAATCATTTTGCATCCATTCAACAAATACTTACTGAGTACTCCCTCTGCCAGCACTAGCCAAGGCACTGGGAATACTGTGGTGAACAAAAGGGATGAGATTCCTGCTACTATGGAGTATATATTCGATGATAAACTAGTAAACAAGCAAACAAAAACAAGGATGATTTCATCAAGTGCATATGGGCTATAAAGAAAATGAAAAGTGATGTTACAAGAGAGTACTGGAGGGGAAGATTACCTTTAGATAAGATGGGTGGGGGAAAGTCTCTCAGAGCGGGGTATCTACGGCCTGAATGAAACTTAAAAGTGACCTCTGTGGATATTTAGGGTAAGGTTGTTCCAAGTAGAGAGAACAGTAGATGCAAAAGTCCTAAGACACATGCTTGCCTGTTCTAGAAACTTCCAAGTATTTCATCTAGGTTGGAGTGGAGTATGGATGGAGCAAAACAAAATGGTAGGAGATTTGAAAGATCAGCGAGTTAGAAGCTAGACGAGAAGTCAGTAGGAGGTGGGGTGCCACAGAAAGAGAGAGGATACAAAGAATGGCATGATCTATCTGATTTACATTTTAAAGAGACTTTCTGGCTATTTTGTGGAGCGTAGATTATAAGGGGTGGAACAAAGTTGGTAGCTGTTGCAGTAGTCCAGGTGAGAGATGTAATATTAAATATTAAATCTCCAGCAGCTAGAATGGAACGTGACACATATTTGGCACTCAATAAATTTGAGAATGCATCCAGGCAGAAATGATCTTCAAAGAACCTACAACTGTGATGGGCACATCACAGTGCTCGACAAATACTTCCGTTCATGAATCAACGAACATCATCAGGCTTTCTTGTAGCTACTCTAAATTAACTTGAAGTTAATCTCAATATTTTGGATCTTGTACAAGTAATTCTTATCTTTCTAGCTAGCACTATTTCTTAGGAGCAATATGTTCCATGGGTTCATTTTTTCCTGTGTGAAACTGTGCAGTCATTTGAAACAGATCTGAGATGTCTAACTCCACAACCGTTAAGCAGTGTTCATAAATCCCCAAACCCTTTGCTCACATTTAGATACTGATCTCATATACCTTTCTGTGTGTCACTCCAGAGGGGTGACCAGACCTGCTTCATCAGTGCATCTCCAGAACTTATCACAGTCTGGTCTACTGAATCCACAAATGGTTATTCCCTTGACTAGACTGAGGAACACTCTAAGGCCTTGGTTGGGTTCCATTTGTCCCACAGTTACAGGAAGTCCTAAAACTAAGAAGATATCTAAGTTGGATGGTTTCGTGTTGATTCCTTCAGCTTCCATTCCTTGGGGCCTAGAGATCTCAGGATCGGGATGAACTTTGCAGGGCCAGTGGAGGAAGGGGCCTGATGTGGTGTGGTCCTTGCTAGGCCTCTTCATTCCTCTTCACCATCATCTTCTGTTTCTATTGGTCTCCAACTTACATGGATTCTCCTTTCAGTGCCTCTGAAATCCAAGCCTTCCCCAGCAGCCCTTCTCCCACTGCCTTGGTTCAGGTCTCCATTGCCTCTCACCCCAGTCCTGGGAGAGTCTGGACTGGTCTTCTTGCCTCCAGTCTTGCTCCGCTTTCATTCACCTATCCTGTTCCCACACTGTCATCACTCTAGGCTGCCTATCCAAAAGAAAAACATTGATCTTGTCCCTCCTATGACTAAAAACCTTCAGTGTTTCCTTATTGCCTCCAAGAGAATGCCCACATTCCTTGGCCAGGCACACAAGGCCTCTTACCAGCGATTCCTCACTTATCTCCACAGCTTCTCTCAAGTCTTTCAGCCATACTGCTCATCCTTCTGGAAACAGACACTGCTTGTTCAGGCTTCCATGCCCTTTAGCATGGGCTTCCTATGGCCTTTGTTTGAGATGCATTGGCTTCCACCCAGTTAACTCCTGTTCATTCATTAAATCCTAGATCTAATGTTAGCTGGTTCATGCAGCCGGCCCCAGTGATCCCAAGCAGTGCTATACCTTCCTTTCTTGTGATCTCTTGGCACGTTGCACATGCTTCTAAATCTGGTACTTGTTTCGTTGTAATTATTTGGTTTTCTGTCAGTGTTCTCCAGTGAAGTGTGTGCTTCTCTAGAGGGATTATATTTTATTCATATTACTCAAATTCAGAAAACCGTGCTCACAGCATCCCTGACAGATGGTTCTCCAGCCTCCAATTTGAACACTGCCAAAGATGGGAGAAATCACTGGATATTATCCCTTCTATTTTTGCACATTCATTCGATGTACTCATTCATTCAATAAATATATACTGAGCATCTACGGTATGCCAGGCACTGATTTAGGCACTGGGGATACAGAAATATCAGATAAAAATTTCTACCCTCTTGGAACTTATATTCTAACTTTTTTGAGTGTGTGGGGAAAAAATGAGTTTGGAACAAATTAACCTTCTCAGCATAATTCAGTGAAAGTCAGCCTGTGACACATAAGCTGGGTTTCATACAAATGCATGCATGCATGCATGAATGAATAAATGAGTAAGCGAGTGAATGAACAAAGAGGCCATGAGGAAGTGTGAAGAAGTAGACCTAAGCTATTATCACTGAAAGGAAAAATAATTAGAAATACAACTTGCTGAAAATGGATGAATAGCATCATTTTCCTACAAAGACAAGGGAATTATGGATCTTTTATATTTCATCAGTACAAGTATAAACCAAGTAGACAGCAAGTTTAGGGAAAGACAAAGGGAAAATCTGCTTATGTGGGTAGAGAATTGATGCTGACTATTCTTGGCAAGGTATGAAAGGAAGTGAGATTTCAAGAAGGTGAGATGTTTGTCCAGAACATAGAAATGTCTTGTGGTACCCATTTGTGAGTCAGCGCATGATCTGCTATAAGTCCTTCTCCCAGTCCAAAGAAAGTCTCTAATGGCTGGAATTTCTGGGATGCAAATGTCATAGTCAGGTGAGGTTCCTTCTCTTCTCTCCCAGGATTTTCAACCTTGTCTGTATCTTAAAATCAACTAAGGAACTTTTCAAAAACATAAATATTTAGGCTCCTCTCCCAGAGAGTTCAAAACTTAGGTCTGGAGTAGGATCCAGATGTCTGTATTTTTTAGAACTCCATGATTATTCAGATGTACAGCCATCTCTAGAATGTGATCCTGGTTCCATCACTGTCTCCAACTGGAGGATGACTTAAATGCAGATGTAGATCCAGCCATGGGAAAAACAAAACTTAAATTAAGCTGAGCTAAGCCCTCTCTCTTCCTAGCTTTCTGGCCCACTCTCAGTGTTTGTAACTCCCCAGATCTGTCAAGGATTTGCAGAGAGCAAAGTCCTCTGGTTTACACAAGTCTAGCACATTTCAGGCATGTTTGAATCACAGAATTTTAGAGGCAGAGAGGGTATCAGAGATCAAGTTCAACCTCTTAGTCCTATCAGTAGAGTTTCACAGAGTGTGACGATTCATTGTTACAAACAAAAAAGCTTCCCCTTTGGGAGGCTGAGGTGGGTGGATCACTTGAGGTCAGGAGTTTGAGACCAGCTTGGCCAACATGGTAAAACCATGCCTCTACTAAAAATACAAAAATTAGCCGGGTGTAGTGGTGCACACCTGTCATCCCAACTACTTGGGAGGCTGAGGCAGGAGAATCACTTGATCCTGGGAGGCAGAGGTTGCAGTGAGCTGAGATTGTGCCACTACACTCCAGCCTGGCCGACAGAGAGAGACTCCTTCTCAAAAAAAAAAAAAAGCTTCCCTATATTGAGTTGAAATTTTTCATAGGGCTTCCAGAAGAGTGTGGAAGATGGATAGGTAAACAGATACGCCCAGTACAGTGTGATAAGTGCTTCATGGGTGACCAAAGTGTTAGAAGAACCTAAGAGAATAAATGACTCACTTTACAATTAGAGGAAGACACATTTTCAGGGAAGGCTTCCCAGAAGACACAGAACTTTCTGGAGCCTGAAGTTCTTGACCTAAGGGATCTTGATTCCTAGCCTACTCTTCCACCATCCCTTTCATCCCCTGGAGCTTAAAAGCGGACTTTAGCATTTGACATACCAAGTTTCATAGCCCCTCTTTGCTACTTGGTCAGCTAATGGACCTTGGGTAAATTATGAATCTTTGAGGCCCCTGTATCCTCTTTTCTAAAACAGATAACAAGACATGTCTCATGGTGGGGTTGTGAGGTGTTAAATAACAGATATAAAAGTGCCTAGAGCAGTGTGGCTATAGAGTAGCTGCCTGATAAATATATATGATCATTGCTGTCATCACTTTTTAAAAGTCCTTGGTCCATATAAAGCATGAGGAGATGGAGGTCTGCTGATGCCCTGGTCTGTCTAGGAAGCTTTCTTTTCTCTTCTTGTGTAGTAGTACTTGGGAGAATGTCAGCAGGGTTACATGAAACTGTCAGATGGTTCGGAAGTCATTAAAGGTCTGAGAAACTTCAGAGAAGGCAAAATATGACAATTGCCTGAGATCAGAGAAGCAAGAACAGTATAATATTATCTCACATATGACTGCAACATTCTCTACATTAAAAGCCCTGCTGCACTGCAGCCACTGCCCACACAGGTTGAGGCAGCTGTAGAGCCACCAACCTGAGCGCTTAGAGCAGCAGAAGAAAATCATATTACTTTTTAAGACATAGCTGTAATCAATTATTACAATAATTACTTGCTATCTCCACCCCTCATCAGAAAATAAACTCTCAGAGGTTGGAGAAGTGGTTCATGGCTGTACCTGCAATTGTTAGCACAGCGTTTGGCCTTAATGGGAAAAAAAAAATGGATTTGGTCCAAGGGGCTTTTGGTAAATCCAGAATGTAGGCTCTCCTTGACTTTTCCCTGGTCCCCGCTTCCTACCACCCCCTTCCTAGCTTATTCTCTTATCCTCTGAGGTCTCTCTGGGAGTCTAAATTCCACACCTGGTTTTCACGTGGCTCTGGGCCCACCTAAAATAAATGTGTCCCTTCACTTTTTTCCTTTCCTGTCATCAAAGCATGTTCGACTGGAAAGAACTATAGTGATCATCTAACCCGGAAGGAACTATAGCAATCATCTAACCAAACCTGCATTTTATGGATGAGGAAGCTGCTGCCCTAAGACAGTCATTGACTTCCCAAGGTCTCACACCTCATTGAGCAAGGCTGGAAAGGAAGTTCTTGTCCATTTTCAAATCCAGGGCTTTACCATGGAGCCACTCTACCTGTATGTAGAGCTTCCAAGCTTGTGGGGGGCCTCCACATCTAGAAAGACTCAGCCTGCCCTCCTTGAGCCTTTGCTCAAAGAGGCCCTCAAACCTAGGGTATGTGCCAAGCACAGTGGTAACACCATGTGTCCTGGAGGTAGACTGCCAGAACTCAAATGCTTACCTTTCTGTTTACTAACTGGGGTCTTGGGCAACTTCCCTAATCTCTACGAGTTGCCATTTGCCATCTCTAAAACAGGTGTGGTGATAATATCACCTCTTTCACTGTGAAGATTCAAAACATTAATAATGCAAGAAAAACATTTAATATCATTATATTTTCCTCCTTGGATACAAGTTCCAGTTGTGGCAATCAAGCTACCTAAGCAGCGGAGGTCACATCTTTCCCACTCTTGAGAGAGTCAGAAACTTCGTTCCTGTGGCTCTCGAGGAGTATTGCCGAGGACAGGACTGCACTGACTTCCGCCCACTGGAGGCAGAAGTGCAGGAGAATAGGCAGTGTGCTTGGACTCGGTTGACACATCAGAGCCAGTGCAGCCTGGCTGGACCTAAAACTTTAATGTAAATTGGCTATGACACCTGTGCAGGGGCCCAGATTTAGAAGCAGAGAGGTACAACTCTACCCAGGCTGGTGACATGCCCGGAGCAGTGTTCCCATTGGAGAAAGTGGAGGGCATAGCAGGAGGGATAATTTGCTCAGTCTGTCCTGGTGGCACTGTTTTATTAATGATCTGGAAGAGCGGAGGAACGGTGACTTTAATTAAATTTGCCAGTTATATTAAAAGATGTCAGGAGCCACTGCTGAGGACACAGACACCTTGCAGATGGCCTCAGGGGCGTTAGGAAGATGATCTGGGAAAGGGATGAGAGGCTGGGGGCTGAGCCAGGGCATCAGTTTGGCTGAGAGAGGGGAATGTGACATGAGGACAGACGGTCATCATGAGCAGAATCTACCTAGGCCCACCGTGCTTGTCTGTATCTGTTCAGTTTGCAATAGAGTTCTGTCTGACCTTCCTGCTCCTGTCTTGCCCCCTTACTGCCATCCTAAACCCTTAGGTGAAATTGGTATTTCTGAAAGACAAATCATACCATGTCATTCTTTGGTTTACAACCCTATCATTGGCTTTTCATTGCCCTTAGAATAAAACCTCGTCTTCTCTGCCTGGCATCTAAAGCTTGCCATGAGTGAAGTTTTCCCTATTGTCTAGCCTCATCTACTGGGCCTCCTGCCTCATGCTGCATGTCTTGTAATCCCATGCCCACAGCAGCCTTTTCCATCATGTTTCCATGTCTTTGCCTTTGCCTGGGCTGTTCTTTTTGACTCGAATGCCCTTCCCAGTTTCCTTTTTTTTTTTTGACTAAAGCTCACTCATGCTTGAAGTCTCATTTCAGGGATCACCTCCTTCAGAACGCCTCCCTGAATCCCCAGGCTGGCTCAGTGCCCTCTTCACATTCCCATAGCATTCTGCCCTACCTCCTCTTTTTACAATAAAAGTGTCTATTTGTACATCTATATACCTCTGCTAGATTGTACCTTTGAGGGCAAACGTGGTGTCTCTCTCTTTTTTTTTTTTCCATTTAATCCACCAGCGTCTAATACCAGGTCTAGCAGATCACAGACTTTTGTCAATGTTTGTCAAACAGAACCGATGGGAAGGAGAATATTTGTTGGGAGGCTGCAGCAGGCAGCCAGAACAACCCCAGTAAGCCTGGGAACTAGGCATTGAAACGGCAAGTTTCTCCTCTGAACAGGTGTGGGACAGTCATATTACTTATAAGTCCACATCAGACTAGAAACTGATTGGAGGCCATGGATGTCCTACAACAAAGTGGTACAGCTTAGTAGAATGGAATGGTTAAAACCTTACTTTATGTCATCTGTCTGTGAGTTCTAGTTCTATTTCCTGTGTACTTCAAATAAATGACTTAGCTAAGACTCAGTTTCGCAAAATATAAAATAGGTATAAAAATATTACTAACCTCATAGGGTTGCTATGAAAATTAAATGAGAAAGCACTCAGCATTATGCACACAATAAACACTTGTAGATGCTAATTACTGTTATTAATATCTTTATGATTTGGGGTGGTCCTTGGGGGGAAGGGTCTCAAGTTGAGTCATATCCCTGAGTATGCCTCGGGGTTAATAGCCTTCTGGAACCACAGAAGATCAGCTGGGTCTCTAAAGGGTTGAGCTGGACCCCCAGGATGTTGGAATCTATCTCAGTTGGTGTCTGGGCCAGGGGCAATTGCATAAAAAATGACCACTGGCTTGGTCATTAGAGATTTTCCTGCTTTCTCTAACATCTCAGCCAGAAACCATTTCCTAGCAGGGCTGCAGAGAGGAACTGGGCATTCACAGGGCATTTTCCACCTTCAATTTCAAAAACTTGTTGCATGCATTTACTAGCCATCTCACCTCCTTGCCTTCTTTTCTTTTTCTTTTTTGTTTTTGAGATGGAGTTTCACTGTTGTTACCCAAGCTGGAGTGCAATGGTGCGATCTTGGCTCACTGCAACCTCCGCCTCCCGAGTTCAAGCCATTCTCTTGCCTCAGCCTCCTAAGTAGCTGGGATTACAGGCGTGCACCACCACGCCCAGCTAATTTTGTATTTTTAGAAGAGACGGGGTTTCACCATGTTGGTCAGGCTGACCTGGAACTCCTGACCTCAAGTGATCCTATGCCTCAACCTCCCAAAGTGCTGGGATTACAGGTGTGAGCCACGGCGCCTAGCCTTGCCTTGTTTTCCTTAATCTTTTCCTTCAGTTCATTTATTTTCTCATGGAATAGTCTTTTTAAACTGGCCTCCGATTCTGATCATATGATAGCACTTTCCCCAGAAAAACCTGTTGCCACAGAGTGTCTACAGGGCCAAAGGAGAACAAAGACTGTCATCCTCCTTAATTCTCCTGGTCCATAAGATAAATAGGACTCCAAGTCCCCTGTTCAACAGGATGATTCCACCATCCCAATGTTCCATGTCCTTTTACTCTGGAAGACCAGCTCTCTTCCCTCCCCTATAGATACTCACCCTCTTGGGATTGGTTGGCTCTCACAGCAGCCACCCCCTGTCATTAGGTTGGCACTTGATGAAAGAGCTGCTCAGCTGTGCCTACCATCTGTCGTCGCTGCATGGGGCTCATTGGAATCCACAAAGTGTCAGGGTTTTCAGAGGTCAAAGTAGGGAGCCAAGATCCTTTTCTCTCCACATTTCTCTGGGGTGGGTGAGTGTCAAACCTCTGAATGAAAGCCTCTGTGCATATCATTGATGACATGAGCCTTCTTAAGCTTTGAAGATGGATGCTGAACACCTTCAACCACTCTATTCCTCCACAGTCATCCTCATAACCTCTTCTCCTCTGAGTGAGGTCAAAGAGGCAGAGGCCCCCAGCACCTGTTGAGATGCCCCCAGCATCTAGACTAATGGGGAATGTGGGCTTCAGCACTTGGCTGCCACTCTAGGGATTAAACCAAGTTCACCCTCAGCCCTTTGGGAAGGAGGTCTTCATGGGGACAATATGCACCCTGATGTTTTGTGTCCCGAAGAGAATTTCTCTTTGAGAACAGGCTTTGGGAATTTAAAGAGGTCCCACATAGCCTCTAAAATCCAGTCAGGATTTGTCTATGAAATGTATATGTATTTGCAAAGCAAATGGCTATAATTCAGATAAAAAATAAAGAAGGCTGATATCTGAGGAAGCTTCCTTGGTGACTACATTTATTCATTCCGAAAACATACAGTTACTGAGAACCTACTAACCACTCAGGATACCATGATAAACGGAAGAGACACAGTCTTTGCTCTTATGTCATTCACTGTTTAATGGATGAGATCTAAAGCATCATTAAGGGTGGGGAGTGCAAAGAAGAAACCCTCATTTCAAAGATGAATGAGAATAATGGCATGTACAAAGGTCCTGGGGTGGACAGTCACTTGGTATAATCCAGGAGTGAAATGAAGGCCATTGTTGTTGAAATGTACTAAGGAAGAGAGTGATGGGATGAAGGGGGATGAGTGGGAAGGAATGAGTTCATGTAAGGCTTTGAAGGTCATGCGTAAGAACCTGATCTTTATATCAAGAGCGAGAAAAGACTACTAAAGCGCTTCAAATAGGGGAGTGATTTGCTTAAGTCTGTTTGTTTGTTTGTTTGTTTGTTTTTAAAAAAAGATTACAGTGGCTATATGAGGAAAGTGGAATCGAGAACTAGCAAGTGTTGGAGTGGTGAGCTCCATTAGGAGGCTACTGAAGTAGATTCATGAGGTAAGGAGTGATGGTGGCCTGGGCTGGGATGATGGTGGTAGAAATGGTGGAAGAGTTGAGAGGATTTAGTGATTAGATAAGGGAGAGAAGAGAGATGAAGCCTTGCAGACTAACACCTGCTTTCTAGCATGAGTAACTGGGTAGCTGAAAATGCTATTTTCTGAGCTGGGAAACAGGAGAAAAAGGAGCATATATGGGGGATGAAGACTTTGAATCTTTAAGGTGCTGTACAAATCCAAATCGGCTTTCCTTTATTACCAAGGGTACCCTACACAGTTGTAGCAGAGGAAGAAAGATCCCCCCGCCTTTTTTAGCTATTGCATGGTTATTTTCATTCTCATTCCACCCAAATGAGGCAGTGAGTGGTAAGATGAGTATGTAATAGTTTCAACTGCATTTCTTCCCATTCTTCTGAGCTCAAACTCACCTTTTAGTGGTTTGAGGCCAGTAGATGAGGCTACATATCACCCCCAAAATCTTGTCTCCAGTTTAACAAAACTTATCTGAGAGACATTTGCATGTTTTATTAATAATGATTTTTACCACTTGTTCCTTTTCATGTTTGGGTTTGAAATTTGAGTGAAATTTGAATGATCATCTTCCTGTTACTGCCTGCTTAAACTGCTCATAAGCAGGTTTTACTGGAGGGCTCAGAGCTGCTGTGAACTTGGTCTTGGGCACACCTTACAGGGCCTCTGTTTGGCTATGGGTGGGTGGCATTCACTATGAATCAACTCTTTAGATTTCCCAAGCTATCTCAGAATTATAGCTTGCCTCCAGAAGTCTTGCATTCGGGGAGGAAGTTTCTTTCCAAGGGAGTTCAGTTATATGCAGAGCAAGGTTTTCAATTTTTCGGGGACTAGTCCATGAAAATTCAATTCAATATACTCTTGCAAACCTATGTTATCCAAGATTCTTGAGTATAATGACAACAGGGTAAGGAAGTCCGAACACCTCAGAAACAGTATAGATGGGGATGAAGATTCAGGTTATACATTGCCTATTTTAATTTGCTTCTTGATAACTCTCACAGGTAATAGAGGTTTGGGAGACAGGACTTGAAGGATATTGCTGCATTTCCATCCCCAATATTCCCAGCTATTTCAAGCCATTTTTCAATGGAGTCTCCACCAGATGGTTTGGAGGACAGAGCAGTTATTTGTGCCTCCCATTGACATCTATTTTTCCAAGTGAGAGACTGCCCCATATGTTAGTGCAATATGTCACTGGAGGTGAAGCATCAGTTGTATTGGTGGGAAACTGCCGTTTGCTGTCCCTTTTTTCCTCATGCCTTTTCCTGCCTCTCTGATCTTTTCTAGGTCTCTGGCCTATCAGGAGGACGATTGGTGCTGCAATAGAAGCCAGTGGCTAAGTCTCGTGTATGGCGTGGTTAAGGTTGCAGCCTCTCACCTCTGCCTTCCTCCATTTTGGCCTGGTTACCTTTGTACTCTTCTTGAATGGTCTTCGAGCAGAGGCTGGTGGCTCAGGGGATGTGCCAAGCACAGGGCAGAACAATGAGTCCTGTTCAGGGTCATCGGACTGCAAGGAGGGTGTCATCCTGCCAATCTGGTACCCGGAGAACCCTTCCCTTGGGGACAAGATTGCCAGGGTCATTGTCTATTTTGTGGCCCTGATATACATGTTCCTGGGGGTGTCCATCATTGCTGACCGCTTCATGGCATCTATTGAAGTCATCACCTCTCAAGAGAGAGAGGTGACAATTAAAAAACCCAATGGAGAAACCAGCACAACCACTATTCGGGTCTGGAATGAAACTGTCTCCAACCTGACCCTTATGGCCCTGGGTTCCTCTGCTCCTGAGATACTCCTCTCTTTAATTGAGGTGTGTGGTCATGGGTTCATTGCTGGTGATCTGGGACCTTCTACCATTGTAGGGAGTGCAGCCTTCAACATGTTCATCATCATTGGCATCTGTGTCTACGTGATCCCAGACGGAGAGACTCGCAAGATCAAGCACCTACGAGTCTTCTTCATCACTGCTGCTTGGAGTATCTTTGCCTACATCTGGCTCTATATGATTCTGGCAGTCTTCTCCCCTGGTGTGGTCCAGGTTTGGGAGGGCCTCCTCACTCTCTTCTTCTTTCCAGTGTGTGTCCTTCTGGCCTGGGTGGCAGATAAACGACTGCTCTTCTACAAATACATGCACAAAAAGTACCGCACAGATAAACACCGAGGAATTATCATAGAGACAGAGGGTGACCACCCTAAGGGCATTGAGATGGATGGGAAAATGATGAATTCCCATTTTCTAGATGGGAACCTGGTGCCCCTGGAAGGGAAGGAAGTGGATGAGTCCCGCAGAGAGATGATCCGGATTCTCAAGGATCTGAAGCAAAAACACCCAGAGAAGGACTTAGATCAGCTGGTGGAGATGGCCAATTACTATGCTCTTTCCCATCAACAGAAGAGCCGCGCCTTCTACCGGATCCAAGCCACCCGTATGATGACTGGTGCAGGCAATATCCTGAAGAAACATGCAGCAGAACAAGCCAAGAAGGCCTCCAGCATGAGCGAGGTGCATACCGATGAGCCTGAGGACTTTATTTCCAAGGTCTTCTTTGACCCGTGTTCTTACCAGTGCCTGGAGAACTGTGGGGCTGTACTCCTGACAGTCGTGAGGAAAGGGGGAGACATATCAAAGACCATGTATGTGGACTACAAAACAGAGGATGGTTCTGCCAATGCAGGGGCTGACTATGAGTTCACAGAGGGCACGGTGGTTCTGAAGCCAGGAGAGACCCAGAAGGAGTTCTCTGTAGGCATTATTGATGATGACATTTTTGAGGAGGATGAACACTTCTTTGTAAGGTTGAGCAATGTCCGCATAGAGGAGGAGCAGCCAGAGGAGGGGATGCCTCCAGCAATATTCAACAGTCTTCCCTTGCCTCGGGCTGTCCTAGCCTCCCCTTGTGTGGCCACAGTTACCATCTTGGATGATGACCATGCAGGCATCTTCACTTTTGAATGCGATACTATTCATGTCAGTGAGAGTATTGGTGTTATGGAAGTCAAGGTTCTGCGGACATCAGGTGCCCGGGGTACAGTCATCATCCCCTTTAGGACAGTAGAAGGGACAGCCAAGGGTGGCGGTGAGGACTTTGAAGACACATATGGGGAGTTGGAATTCAAGAATGATGAAACTGTGTAAGTAACCTTCCTGTATTCTGCCCCTCCCCGACCTCATCTTTTGCCATCTCTTTCTGTCCTTCTGTACTGCACTTTACAACGTTTCCTTGTGTTTGTGTTAATGTCAAACTTTAGTTCCATCACAGGTATGCAGGATCAGCAGACACCACTGGACAGGTTCTGCTTCCAAACTCTTCTTCAGTTTTCTCACTTTAAATTGTTTCTGGGCAAGGAATCCTGTGACAAGAGCTAAGGACACAGAACATTTTGTTCTCTGAAACACAAAATGATGGCTGGTGGAGCTGTGGGATGACAGAAGTTTCATGATATCAGATTTTGGAGAATTCTTGTGACTAAGAAGGACTAGAGAACTGCTTGGGCCTCTTCTTCCTCCCTTCCTCATATGAAGGGTGTCTATGAGCTTTGAAACCAATCCTTTCCATTCTGGGCAGCAATAGCCCAATCAGAACATTCTCAAGAAAACAACTGGCATTGGCTTTGTTCATTGGTACTATATTGCCAGTCTCACTGTATAACCAGATTCCAGGCACATCTTTAATTTTGAAATTGCAAAATTGATAGAAATTTGGCAATCTTTTAAAATGCCCATAGACTATTTTATGGTGTGAGGCTTGCCCAGGTTTGTTGAATTGAGTCAGTATGGCTTGGATACTGGAAAGTATCTTGGAGAAGCAGAGCTCCCAGGGCAGTGGCCACTTGTCTTTAGTCACAGGTCTAAGCTCCAAAATCTGGTGAAGCAGTGAAGGAGAAACATCCTAGGAATTGTGGGAGAAAATATATCTTCTGTGTGGTCATCTCTTTTCACAGTCTAGGACTCTCCTGAAATACCTCTTCTTGGGTTACTGCCCTGTTCTGCCCTTCAGAAACTGGGTGTTACACTTCTGTCACCTCTATTACCCTAAGGCCTCTGCCCATTGAACCCTCTTGAAAATTGGATATTCTGTCCTTTTTTCAGTTGGATAGCTTTAAAAGGGAAAGCAGAATGACTTTTCTCAGGATTTGTAGCTTATGAGAAAGTAGACTTTCCAGGGTGGCCTAGAAGGGTGGAGATGAGAAACAGAACTGCCTCTGAATGACTGCACATATCCACAAGTAGGAGATGGTGTGAAGAGTAAAAGGAGCATATAGGAAGTTGTGGTGGGGGGTGTCCAATGTTTCAAGAACCTGCTCATTATACCTTCAGTGGGAAATGAAGCCATATAACCTCCGGAAGAGGAGGAGGAAGGAACTCATGGAAAAGTGGGAAGCCATAGAAGCTAGGGAGAAGTGTCCTAGGAGTGCTTCTGCCCAGGTCCAGCTATGAAACAGAGCTCAAAAAGAGCTGGGCACTGCTGACGACAGAGCTGAGTGACCCAGGGGACCCTGACCCTGTTCTTACTCAGTCCCTTCCTAATAATGTGACTTGGGGCAGGTCATTTAGTGGGTCTGGAACTAAACTTTCTCATATGCAAACTGGGAATAACAATACTTTCCTTGCCTGGAGGCAAGGTCAGTCCTTTTTGCAGTTCCTTCCAGCTCTAAGATTTTCTGAACCATAGACATAAGCACTCAGCGTAGGTCATATTTGCACTCGCCAAGAATGTATCAGAGGATATTGTCTCTTGAAGGGAAATGGCCATTGACAAATTGATTTATTAGAGCTCTGTTTAGTCATTTTGCTGGGAAGGATAATCATTTGTTAATGTAAGTAGAAACCTGTGCCTTCCGGAGAATACTATCCATTTATATGTACTCTGGGGAGAGTGTTTATACATACAAGTGAAGGACAGGGCTTCACTGGGAAAACAAACTCCATAGAATTTCACACAATTATGGCGATGTCAGTGTGGAAGAAGATATGGTAAGGCATTAAATGACATTAAGACCACAAAATTTGCCATAATTTGACAGACTTGTGGTTCTTCTGATTCAGAACTCTTTCTACCCATGACACAGATAGGTCGTTTTTCAGAGATCAGAGGCTTAATTCATTCTATTAATTTCTTCAATCGATTAATAATCAATTATGCACCTAGGATCTCTGAATATGACTAAACCTTCCTCAAACTCATTTGCGTTTTCAGTTTGTATAATATCTTGGTGTAAATGAGCCTTGCAAATTATCACTTCTGGGTGATACTTGCTCTAAAGGTATGTCAACCTCCAAAAGTTTGAGATTCTGGTCTAGATATTCTAGGGTTTGGTGAACAAATCTATGTTCGCATCCATCCCTTTTCATTTATTTTTTAGACTTCATTCATTGCAGAATAATGAGTCCAAAACCTGCTCATCTGTTCTCACATGGCACCCCATTCTTGATACTTTAAATTGCAATTTTACAACTAGAGGTAGTATTAAGGAGCAGAAAAATCGTGGGCTCTAAGTACTCTGGGTTAGGATTCTGTCTCCACTACTGATTTAACAATGTAGTTTGGGGAAATTTTATTAACCGATGAAATTATTTCCTCTTTGGCAAAATGGGGACAATAATCTTTCTCTTGCAGGGCCATTAAGATGATTCAAGGCATTGTATGCAGTGTACCTGGTACATGGTATATGCTCAGGAAACAAGACTCTTCATAGTAATATTGATAAATTAACAATACTCTTCAGAAGACACTGTTGAGTTGTTTAGGTTACTTGGCTCTTTGTATGACCCTAAGTAATGAGCATGCCAGTTTGGAGTTACTATGAAGAGTACTTACCTAAACTCATAAAATATCAGAGCTAGAAAGGACCTTAGAATATCTTCTGCAGTCATGCTTCTTAAATTTCAATGTGTTGCTCAATCATCCAGGGATCTCACTGAAGGGCAGATTAGGATCCAGGTCTAGGGGAGGGATTGAGATGCCGCATTTCTAACAAGCTCTGGATGCTGCTGGCCCTTTCACCCCAACTTGGAGGTGAAAGATTCTAAAGCTCTTGACCAAATCAGGAGACCCAGCAAAGAGGTGGTTTTTCAAACAACTTGCTTAATTGAATAATGATTGTTTGCTCTTTAATTCCAACTTTCAATCCCAACTTAGCAAGAACCCAGAGGCTGTGCTAATTGCCATACCAGTCTGGGAACCGAAATGGACACCTTCAGGGTACTGGACAAAATTGTGTGATACTTGGAACATCTGCTTTCCAGTCTCTCCCCCTTTGTGTAACTTTATTTGCCTATCAAGCCTGGTAGTATTGAAAATCTGCCTTCACTATACTCCCCTAAATATAATCAAGTTGAGGCCAGGCCTGTGCTCTATCAATAATATAGGATCCACGAATTCACATGTCTGGTTGTATGCTTTACTTCTTCAAAGGTGCTTTTAGCAGCATGGAAGAATAGAAAAGCACGAGTTTTGGAATATGAAAGCAGATGTGAATCCATCACCTACCAGTAACTTTTAACAAGTCACATCACTTTTCTGAGTACCAGGTTTTTGTTGGACAACAGAAATAATGTCCTCTATTCTTCAAGGGAATACTAAATATAAATATGAAAAAAATGTACAGTGCCTTCTCATAGACAGTGCTCAGTCATTCAACAGACATTTGTTAAATATTTGCTATGTACTAGGTACCTTACTAGGCACTGGGGTTAAATAAGTGAATAAGACAAACTGACATTTCAGCTCTCAAGGACCTTACTGTCAAGTGGAGAGGATAAAAGAGTACAGGCAAATCAAGGAACACGGGAGAAGTGGTATGGCTGAGATGGATTGAATAAAGGAGCAGTGAGAGCTCCCTGCAATGTGTGTGGTACCACTGAAGTTTCTAAATTAACCTTCACTAAGGACGTAGTAGTGACAGAGGTGAAGTGGGGATAGGTACGTGATTAATTTACGTCCATATTACAATAAACCCTTAACATTTGAGAGGGACATTATTGACGTCTTCATGATCCAGAAGAATCCTCACCTTTGCAATCATCACTATAGTCACATCTTGAGGATTATGGCCTTTAAGACTGTAGCATACAATGACAAAACCTCACAGAGGTATGGGTTCTGCCTGCACACTAATTTCACTCATTAAGCAAGTGAATGGCTCCTATATCCCAGGCTCTCAACACGCCTTTGCAAAATAACAGATTATTGCAGCTTTTGGACCTTTGAGGTCTCTGGGAATAGTCAAAGCCACAGATGTCAAATATGTAAATGCCAAGATCTATTATAATTAAATAGCACAGGCCTCCTTCAGAGAAAAAGAGAATATTGGCTATGCTGCACATTCTCCAACCAAATCGGAATGTTAAAGCTTGAAGGTATCTGACCTCCCATTTTTTAAATTATGAAGATGAAATTCAGAAAGGGAAAGTAACTTATCCAAGATCACATGGCTAGCTATGATAGGAAGTTAGAGTTGGAAAGGACAAGGAAAGAGAGGGTTGGAAAGGACTTTAGAAGCTGCGAATTGAATGTTCTCTCCACCCTGTCCCATCTTAGCCTTCTCCATTTTATTTTTATCCATAAATAAAATGCTAACTTCTAAAATAATATGGCAATTCTTAGGTAAAAGATGCTCTGGAAGTGTGAGTCCGGGAGTATTATGTGACTAATGTCTTAACTAAGAATAATAATATATTATGGACTATTTTTAATCTCTTGCTTCACCTTGAACTGTTCAGGAAGGAAAATATTGAGCCCACGCAAATTTTTTAAAATGTCTTTCTCTACCTGAATTGAGAAAAGGTGACAGGCATAGTTGGAACATCTTTTAGGCAGTGCTGGTGAACTTCAGGCTAGGCCTTGTTCCATGAACTAATAAAAAATTTTCAAAATAATGCAGACCATTCCCTTCCAGGGATGCTTTCTCTGTAATGTCTTAACCCCAAGAAATCTTTCTGTAAAAATCTAAAAAAATCTGGAGTGTTCCAGATACAATTTGCATATTCTCCAATTTAACTAAAACACAGTCGATTTTTTGTTTCCTTTTTCTTTGGCTCAGCAAGGTTTTAAGATAGTCTCTTTCTGCCCACAGAGGGAGATGATTTGCCTCTAGAATACCCTTTCTGTACTTGAGAGAGTCACAGGCTGCAAGCTCATGGAGGATGAGAGTCAAGTAGAGGTGGTGATATCTCTCCCTTAGCCAGCATTCTTCTCTTTCTCTTTCCTTATGCCTTCAGTGCCAGTAGCACAAGCCCTCCTTCTCTTTAGGTAGATAGTCAGTCACTAGAACTGTGGCTTCCTGAAACCCTCAGAGTGGAGCTATGTACTTGGCACAGATTTGTCCTGAAGAAGGGACTCCATTTCTGAGCCAGTTGTTGAATGGGGATACTTAGCAGTACAGTGAGGCACTTCCAGTAGGATTGTTCAACCGCAATTGCCCACTTTCCAGGCCCAAAAGAATAATTGAAGGCTATGTAGACTTTTTAGCAGAAGCTTTGGTTATTGTGTCCCAAAGGGCCCCAGGTCCTGAAGAAATGTCTTTTTTTTTTTTTTTTTGGTCTCTTTTCTTCTTAATTACTGAGACTGTCAAAGAATGTGTCAAAGCATGACATATTCCAACTCCAGGATCCAGAGAGCACCCCAAGTTCTGTGGAGACCCTGTCATGTCTGCAAAACTCTCCAGGAAGTCCAGAGCCCTCCTGGTTAGTTTGTTTTAGGGACTAGGCATGTGGTATCCCCTGGCAACACTGGATCAGCAATTCTCCTTCTACCGAAGTCAGTCCCACGCCATGTGCAGCAGCGTATCCAGTGCCCCTGCCCTGGTCTGCTCATGTTGGTTTTCTCTCCAGAATAATAATTCCTCAATTTCCACAAGAGATTGATTCCAGAACTACTCTGAGGATACCAAAATCCTCAGATACTCAAGTACCTGGTATAAAATGGCATAGTATTTGGCATATGACCTAGGCATATTCTCTCCCATATACTTTATTTATTTATTTATTTATTTATTTTGAGACGGAATTTCATTCTGTCGCCCAGGCTGTCCCTCGCCCATTACAACCTCTGCCTCCTGGGTTCAAGCAGTTCTCCTGCCTCAGCCTCCCAAGTAGCTGGGACTACAGGCGTGTGCCACCACGCCTGGCTACTTTTTGTATTTTTAGTAGAGACAGGGTTTTACCATGTTGGCCAGGCTGGTCTCAAACACCTGACCTCAAGTGATCCACCCACCTCAGCCTCCCAAAAAGCTGGGATTACAGGCGTGAGTTACCACGTCCGGCCCCCCATATACTTTAAATCATCTCTAGATTACTCATAATATCTAATTCAATGTAAATTTTATAGAAATAGTTGTTTTAATGTATTGCTTTTTTAATTTGTATTGTTTTTTATTGTTTTATTACCCTTTTTTATATTTCATTTTTTCAAACATTTTCTACCTGTGGCACCCACAGTTGGTTGGTGGAACCTGTGGTTGGTGGAGCCCATGGATGCAAAGGGCTGATAGTATGAGAAAACTCAGAGGTGCAGAGTTGGAGATCCCATTGGGGAGAATGTCAGTGTGGGTTAAAAAAGACACACTGTGGTTGGAGATGATCACGTGAATGGCCACTTCAAAAATGAATGGATCTCATCCTCAAAGCAGGCTCTGCTGGGCACTGCTTGGGAAGGTGCTAATTGGGGCTTCGGGCAACAATAATAAGGGGATGCAGGTGGGGATCCTGCCATGGGCATAGCTTACTTTCTCTGGACTCTTCTGGGTCTTAAGGCCGGTTTCCTCATCCACTCAAAAGAATGACAGCAAGGTGAGCAAAGCAAGGCAGGTAAATGAGGAGGACTCTTCCCTGGTTGTCCAACTTTTCATCAACTTCCCAAAGGTATTTGGATGGGCTCATTCAAATACCTTTGAATAAGCACTCATTCCTTCTCCACCCTTTAGCTAGGCCCTGTCAACTCCACGAGGAAGGTAGAAGAGGTCAGAGCTGTGGTCTTTCGCTTATTCAAGATGTTTCCTTAGTGTTTTGTGTTTGGGTTTTGGGTTTTTTTGTTTTGTTTTGTTTTGAGACAGAGTCTTGCTCTGTTGCCCAGGCTGGAGTGAAGTGGCGTGATCTGGGCTCACTGCAACTTCTGCTCCCGGGTTCAAGTGATTCTAGTGCCTCAGCTTCCTGCATAGTGGGGACTACAGGCACATGCTACCACGCCTGGCTAATTTTTGTGTTTTTAGTAGAGACGGGGTTTTGCCATGTTGGTCAGGCTGATCTCAAACTCCTGACCTCAGGTGATCCAGCCACCTTGGCCTCCAAAAGTGCTGGGATTACAGGCATGAACCACTGCACCTGGCCCCTTATTGTTGGTTTTTAAAAGAGAAACTAAGCTGTGCTTCCAGAACCCAGTTTGAAAGTTTGAAGAACTGGCATAGAGCCAGTGATATATAATTGTTAGTTGAAGAAAGAGAGCTCCTTGATCTACAAATAGAGCACGGCCCCATATTTAAATTCTGCACATTCTAGAATCATTTTGCAAGAATCAAATGCTCTGAGGAGTTTGCTAAATAACCATGAAAGAAAGCACTAGACAAATATTTTCAGATGGCATGCTAGTTATCATTCACAGGAATTATATTTCCACTCCTACCACTTACTGGGGACCCAAGTAAGAAATTACCTGGATAAGCAAAGGAGAATTTAAAGTTGAATGTGGTGGAACTCACTTATCATGGAAAAATGTGTTTTTCTGAAAACTAGATATGTGTGTATATTTAAGTTCAGCTGTCGTTTTGGAACCACCCTTACTCTTCCTAGCTAAGGATTAGCATGCATAGGTGCAACTTGACTAACCCTGCCTGGACCCAATTCAGTTACCTTTTGATGGGTAGGGTTCATGAAGAAGCAGTTATTTGCAGAGTGTATAGAAAACACTCTATTGTAGGTTCTTTAGTTGGTACTTTCAAAATAAGTGACATCCAGGTAGTAACTTAATATTCCAAATATGGCTGCAAAACAAATTGTAGATTATGGATAACTACTACTGCCATCTCTCCATACCAATCCATCTTTTGCCAGGTTGTTTGGTCTTGATTTGTCAACCTTTTAGATTTCTCTCCATGTTTTCCACATGACCTTCACCGACCCCTCTTCCATCTCCAAATGTCTTTCTGAGTTGTGGGGATGCAGATGTATTCTGTCACCATCACAAGGGCTAACCGTGCCCTGGCTGCAGATCTTCATTTATGTTCACATTATTTCTGTTCTTACACCCTACTTCATGTTTGTACACTGTTTTCTTACATTTGCTGTCTCTTCTAAACATTCTCTGCTGCATCTGTTTTTTCTCTAGCTGTCTGTGCTCTAGGTGCTGCAGAGGCTAGTGCTGGGTTTCCTTTCATTCCTCCTTGCACTCAGTGCCTCCCTTCTCAATTCCTTTTTGCCATGTCTCCTCTTTAAATCTTAACCTACTTCGAATAGTCTTGTCCTTCACTCTGTTGGCATCTGTACTTGGGTTGCTTTCAGTCTATTCTCTGATCTATGATTTCTTTGCGTGATCAAGAAAGTGCCATGAAAGGATCCCTTAAGAAAGCCTGTCATTTGGCCAGAACGAACTAGCTTCATGACAGCACCAGGAAGACTGATATCTCCCAAGAAACAAACCACTCATGGTGGTGCTCTTTTTGCCTTCACTGTGAAGTGTTTGTCTGCCTGTACGTGAAGATGAGAGGGTTTAATTGTAAGGATGCAGCACAGACTGGGACTGGTATCAGAAAACCATCAGGGACTGAGGTCGCTCAAGGGATCGCTTTCTCTCTCTGATGCTCTCCCTCCTGGGTGACATGCTTTCTGTCCCCTGGCACCTCTGCTTCTCTCTGCGGGCTTCTTCTTTATTATTTGCAGCTTGCAGTGGTACCTCGAAGTCCTAGCTCATGGCTCCTCTCTGCATATATGCTTTCTGTTCCTACCCACAAAGCTCTTTCTATTCTTCTAGTTTAAATTTTCAAGAGAAGACGTCTAATTTTTTTAACCTGGTCATGTCAGAGACCACTGACCACATATGAGTTGGTTGCCCTGTGTCAAGCACCTTTTTCCCCTCCCCTATCTAGTCTGTCATAAATGAATGATGGAGTGGGAAATTGAAGTTGCCATGGGAATTCCATGATAAGTTATCTAAACAGTTTTATCTATAAGTGGTAGACAGTGTCACTCAGAAGGGAGTCCCAGGTGAGACAGGCACCTGTCAACTCCAAACGGGCACACGTTCTAAGGTCTGCAACACCCCAGAGAGACCACTGATTTTATAGTGGCCTGTACTGGGGCAGTAGGCTGGAGAATAGGAGAAATGGCCACTTCAGAAGCCCCCAGCCCAAATGCATCAAGCTGACTATAGACTCTGCAGCCAAGATTCAGCTGGCTTCTGCTCACATCAACAGAAAACATTCTTAGTGAATGATGCTCAGTAACACGTATCTCAAGGCTGCTAGGGTCATCTCTCCCCATTTACTTTTTTCTGGTCTGTCCTCTCCAGGATACTAGCATCAGAAGATAATCTTCCGTCATTTTCAGGTACACTATTTGGGTACTGAGTCACTTTCAAAGCCTCTTCCTGGGTTTGGATTTCCAGACCAGCCTGTGCTATAAAGCAAGACAGAAAGCTTCCCTGCCACTCATGCCTGCCAGGGATAGAATCACAACACTCCCGAGGCTCTCCCTCCCCACCCCTCCCCTGCTGGCAGCTGATCTGCTGGACTTAGCTGGAGTCAGCAGGCACCCCCTCTTTATCCTGGGAGCTGCAAACTTGATGCCTTTCCAGGAAATCCCCAGAAGCTGGAGTATCCTCATCTACAGGTGGCACAGTGTATGGCTCTGTTGGGTGTCCATGTTCCAGTGCATAGGACTGGGGTGGAAAATAGGGACCCTCCTTTTGTGTCAGTTCCACTCAATGAGTAGTGGCCGTCCAGGGGTCCATCTTGGAAAGGACTTGTGAGGCTGTATCTGGGCTCAGCTGTAGATGTGAGAAGAAAAGGCCAAATATCTGCCAATCCTAGTCCTGGGATTTGAGATAGAAAGAACTGCATGGAGTGAAGAAACTAGGAGTCTCCATTTCACTGAGGTGCATAAGAATGAAATTATTGTCACTATTTCTTCAATACTGGGCCAATCCTAATGAGAAAACCCTTTTTGAGTCTCTCTTTTCTTTATCTTACATATAACACAAAAGCTTTTTCGATTCCCTGGATGAACCCACAGGGACAGAAATTCTTGTTGGACACATGAAGCAGATAATTTCTTTATCAGACTAGAATCTTCCAGAAGTGCTGCTAACCTAGTGAGTTTTATACTCTAGACAGGTGGTTCTCAAGCCAGCTCCCCACCACAGGCCATTTTCATGGTCTACCCCTCCCCGTAGAACCCATGTTTTAGATTATCAGCTGATAATTGGATTCTATTTTTTTCTCATAAAATACAACAAAAGATAGCTAGTGATATTATGATGAGCTAATGTAATTATAACCAAAGCAGAGAGAAACAACATTTTAATTAACCTGTGTGGACTGTTGGAAGAATATAGACTTTCTATTTTGGGGGTTGAGTAGAGAGAAGAATGAACACAGTCAAGGGCCGACTGTCAGATGACACTTAACTGATGTAAAATGCTTTGAAAATATTGGGCACTCATTGTTTAAAGTTGTTTTTGATGATGGTAACTCTGCAGGGAGATCAGAACATTCTGGAAAGAATGGGAACAGCCTTGGTTACCTGGGCCTTACCACTGTTATTCAGGCCTCTGAGAAAGCTTACTATTGTTGTTGCTATGTTTCTTACATAATAAAACTTCTAATATTTGTATGAAAACATAGAATTCCATCTTTAAAGATATAAGGATTTTGTCATACCATTAGGATTACTATGATCACTTGATTCCAAGTCTAAAATATTAAGCAATTTACCTAAGAACACAGAGTTTTAAGGATAAGTATCAAAACCTTGATCTTCTAATACCACATATTCTCACTTATATGTGGGAGCTAAAAATACTGAGCTCAAAAAGGTAGAGAGTAGAATTGTAGTTATTAGAGGATGGGAAAGAGGACACGGAGAGGTTGGCTAATGGACACAATGTGAAGTTATGTAAGAGGAATAAGTTCTAGTGTTTTGTAGCATCATAGGGTGAATATCGTTAACAGTAATTTAGTGTATATTCAAAACAAACTAGAAGACAGGATTCTGAATGTTCACAAAGAAATGATAAATATTCGGCTGGACGTGGTTGATCGTGCCTGTAATCCCAGCACTTTGGGAGGCCGAGGTGGATGGATCACCTGAGGTCAGGAGTTTGAGATCAGCCTGGCCAACATGGTGAAACCCTGTCTCTACGAAAAACACAAAAAATTAGTGGGGCATGGTGGCGCACACCTGTAGTCCTAGCTACTTAAGGGGCTGAGGCAGGAGAATCGCTTGAACCCAGGAGGCAGGGGTTGCAGTGAGCCGAGATTGCACCACTGCGCTCCAGCCTGGGCAACAGAGTGACACTCCGTCTCAAAAAAAAGAAAAAAGAAAAAAGAAATGATAAATATTTAAGGTGATAGATATGCTAATCACCCTGA
This sequence comes from Mandrillus leucophaeus, assembly GCF_000951045.1. Taxonomy (NCBI): domain Eukaryota; kingdom Metazoa; phylum Chordata; class Mammalia; order Primates; family Cercopithecidae; genus Mandrillus; species Mandrillus leucophaeus. The sequence continues at coordinate 1,654,290 of NW_012106931.1, read as the reverse complement.
TTTGATCATTATACTTTGTACACATATGTCAAAATATCACTCTGTATCCATACATATGTATAATTATTATGTGTCGACTACAAATAAAAGGAAAAAAATCATTTCAGTGTATTTACAAAACATAAATTATTATATAAAACCATTATTAATAATGTTTTAAATTATATCTATGGGTGTGATAAAATTACAGTATAAGATTATGCTTGAAAAAGTGCAATAAGAAGTAATATGTACAGTTGAGAAAAAGTGCAAAGACCTGAGTCCTAAGCAGACTACAACTTTCCTACTGCATGGCGCTTCTCTGGCCTTTTGCTTTGAAAGATTTTGCACCCAGCATGGCAAGTGGTTAGGAGAGGCAGCCATTCTCACGTGTGCGATGGCTTCGGGAGCCATATATATTGTTCAGCTGGGTGTGGACTGGAAAGGCTGCATGTTGTATTAATGCATTGTTAAGAACCTCTAAGAGTGATTTCTTTTGGGACGTGGGACTGATGGTCCAGATGGTGGAAAGACAACTTTTAATCTTTTATTTTATACATTGTGCTCTTTTAAATTTTTAACGAGAGCATGCATTTCTTTAATAATAAAAATGCAAAAAAAAATTAGCCATAGATCTTCTGATTTTAACCTGCATATTCTCTCTATTGTGTTACATATTTTAGCATGAGAATAAGGTTATGAAGCTGAAAGTAGCAGGCTTCCTTTCCCTCATATGGAGGAAGCTAACAATGCATTCTACATTTCTCCCTTAAGGAGTTGGCTTCTTTCCTTTTAACACAGGGGCAACTGGGCCCAGGGAGTTTAGCAAGGGCCAAATACAGTCCTTAATGCCCAGCTCAGCAATCTGGATTTACCATCCTTGACTGCTGGCTCTGACCCACCCTCACCTGAGCTGGTCTGCAGAGGATTCTTGTTTCTGTCACTTCATCACCAGGAACTACTGACAGATGATGCTTTGGCCTGCTGCCTGGGTAACAGGGCGAGGCTGGCTCAGGACCATGTTTTCAGATCGGGGGGGCCTCCTTTGACGCCATGTCCGTGATGTCCGGGGGCAGCCAGGATCAAGGGCTAGACGGGGCAATGATGAGATGAGAGCAGGAGGGGCTGAGCTACAGCCCCAGGAGAGCCTATGCCAGCCCTCCTGACCAAGGAGGCCAGAAACAACAGGAGAGCGGAGGCAGAGGGGTGAGTGTCCATCGCTCAATGTACAATCAGCAGACATTTGGGGAACTCATACTGTGGGCTAAGCACAGGGAAGAAAGGCACAGTCCCTGTCCTCAGGGAGGTCACAGTTGATAGGGAAGACAAGCACATGTGCTAGCTGCTATAGAAGGGGGAACCACTGAGGGCTGTGGCCACACAGAGGCAACACCCCCTTCTTGTTTTTTGTCAGGGATTCAGTTTGGTGTCATTAGAAGTGACTTGCACACCCCGCCTCCTCCACTCAATTCAGAAGGACTTGGTAAGCAGGATGATGAATTGGCTTCAGCTTGTGGGGCACACACAGGCAGAAGTGGAAGGTGGCCTTAGGAGTAAGTATATCCCCATGCAAGCTGTGTCCTTAGACCAGAGCAGCACCTGGTTCTTCCCCATTTCCAGTGAAGGTGCCTCACACACCACAAGGACACAATTTATGCCTGCAGAATGAATGAATGAATGAATGAATGAATGAACGAACGAACGAATGAGTGAATTCCTGGAACCTCTTCTGCTTGTGTGCCACACCAGGTTGCAGCAAGCCCGGGGACACCTGGGACTGGAATGTGGCTCTCAGGCATGAGGACAAGGGAGCACCCACCATTCTGCATTCTTCAGCCTTTCCTCCTCTCCTGTCCCAGCTTCAGCAAGATCCACAGAGCTCTCTGAGCACTGGCAACCCGGAGCCTCTCCACAGTCTGACCCCTGCCCAGGCACTGCTCTTCAGAGGGTGTTTCTGTGCTGCTCAGCTACCTCTGAGCCTGGGCTGCCTTTGATGCTCAGGAGACACCTTGTAATTCAATTAAGCCTTCTCTCCAGGGAGCATGTAATTATGTCCTATCTGGGCCTTGTAATGACAGCCCCCTGCCACTGCACAGGGAGTTGCCCTGCTCAGCTGCCCAGAACCTTTCCCTGGGAGGGAACTAATCTGCTTAGCCCAGACTGGATGCAGTTCTGCACAGCACTTTCCCGAATGCCTCCAAAACGAGTCCTCACTGGCAGAACAGGCCCACTTTGGGGGAACTGAGGGCTCTCTTGGTCC
>NW_012106931.1:1635374-1652001 GCF_000951045.1 Mandrillus leucophaeus | reverse complement strand
AGTCCTTAATGCCCAGCTCAGCAATCTGGATTTACCATCCTTGACTGCTGGCTCTGACCCACCCTCACCTGAGCTGGTCTGCAGAGGATTCTTGTTTCTGTCACTTCATCACCAGGAACTACTGACAGACGATGCTTTGGCCTGCTGCCTGGGTAACAGGGCGAGGCTGGCTCAGGACCATGTTTTCAGATCGGGGGGGCCTCCTTTGACGCCATGTCCGTGATGTCCGGGGGCAGCCAGGATCAAGGGCTAGACGGGGCAATGATGAGATGAGAGCAGGAGGGGCTGAGCTACAGCCCCAGGAGAGCCTATGCCAGCCCTCCTGACCAAGGAGGCCAGAAACAACAGGAGAGCGGAGGCAGAGGGGTGAGTGTCCATCGCTCAATGTACCATCAGCAGACATTTGGGGAACTCATACTGTGGGCTAAGCACAGGGAAGAAAGGCACAGTCCCTGTCCTCAGGGAGGTCACAGTTGATAGGGAAGACAAGCACATGTGCTAGCTGCTATAGAAGGGGGAACCACTGAGGGCTGTGGCCACACAGAGGCAACACCCCCTTCTTGTTTTTTGTCAGGGATTCAGTTTGGTGTCATTAGAAGTGACTTGCACACCCCGCCTCCTCCACTCAATTCAGAAGGACTTGGTAAGCAGGATGATGAATTGGCTTCAGCTTGTGGGGCACACACAGGCAGAAGTGGAAGGTGGCCTTAGGAGTAAGTATATCCCCATGCAAGCTGTGTCCTTAGACCAGAGCAGCACCTGGTTCTTCCCCATTTCCAGTGAAGGTGCCTCACACACCACAAGGACACAATTTATGCCTGCAGAATGAATGAATGAATGAATGAATGAATGAACGAACGAACGAATGAGTGAATTCCTGGAACCTCTTCTGCTTGTGTGCCACACCAGGTTGCAGCAAGCCCGGGGACACCTGGGACTGGAATGTGGCTCTCAGGCATGAGGACAAGGGAGCACCCACCATTCTGCATTCTTCAGCCTTTCCTCCTCTCCTGTCCCAGCTTCAGCAAGATCCACAGAGCCCTCTGAGCACTGGCAACCCGGAGCCTCTCCACAGTCTGACCCCTGCCCAGGCACTGCTCTTCAGAGGGTGTTTCTGTACTGCTCAGCTACCTCTGAGCCTGGGCTGCCTTTGATGCTCAGAAGACACCTTGTAATTCAATTAAGCCTTCTCTCCAGGGAGCATGTAATTATGTCCTATCTGGGCCATGTAATGACAGCCCCCTGCCACTGCACAGGGAGTTGCCCTGCTCAGCTGCCCAGAACCTTTCCCTGGGAGGGAACTAATCTGCTTAGCCCAGACTGGATGCAGTTCTGCACAGCACTTTCCCGAATGCCTCCAAAACGAGTCCTCACTGGCAGAACAGGCCCATTTTGGGGGAACTGAGGGCTCTCTTGGTCCTGCACTGCTCTTTGCCATACAGATCTGTCTGCCCAGGATTGTTCTTGGATGTGTGGGAGGCTGAGAGAGCTCCCTTTTCTTCTCATGGCTAAATCCCTTGGTCTTCCCAGACCTCCTGGGGGTTAGAAGGGAGAGGGAAAAAAAAAGACTGAACTTTGTTTTGTTTTGTTTTGTTTTTCATTGTTGTTTGCCGGTTTTCTATGTTGTCTTGCGGGGAGAGGGTGTAAGATTGATTGACAGAGCAGGCACACTTCCCCCACAAATTCATCATTTGAATTTCTCAAGTAAGATGTTCACATTTCTCTGGTAAGATGCTCCGATTTCTCTGGTTAAGATTTCTCTGGTAAGATGCTCATGGATTGGTGGAGGTGTGGGGGTGTGTGGGAAGTGTGCCTGCTCTGTCTGAGCTTTGGGGAAAGTTGCCTTAATTCTCTGCATGACTTTCTTTGCTCCTTTGGGCTTCCTTTCTGTGCAATGTAGTCTGACATGGACACTGCTCAGGGAGGTTGCTGCCCACTCCCCACACCACTGGAAACCAGTAACCCGGGTTTACTTGAGCCCTCCTTTTGAGGAACCCAAATTCTTTCCTTTCCTTGATGTGAGATCTGCCCAAAATGCCATTGGCAAGCTGTACTGGGTTGAATAGTGTCCTTCCTCCTCCCAAATGTATGTCTACTCCAAACCACAGGAAACGACCTTGTTTGGGAATAGGGCTTTTGCAGGTGTAACTATTAATAGTTATGATGAGGTTATGCTAGATTAGATTGGGCCCTAGATCCTATGACTGGTATCCTTACAAGAAGGCCATGTAATGACACAGACAAAGAATGGAGTGAGGCATCCAAGAAACTCCAAGGATTGCTAGGAAACACCAGAAGCTTGGAGAAAGGCATGGAACAGATTCTCCTCTCGGACCTCTAGAAGGAATCGGTCCTGCTGATACCTGGATTTTGGACTTCTAGCCTCCAGACCTGTCGGGGAGAATACACTTCTGTTGTTTTAAGCTACCACGTTTGTGGCAATTTGTCACAGCAGCCACAGGAAACTAACCCATACGACCTGCACAATGCCTACTCCAGCCTTCCATAGCAAGTCAAGGGCCTCGCAACTATGTCCAAAGGACTGATAGAAGAGTGACCTCTGTGCTGCTTGTCCCTCGGGATGCTGACCCACAGCTCTCAAGGCAGGAGTAGGCCAGAGTTCATTCAACAACTTTGTTATATAGGGGCTCCACTTGTAAAGCTTTTGAATTCCTGTTTGCAAGTAGATGAGGGTTGAAAAATAAGTGGCCGTGTTCTCTAAGCCACGTACCCAATCTGTTTTTTCACTTTATTACAGCTGTTATAATGGCCTCCTCTTCTATCTTCCAATCTCCTTAGCCCTGGTTCCTTGATAGTTCTTTTTTTTTCTGAGGCGGAGTCTCGCACTGTTGCCTGAGCTAGAGTGCAGTGGCAGGATCTTGGCTCACTGCCACCTCTGCCTCCCAGGTTCAAGCGAGTCTCCTGCCTCAGCCACCTGTGTAGCTGGGATTACAGGTGCCTGCCACCATGCCTGGCCAATTTTTTTGTATTTTTAGTAGAGACGGGGTTTCACCATGTTGGCCAGGCTAGTCTCGAACTCCTGTGACCTCGTGATCCACCCACCTCAGCCTCTCAAGGTGCAGGGATTACAGGCGTAAGCTATCGCACCCGGCCAGATAGTTCTTAAACAACTGCCCAGAGGTTCCAGCCTAGGCAGGAGCAACCATGAACTGCATTGCTCATTTCTGCTTTTTGACCCTTTCGATGGCTGAACTCTAGGCCATGGAAAACAAGGCCCCACTGTGTAGTTAAGAGTCATTTTATGACTAGGGAGACAAAAAAGACATGCCTATTCCCCAAATCCCCTTTCCCTCTGGAGTTCCTTGGTGCCTTAAAGCTTGTCCTGAGCTGCAGGTTATCCCGAAATGCAGGCATGTTACCTGGTGTCCTCTGCAAAGAGAGGCGGGCCTGGCTGGGGCACAGCTAAAGATATCACGGCCAACCTAAGGGCAGCCAAGGCCATGGCTGTCTGTGACAAGAGGAGAGCAGCAGTGATAGGCAGGTAGGAGGCATTTAGTTAATGTCAGGGAACTGGACGACAGAAGTTTGCCTCATCATTGCCACAATAAAATCACCAATAACAGAAGTGTGAAAGCAGCGATGTGGGTGGAAGCCCATATACACACAGAGGGTAATAGAGCAGCATGATTAAATATGTGGCCTTGTTATCAGACAGGCTGATTTGGAGTGCCAGCTACTTGTTGGTGACCTGAGCTAGAGAAAGTTATCTAACCTTTCACTTTACTCATTTACATAACATGGCTAATAATAGCACCTACCTTACAGGGTTATTGTGAGGATTGAATACAATTATGCAATATAAACCATTTAGCATAGTGCCTAGTCTCGATTCCTCACCAGGGGTATGATGTACTAGCTTTTAGTTAAGTAATTAGTATCCTGGACATGTCACAGCCATTTGAGCTATCTGGGCCAGCGTTTTGCTCAGGTTCCCCCATCAGTAATTGTATTCCCTTCCCAGTACCAGGATTAGCTTTTAGGAAGAAACAGTTGATCTAAAGATAGAAAGTCAGAGTACTGTCTGGAGGAAGGTAGAGGGAAATGTCACTATCTGCATTTTCTTTGACGCTGTCAGGGAACATGACAGGCTGCTCCCAAAGAGAGAGCAGCCCCAGGACAGGGCAGAAGGTGACCTTGAGGTTGACTCCTCTGCATCCTGATGTGGACTTTATTGGACTTGTTTTGGAGATGAAGGGAAAGAAAGATGGAATGTAGAAAGTGAAGGAGAATAAAAGAAGCGGGAGGAAGAAGGGCTGGAAGGAGGATGGGCAAAGTCTTTCTCAAGGATAATTACATGTGAAATCACTTGCCAGTGGGACTCTGGGGCTGGAGCAGCTACAATAATTACAGTACAGGTTGCAGAGGGCTCTTGGGCATGTCTTAGAGCAGACTGTAGGCAGTACTGAGGCCTCTCTCACTAGACCTGTCTCCCAGACCCCATAGTATACACACCATCCTCCCTGGGGCCTGTTGATGATCAAGAAGCTTAAACAGAACAATTACAGTTTCAGAGTGGAACCATATCTCTGGGCTCCAGTGATGAAAACCACAAGCCTTTCAGGCTGGAACTGCTTCACGTGGAGGGCCTTGCTCTTAATGGCCAAGTGATCTGGAGCAAGACCCGTGACTCTCCCATAGTGCTGTGGGTGGTGCTGCCTCTCCCCACACATCCCCGGAAGAGGAAGTTCAGTAACTAAGGGATTAACTATTTTCCAGCCTGATTCTGCTTTTTCCAATCAGGGCTTTATACCTTTCTTTTTTATCCCTATATTTGGAGATGAGTCACTCTTGCCTTCATTTTACCGAAGCAAGGCAGTTTCCTGTCACCCAATGAAGTGCCAAACAATACTGTGATTTATTTAGTACTTACTGTGTGCCAGGAACTCCAGCAGGTGTCGGACATTTATGATGTATGATCCTTACACTAAGCCTGCAATGGTGCAGCCCCAGCCCTGACCACTCTGCGTTTCCCTTTTCACAACACAGCTTGTCACTAAATCCAAGTCTGGAGTTCCAGGTTAGGCTTGAGTTGTGCAGAGTCCTTAACTGAAATTTGCCATGGTTGAGGCATGATTGCAATTACTGACGTAGCTCCTCCTGGCTCTGCACACCTACTTGTCATACTCACGCCCTGATCACAGCCCCACTCACATTTCTCACCACTTTAGAAGTTCTTTCCTGTAGAACACTTTGCTGCTGCCCTGCTCTGGTCACTGACCAGCCCTAGTCTAACCACTGGCTAAGCTTTGTGCTTGCACATAGCAGATTGAATCATATGTTTTGCTCTTTGTGTACATCAAAAATGTAATAATCATATTGGCAATTTTATGTGTTTCATTCAACATGAGGGACCCAGCATTCCTACCTTGTCCCTTTGTGAACCCTGCTGCTCTCAAATCTCCACTAGCTATTTCCTGAGCAGAAGGAGGTAAAAGGCTGGCTCACACCCCCATGTTTTTACTGTTCACAGTTACTGCCACCATCCAAGGCTGAAGAGACTTTCTTTGTGTTAGGGCTAAAACCTTAGTCATTGGATCTGAATGTCTTCTGTATTCTTTTCCTCAAAAGAAAAAAGTACCCTCTTCTGCCAACCCTCTCCCATGCCAACTAAACAAGCAAGCAAGCAAACAACGAAGAAAAGGTGATATTACAGATGCTGCTCAGCCTATGATGGGGTTACATCCTGGTAAACCCATCACAAGGGATGTAACTCCATTGTAAGTTACGAATACCATAAGTCAAAAATGTATTTATTTCACCTAACCCACGGAACGTGATAGCTTAGCTTAGCCTACTTGATCATGCTCAGAACACTTATCTATCTCTAAACGAGATAGAATAGGCTGGAAAAGTCTTGCAGATAGTAGACACAAGTGTATAACAATTTCCCTCCTACTGTTCCTTTTGTTATTCACCTATCCTGCAGTCTCTGTCACTTCAAATACCATAGAAAACCTTTCCAAGTAGCCCAAATCATGCCCCTAAATAGTCACGTCTCATTATTCATAGTAGTTCTGTTCCATGAAATTAGCACAAACACCGAATGAGTGAATCCTAAAGCGTTGCTCCTGGAGGAAATACAGGCTGCTGGTCACAATATTTTCATCAACTGATCAATATATACCTTGTCTTATGTGTGTTTCTGCCTAAAGACACTTTATTTCATATATACCGTTGATTCATTAACTCTGAACTCTCTGGGCAACAGCACTATAACTCATGCCTTCACAAAGCTTATCTAACACACACATTTCCTCCTCAGGCACATCCCAGCCTTCTTGCGCTTAGGATTCAGCACTATGCTTAAGGGCCATTTTCAACAGCAAACCCATCAATGCAAACACCAACATGTGAAAAATGTAGCACTAAAGAAACTGCAAAAAGGACACTGGCTTACCGCATGAAAGCTGGAAGAAGACAGAGATTCACCTTGTTCCACTTCAGCTGTGAATGTGCAGTCAGGTCACCCAGTCACTCAAATTGTATAAATATACTCTAAAATATACATATCAGACAGGGTTATTTTTTTCCTCAAGTCATTTTTCTAATTTCTTTAAATGAATAGATAGAAGAGCTGAAGTAAGGGTCAGGAGCAAGAGCCCTGCCTCCTTTTCCCTTGCTGGGCTTCGTTGGAGAGCCATCATCTCCTCAATGTGTCTCACAACTCTTCTAGGTATTGGATGAGTTTGCTGCAGATACGAAACTCAGTTTTGCCAGTCACTTCATACTAACAGGTGAAATGTGCTGGTGGAGCCCTTTGAAGACAGGGACTCAGCCCCATTAGCCTCATTGCAGACCTAGATTCCTGCCAAAAGTAATTTGGCTGGAACTTCCCAGCCATGGCATTGTCGACATTACACATCTTCCACTTTTATGTCAATTACCATTTTATTCAGCCGAATGCTGGAGGGTTAATGTTCAAGTGGTTAGAGCTGGCTACGGGTGGGCTGAACAAGATGCCTTTTCCTCCATTCCTCTGCCTGTGGTGAAGGATTGTAACCAACCCCGGCTGGCAGCGCTTTGAAGCTCACCTAGAGTGCTCCTGGGGACACCTTCTACAGAGCCTCTCATTCGGACATGCTGTCTTCTGGACCTGTCTTCCTTCTTTTCCTTCCCTTCCTTCCTTCCTTCCTTCCTTCCTTCCTTCCTTCCTTCCTTCCTTCCTTCCTTCCTCCCTTCCTCCCTTCCTCCCTTCCTCCCTTCCTCCCTTCCTCCCTTCTTTCTTTCTTTCTTCCCTTCCATTTGCTTTAAAACTAGCTGCCTTAAGTGCCTGTCTTGACACCCCTCATTAGTGCCATTGCAATCATCCCTCCTGCCTACCCTGCTAACCGTAGCTTGTTAGTCCACAACAGCAACAGCAGCTGGGGGCCAAAGATTGGGCTGGGGGACAGGGCGTTGGGATGGTTTTCTGGGGCAGTTGAGTTTATACATTTCTTTCATGTCCCCTTCCTCCCACGTAGACTTTTACTGCCCCAAAGGAAAACAGAAAACAACGATCTGTTTGACAGTGTTTCTATCTTTGGTCATCAAACCTGCCATCTACGGGGAATCCTACTGTATAATCAGTCAGTAAAACGGAGCAGGACCCTGTGTTTTGTAGCTGATACAACAGGGAAGCATCTCTAGTGAGGGGGCCAGGGCTTCTATTTCCTTCATTAAAAAATGAAACAGCAGACCTGATTCCATATTTAGAGATTACACTTAGATGCCACTGTGGGTGTGCAGGCACCAACCAAACCCAGTTGGCACCGTTGTGTTTTCTCTGCAGTGAAGTATTGAATTTAATAATGGAGGTATATGAAATTCAGAGTGATCGGAACTGAAGGTTTAGGGGCTTTGTGTAAAATTGACATGTAAGGGATTTGGAAGTAGGTAAGGGATTCTTCCCCAATACTTATTCAATTTTGGAGCCAAATAACCAAGCATTTACAAATAGCCAAAAAAGAAATTGAAAGAGGGTTTAATCCAATAATTTCCATGCCTCATATGAACCACATCTTATAATAAGAATTATGCTTTTTCATTTCATACTCAGTTAACAAATATGATTTGTGAGTACCTGGTAAGTTCAGGGCACTAGGCTGAAAGGGGTTACCAAATGTCTTCATCTAACAAAGTCCAGCTGAGCTCCTACCGGTGCCAGCACTGTGCCTGGGCTGTCATATGAAGATTAATGTAAGATCGTGTCAGGCCTTCAAGAGCTTACAATGTGTCAGGAGACATCAAACAAGTGAGCCAACAAAATGATACTGCCATGTTAGAAATAGCCTGAAATTCATGGAGTTCACAGTCTTGTTAGGAAAGTGAAACATAAACCTATAGGCATTAAAAAATAACTGTTGAAGACAGTAATGGAGGAATGCAATTGGCAACTGAATGATATAGATTGTGATGACTGTAAAATATCATGAAAAGAGACCATGAGGAGCTGAGGCATTCCAAGAGACTTCTTTTTGGAGATATGTTTGGAGCCAAATCTTGAAGATTTAATTGCTTTTTTTTTTTTTTAGATGGAGTCTCACTCTGTTGCCCAGGCTGGAAGTGCAGTGGCATGATCTCTGCTCATTGCAACCTCTGCCCCTGGGTTCAAGCAATTCTCCTGCCTCAGCCTCCTGAGTAGCTGGGATTACAGGCGTGTGCCACCATACCCTGCTGATTTTTGTATTTCTAGTAGAGACGGGGTTTTGCCCTGTTGGCCAGGCTGGTCTCAAACTCCTGACCTCAAGCTACTCGCCTTGGCCTTCCAAAGTGCTGGGATTACAGGCATGAGCCACTGTGCCTGGCCTTTTTTTAAACAAACAAACAAACAAACAAACAAAACCAGGAAGTTTTCATTTGTTTGTTTGTTTGTTTTACTTCCTATAAAAAATCTTTGTGTCACATGGAGGTAAATGGAAAGAGAGGCTGTGGCAACAGACGGAGAAAGACTTTTCTGATATCAGAACCCTGTCCCCTAGACCTGAAGGTATCCTTTCAATCCACATTGTCTGGGTCCATCTTACTGAGTGATCTGCCCCCACAGCGGGGTATGGAGAAGAGTCAGACACAGCCCCAGTCCCCGTGTAGCTCACAATCCAGTGGAGGAGACGGACTTAGAAACAGATAGAGATGAAGCCATGAGATCAGTACTGTCTGAGGCCATGGCCACACTGTCATGGGAACCCATGAGAGGGAATGACTAACTGTGGGGAAGGAGAGGGAGAGGACCAGAGTGCAGGGGAAGTGCTCACAGAGAAGTAAGCAGTGAGGTGCTGTGAAATGAGTACATACCTAACAGCCGTGTGACAGCTCAGAACCTGGGTAGAGGGGAATAGAGCTGCTGGTTCTCTGGGGGGAAGAGTGGGGTATGAGATTCTGGAACAGGAGCACCAAACCAGCAGGTTATTGGAGCTGTTAGTGCTCAGATCAGCAATGGATGCACAACCAAACCTTTCTGCTAGGGATGAGTTCTTTCCTGTGGATGAGTGCTTCTCCGCCTAGCTTCTCCCGAGAACTACCTGGGAAGCTTGAAAAGCTTGATGCCTGGAATCTACCTCCAGAGAATTGGATTTCATTGTGTTGACATGGGGCTGGGATATTAGTATATTTTTAAAGCACTCCGGGTGATTTTGATACGTAGCTATGATTGAGAACCCTTGCCCTAAGCTATCCATCTGCACTCAGGGGTGCTCCCAGGCCCATCCCTTTGTAAGTGGACAGGTGTCTCGAGGTAACAAATGTGCCAAGGCTCTGGAGCCAAGCGTGCCTGGCTCCTTAGTGCCTACTTAGCGACCTTAGTAACTTACCAGGTACTCACAAATCATATTTGTTAACTGAGTATGAAATGAAAAAGCATAATTCTTATTATAAGATGTGGTTCATATGAGGCATGGAAATTATTGGATTAAACCCTCTTTCAATTTCTTTGGGCAAGTTACTAAATGGCCTAAACTTTACAAATCCTTAACTTGTAAAATGTGGGCAATGATAGTACCTCCTCACAGGATTATTATGAGGTTTACATGGGATAATCTCAGCTCATAATAAGCACTTGCACAGGCCTCATAGGCTAGTCCCTCAAAACTTAATGCAACTACAGGCAACAGCCATATGTAAGGAATTTTATGTCACCAAGTCAAAAAATCTGTGAGCACTGCTCAGAAGCAAAAGCCTGTCTCCAACAGTGCTCATTTAAGGGGTGGGCGAGCTACAGAGAGAAAACTGAGCCCCACAGGGTAAGCTGGGGTTAGCTGGGGACAGAATGAGGCTCAGGAAAACACTTGAACATTGATCTCATTTATATTCATTTGTGCTCAACAATAAAATAATGAAATGAGTACAGCCCTAGACCTAAACATTGTTGGTGAGGTAAAGGCAATGAGTTAATTTTGCATCCATTGAGGAAAAACTCTAAAATGGTGACTTCTTTTTTAAGGGAGCAGAAGAATCTAGATCATATTTAGTCTAAGTCAATACATAGGACAGAACCTTGCCCTCTAGACTTGATGAGAAAAAAGTAAAATAAGAGAAAGAATAAAAGACCCTTCCACCAAAATACTAACATTCAGATAATGACTTTTTAGTTAGGTCTCCTGGAGAGGAGGTTCCCTCAGAAATGAATAGATTTCTCTTCCAGTGCAGTCATCAAAAGGTAATGCGTAGACTTAAGTGTAATCCCCAAGAGAAAATCAATGACCTTTCTGTGTTTGCCTTTGAGAAAATCAGCCGGTCTATGGTTAAATTATACATATTTTTTCTCCTCGATCAAGATTAGTGGGGCCAAGAATGCAGTCTTGCACTCCTTCTAGCAAAGAATTACCTGATGCCTTATTGCACACAAATTTGCAAAGTTGTATGGACTTTGTATCTTATTTCAAGGAGAACTGGTGATCAAATGATGACTATTTCAGATAAACTAGTGGTTCATTTACACCACCACCCTCACCCCCACATCCTGCTTTCACCTGAATCTGAACGATCACAGTCAGTCTGAGTTTCTGAAGGTTAGAAATTCCTTTTCTGAGCTCTGCAAGAACAGTGTCTCCCAAGAGAGCTCAGGGCAGACTGTCTGGGAGAGATTGGAAACTTGTCTGTTGCAGTAACATGAATTGGTTGAATGGTCACCCTCCATATCAGACCTGCTTCTCCCATTGGGTTTCTGATCAGCCCAACTTGGGTCTCACCCCTCTGATTTCTCTCTCCTGGCTCACATAGGGGCTGCATTGGCCATTAGTTGCTGAGCTTGACTCTGTGGAACCCATTGGTCAGTGGTGCTGGGCTCTGTGGAGTCCTAAGGCAGGGCTCTGGTCGCTGGTGAGAGGGAGGTCATTGGAATCACTGGGATGGATCTACAGACCCCAGGGATAACAGCTAGGTGGGCATCCTCTTCAGAGAAACAGGTTACAAAGTGAAAGAAAGTTACACTGTGAAGTCAGCCAGGGAGGAAGAGAGAGAGCTGACCTAAGACAGGTACTGATTCCCTGGGGATGTGAAAGGATGATAATATTCCTAAAATGATAGCATTTAGCTTCTAGTATCACAATGGGACAGGTGTTTTTTCCTCCACTCATTGTCTCCGAAAGTCTTTTGTTGAGTTGCCCTCCCTCTTTGGAGCATATACTTTTAGCTCATACCTTAATGACATCAGAATCTGCAATTTCCTGGAAATTTTTGTGGTTAAAATTATTCTGCCCATCCATTTTAAAGCACTGATACCAAAGGTATTAGGTTAGTGCAAAAATAATTGCAATTTTTGCCATTAAAAGTCGTGGCAAAACCGCAATTACTTTGGCACCAGCCAAATATTTTGAAACTCCCTACTCTGATGTTAACCAAGTTCATGATTCACCGAACTTGCAGAGGGGTAGGGGAATTTCAAGGGAAAGGGGGAGATGCCTGGGGTTGTCTCACACACTGTCTTTCATCCTCTATTGACCTGTTGATTATTTGGAGATGGTATTCGGTGCCACTATAGCCCCTCAGTCACCGTAGACCCTCTCAAAGAGGGCAATCATACTTCCCTTAGGTCGGGTCCATTCCTCTAACCCCCTCCTGGGGCCATCACCTTGTTTGTTCCAGCAGCTGTCTGACCAAACTCACACCTCCTCCTCACCCTCTAGCCTTTAAGATCTGCTTTGGGGAGCCATGGGAACCTCTAGTTTCCTCTTTCATACCCACTGAGATCCACAAGTAACTAAGGTCAAGGCGGGGCTTCATTCCCTCTCTGCAGACACCTGACACTACTGTTCCTCCTTGCCTGGCTGGCTCCACACTCCAGCAGACCTTCTGCTGGGCAAGAAGCTGCAGGCCTGAATCCCTGTGTTCTCATATGGCCCCAACTCTTGGGGTTACACCAGCTCTTGTAAGAACTCAGTGCTCTGCTCTGCTCATTTTGATGCCACCAAAGAGGGCTTGCAAGTTACCAGCTGGGAGTGAACACCAGTGTCCCCTTCTTAGAGGTACCCCTAATCTTTCTGAACAATTTTGCTGGCACCCCTTCACTTGGCTTTGCCGGGACAAGAGGGGGCACTTCTCTCCTTTCCTTCATGAAAGGAGGGGGAGAAGCCAAAAATCTCCCTACTAGTCAACAACTCAGGCACCCCCCTCCTTCTCTCCTTCGTTTTATAGACTGGGAAGGGAGTGATGGTTGTTGGAGGTGGCAAAGCCAGTTCAGCTGCCTTTTGCTAAGTCCTGAAGGAGGTGTCTGTCCTCAACTGCTGGTTTCTTTCTTTAAGCCTGGGGAGAATTAAGGCCTCTTTGCCTCAGTTCGGCACTCCAATTGCCAACATTGGGACAGCAGGAAAAGTTCCATCCAACATCCCATTAAATATGTAGTGTGTGTTAGCACAGTGTGATAGCCAATGGGAAGCCTACCTTATTATTTTCCTCTTTGCTTAACCTACAAGGTGACTAAGACCATTTGTTTGTCCTCACATAGCAAGATAAACAGAGCACTGAGACTGTGGTCCTTTCTGCCCTGTGTCCTTATCCCACCTGGGAATCTGGAAAGCCAAGCCTAGACACACTCATTCCACAAATGTTTACTGAAGCTTGTTCTATTCAAAGCACTGTACAGCTACGGAGACCATCTTTTCTGAACTCCAAATCAGGGCACATGGTTGGAATAACTTAAAGTATGGAGACCAAGAGAAAAGGTGGTTGTTGTAAGCAAAGCTCTAAGTCCACACCTTCCAGAAGCTTATAGTTGATGCAATGGTTGGAGAAGTCTGAACCTGGATTCAATCTGCTTGATTCCGATGAATGCTGCAGTAGGCAGAGCCATGAGCTCAGAGCAGGGAGAAACCACTGGTTCAAAGAAGCGTCTGTCACATTGAAGCTGCTTTATAGCCTGTTGGGAAGCATGCATAATCATTTATTCTTTCTTTCTTTCCTTTGGTCAACAAAGACGTCTTGAGTCCCTACTATGTGCCAGGTACTCTTCTAGGTACTGAAGACACAGCAGTGAACGAAGCAGATACAATCCCTGTCCGGCGGAGCTTACATTCTAGTGATCAAAAGTCCGTTTCTCAGTGGCTGCTGTCTTTTTTTTGAGAAACCATGGGCTGTTCTCCTCCCATCCTAGGGCTGATGGCTCCACAGAGGCACACAGGCCATCAGGATGCTCTGCCAGCCACCCCCACCCCCCACTCAAGACCAGGGGCTGCAGCTACTGGCAGTGTGAGCAGGGCTGCTCCCTTCTCCGCTGCCTCCTTTCTCCTGAAAACAAGATCTCAGAGAACATCTGCCATCCATTTTCCCTCCCTGGGGAGTGACAGGAAAGGTGTATGGAGGGGATTGAGCAGAGTGATGGATCGAGGCACTGTGAAAGTGAATCATTGCCTGACACGGGAATGAGGAGACTTGCTTAAAGGACAAGCCATGCTAAGTCATCCATCATTCTCCCCTAAGGAGGTGAATCGAAGTTCCCATTTTTCCCAGGGAGCCAAATTAACAAGGTGCTGGGAGATTTCCAAATTAGAAAAAAAAAAAAAAGTCACCACCAGCTCTCAAATCAGACAGGCAGTTGAGTTGTTTTTTGGAGCAGATCATTGTATTTGGCATCTAACCTTGAAATAGAGAAGAAAACATGGAATTTCTGCTGAAAGCTCATCCGCCTCTGAGCAGATGGTACAAATAAGCACATCGTTGTGTTCTCAGAGGCAGGAACCACATTTGCACCTTGATACCAACTACCTCAATAACCACAATGCTGAATGTTCACAAATTGCGAATCAGGAAATTGTTGCTCATTTTACAATTTGGTTTCCCTCAGGATTCCTTTTAAGTAGCCAGCTACCCCAGTACTTTTGAAATATGACTTGCTTATAAAAACTTGATAGGCTGGGCACGGTGGCTTACACCTGTAATCCCAGCACTTTGGGAGGCCGAGGCAGGTGGGTTACGAGGTCAGGAGCTCAAGACCAACATGGTGAAACCCCGTCCCTACTAAAAATACAAAAATTAGCCAGGCATGGTGGCACACGCCTGTAATCCCAGTTGCTCAGGAGGCAAGGCAGAAGAATCACTTGAACCCAGGAGGTGAAGGTTGCAGTGAGTCAAGATCATGCCACTGCACTCCAGCCTGGGTGACAGAGCAAGTCTCCACCTCAAAAAAAAAAAAAAAAATTGATATATAAACAAGTTTTTATAATATTCTCAATATGAACTAGTAGGAAAAAAGCATGTGTTTTTAGGTCTTAGAGGCCTGGTTCCCAGCTGTATTTCTGACTCTAAAGAGGTATAGCATTACCTACATTGATTAGCCCTTCTGTACTTCATAGGAGATGCTCCAAGACCACTAGCTTTCTTCATTTAATAGAGATATAACAGGATGGGCCTTAAAAGTAGCATGCATTTCTTCTTTCATTCACTCATTCAAAACATTTTCATGAAGAACCTTCTATGTGCCAAGCACTGCATGAAATGCCAAGGATGTTTGGTGAACCAACTCTTCCCCGACCCTGACCGTGAGCTTGGCTTAGAACAATTCCATTTTAATGGCGCATGCCCTTAGGCAGCTTGTATTCCAGTAGAAGAGCAAGTTAAGAAAACAGCTGTAAAAGTTAAACAGTTTTAGGTTGAGATGGGTGTTGTGAGGAAAATAAGCAGGATGCTTTGAACTTATGCAAGTAGGATGGTCTGGAAAGGCCTCTCTGAAATAGTGATGTTTAAAGCAAAACCAAAAAGACCAAGAACACGTGGAACACATGAAGGGCTGGAAGAACAGTGTTTTATGGAGAAGGACTAGCACACACAAAGCCTGCAAAGGCGAGTGGGCTCATTATGTTCTAGAACATGCCGAAAAGTGGGTGCTGCTGGAGAGGGAGTAAGATGGCATGAAAAGATGAGTGAGGTGGACGGGAGCCTCATCACGCAGGTTTACGCAGGCTCTCAGAAGCCCTGCATGTTGGTTTCTTGGGACTACCATAACAAAGCTCCACATACTGGGTGGCATAAAACAACAAAAATGTATCGCCTCACAGTTCTGGAGGCCAGAATTAACAAAATCGGGTGCTGGCAGGGCTGTGCTCCCTCTGAAACCTGTAGAGGAGAGTCCTTCCTTGCCTGTCCCTAGCTTCCGGTGGGTTGCTGGCAATCCTTGGCTGGGTAACTCCAGCTCTGCCTTGGTTGTCACAGGGCGTTTTCTCTGTGTGTCTCTGACTTCACATAGCCCTCTTCTTCTTCTTTTTGTGTGTCTGTGTGTGTCCCCTCTGAAGCACAGAAGTTTTTATTTATTTATTTCATTGATACACATAATAGTTATACATATTTTGGGGGTACATGTGATATTGGATACATGTGTACAGTGTGTGATAATCAAATCAGGGTGATTGGAATATCCATCACCTCAAACATTTCTCATTTCTTTGATTGGGGACATTAAAATTCTTCTACCTATTTTGAAATATACAATAGATTATTGTTTACTATAATTTCCCTGCTAGAACTTATTCCTTCTGTTGAGGGTGTACTTTTGCACCCATTAACCAACTTCTCTTTATGTCCTCCTCCCCACTTCTCTTCCCAGCCTCTGGTAGCCACCAGTCTACTCTCTACCACCATTAAATCAATCTTTTTTTTTTTTTAAGCTCTCATATATGAGTGAGACTATGCAGTGTTTGTCTTCTGGGTCTGGCTTATTTCACTCGACATAATGACCTCCAGTTCCACCCATGCTGCTGCAAATGACAGGATTTTATTATTTTTTATGGTTAAATAATATTCCATTGTGTATGTATATCATATCTTCTTTATCCATGCATCCAGTGATGCATATCTTGGTTGATTCCATATCTCGGCTATTGTGAATAGTGCTCCAATAACCGTGGAAGTGAAAATATCTCTTCAACATACTAATTTCCTTTCTTTCGGATATATACCCAGTGGTAGGATTGCTAGATCATATGGCAGTTCTAACTTTAGATTTTAAAGGAACCTCCATACTTTTTCCGTAGTGGCTGTACTACTTTACATTCCCACCAACCGTGTATGGGCATCTGCTTTCTCCACATCCTTGCCAGAATTTGTTATATTTTGTCTTTTTGATAATAGTCATTCTGACTGGGGTGAGATGATATGTAGTTTTGATTTGCATTTCCCTTATAATTAGTGATATTGAGCATTTTCT
>NW_012106931.1:1465632-1635324 GCF_000951045.1 Mandrillus leucophaeus | reverse complement strand
GATATTAATCTCCTTTCAGATGTATTATTTGCAAAAACTTTGGGCTTCTATACAGAGACACAAAATTTTTTTTTTTTTTTTTTTTTTTTTTTTTTTGCTACTGAGTTCTTTGAGTTTCTTATATATTCTGATACACAGCCATCTTCTTATGAGGACTCCAATTATATATGATTAGAGAGGTCCACTCTATTTCAGTATGAAAAATTATAGCTTAACTAATTACATCTGTAGTAACTCTATTTCCAAGTAAGGTCACATTCTGAGGTATTAGGGTTTAGGACTTCGACATATGAATTCTAGTGGGACACAGCCCAACACATGACACCATGGTAGGGAGTTTGAACTTTATTCTACTTGCAAGTTCTGAGTGTCTTACGCAGGTAGATGGCCTGGTGTGATGTATGCTTTAAAGACTGCTGTGTGAAGATGGCCTTAGGGTGATGAGGATGGAAGTTGGAGACTCATAAAGGACTAAGAAAGTGCTAAGAAAGTCCAGGTGAGAGGTGATGATGGCAGGACTAAGATGATAGCAGAAGAGAGAAAAGAAGTGGATGGAGATTAGACATCTTTTGCAGAACGAATGACAAAATATGCTTATGGATTGGACATGGAGTGAGGAAAAGAAAGGATTCGAGGGTGGTGGCTAGGCTTTTTACTTTAATCGTGAAGGAAAGCTGGTGCCATTTACCTTGTTGGAACACACGTGGAGAGGATCAGGTGAAGGGTTGTGAGTGGTATGGATGGCAAAGGAATGGGAAGAATGCAGGGATGAAAAATTAGAAATCCCCCTCCCCAGTCAATACTCTCTTACTTTTATCTGAAACATACTAAGTAAAAAAGCATCCTTTTGTTGGAAAGCTCAATCCTTGTTAAAATGCAGACATCTCTGGGAGAGGAAACACACTGAGCACCTTTCCCAAAAGCAGCCACTGATTTGGAGATGAGACAGAGTGGCACACAGGACATCAGAGAGAACATGCTCAGGACAGAAAGAGCAATGCAGAACCAGGCCATGTCTTGGCATCACAGTCTTTCCTTGGACTGGCTGTGAGCAAGTGCTCAATTTAATTCCATCTCAGTGCTGGGTCAGGACCAGTGCCCAAAAGCAAGGTGCCAAAAGTACCAGCATGATGGAGTTAGAAGGTAGCAAGTTCCCTCCACAGAGACCAGCTGGAAAGGAAGATAGAGAGGAAGTTGACCCCTGGGGATGGGGAATATGGTGAGAGGAGCACATAAAACTGAGAAAAGGGTTTCGAGTGAAATCTAGGCTAAAAGCTAAGGTTTCTTTAGAAACCCACCATTGACCCAACATGACCAGGGCTTTCTCTTGACTTGATTATTTTTGATACCCTGTCTTCTTCTGTGTTCCTGGAACTAGCTCTCCCAAGCCCAGAATTGTGCTTCTATCAGAGCTGGGTTTTCATCAGAGCCTCCCCTTTATCCTGTATCTCTGTTGCCCTATTTTGTTTGAATTCCTGCCAAGTCAACTGAATTTGGGCATTTGGGGTGAAAAACCATCAAGGGTGGCATTCTGGCTTTGGCAGCTGGCACAGTGTGACCCCACTGGTCTCTCCCTCACATTTGCTGTGGTCCATGCACGGACTTTGTCAAAAGACATCCTCAGTATCAGCTTTCCTACAGCCTCGATGCACCTTGTTCTGAATAGGATATTACCCCCCAAGAGTATATTAGGGCATTCGCCTACGCCAGAAGGGGTCCTTGGGCCTCTTGCAGTTTTTTTCTGGGTGACAGTAAAGAAGGAGGTGACTACAGAGCTTACTGCCTGTGGACTGACCACCCCAGGGCCTGGTGTCAGGACCATTTGTCCAGCCTGTTGAGTGAACGTCATTCTGCCTAACTGCGAGCACAAGAGAGTGTTTAGCATCATTTGCATCCTATTGTATTGTCTTTCTTCTCTTTTCTGTCAAGGCCTCATGTTTTTGGCTTGAACAAATGGTAAAGGCCATTCTGTTACAGGTACCAAGCCCAACTTGCCTTAGTTTTATGGCCATCCTGCTGGGGAAGGAAGTACTCCTTTACTTCAAATAACTTTAAAAACATCTGTTTGGTCTTGGGGGCTGCAGCTGGAAAGATTTCCTAACTAATACTTGTTTTGAGGGGGCGTTTTGCGGGGCTTTCATTGAGTGTCAAACCTGGCAGTAAATTAGAATCAGAAGACAACAGTTAGTGGGAAGCAGAGAAGCCAATGGTGTTACCATAGGCACGCAGCAGGGGGAGGGGAATTGTGGCTGGCCCCCAAAAAACGGATTTGAAGATCTCCTTCTGTCATGTAGTGAATCCCCAGGTGCCTAGGGTGGGCTGTGATTACTTGAGCTCCGGCCTCCACTGTCTCAGCTCACTTGCCTTGGGGTGGACACACAACACACATTTGCTCACAGTATCAGGTATTCAGGAACAAAGAGCTGAATTTATCCGGTTAATTTAGATACCTACCCCTCTTTTAACACCAGGTTGCCAGGATCATGACCTCAAAAGACTACCCTGAAGTGCAATTGACAAATAGAACAAAAGATTTCCTGTTTCATCCACATTTGCCTCCTGAGCTACTTAGAGCAGCAGGTCACCGCAGCCAGAGCCCACCTGCTTGCCCACCATGCCTGCACCTAGACAATGCTGCTTCTGTGGCTGCAGGTCGGAACACCTCAGCACTGTCTCAGTTTGGCTGCAGATTCTCTGTGTGCTTGGTAAACAGGTTTCCTCATCTGTAGAATGAATTGGCTGTTCTGCGACTTTTTTAAAAGCACTAACATATTAGGACCCTCACTAAATACCCAAATGCTAAACTCAAATACTAAAGGAGTGCAAAGAGATGGGCTCCCAAATAATACAGAGAAGGCTGCAGCATTTTCTGACCTTGCTGCTTTTTCTGGTGAGTGGCTTTTATTTCTTACTTTGGTTTCTTCTGTCCCATTCTAATCAAGCAAGAAGTGACCACCAAAAGGGGCACTCACCACACCAGGACAAGCTAATTCTTTCATTTTTAATTCATTGCAACCAAACAGATGCCAAAGAAAGAGCCAAGGGCCCCAGGCTCTAGTTCCAGCCCTGCCATTAACTACATGTGTAAGTCAGCCATACTGGTCTGCAGGTTCTTGCTTTGCATGATCAAGGGACAACTTGGAAGATCTCCAATCACTCTATTCCCCCAGATGGAAATGTATTCACTTATTTCCTGGAGTCATCTCTCCTCCCAGTTAAACACCTTGACCCACCTCCACTTCCTTCTCTGTGGCCCTGCCCTATCTGTCCTCTTGTTCTTGCTTCTTCAATTGTTCTCTAACTGTGCTTGTCACTTCTGAGCTATCACTGTGATCCCCCTGATTGTCTTTTTAATGTCCCTGAACTTCAACCTGATTTTCACGCATATACAATGTCTTCCTAAACACTTATAGACTCTGACACATTCTGTAACTGACACATTTCCCTTTATCAAATGCAATCGAAGAAGCCCACAGTTTCTCTCAGTTTCAACAAGAAAAATCAGCAGCACTTGAATTATGCAACTTGACATTATTGGGGCTGATGTCTGATTTTGTCCTGTCTGTCCCTGTCATTTCTGTACTACCTGTCTTTTACACAACCTCTCCTATGACCTGTGTCCTCCTCCAGCTCCATTTGAGAACACCTACTGTATACCCTGTGGGCTAGCTTTTATTATGTTCACCTCAGTGATGAAGAAACAGGCTTGGAGGTTAAATTATCTACCCCAGGCCCACAGCCTGGAACCTAGGAGTCTAACCAAACCCTGTGTGATTCTAAAGCATAGCAGAGGCTCCATGCTCAGCCTCCCTCTTCTATATCATTTCAGCTTCTTCACTCTCCCACCTCCAATTCCCACCCAAACTGAATGTCTCACAGTCTCTGCGCCCCCACTTAGCTTCATCCCTTGGCCCTCTGCAGTCCGAGCTCCATTCTGAGATCACCCAAGGCTTCTCTTCTGTGTTGATCTCTGGTCTTCTTGAAGTCTCCTTCTCCCATGTTCTCCAGAACAGATCATTCTCCTGACTGTTTTCATTCTGCATCTCACTCTTTCACTGGTGTCTTTTTCTCCACCATGCCCCATAAATTTGGGTGCTCCTGAGGGTCCTATCCTTGTCCCCTGCTTTCTTGTTGTACAACCTCTTTGATCTACTTTATCTACTCAAGTTTGGTCCACAATTTCTGTATTGTCAAGACTCAAATTTGCATCTCTAGCCATATATCCATTTGCCCGCTAGGCATTCCTACCTGAATATTTTACAGGCATGCTAGTGGCTCTTACTCTATGGCTCTTACTCTAAGTCCAGACTACAGCAGAAAGCAATGCTCTTTTTATTAAGGCATAGTGCTGCTTTCAAAATAATTTACAGCACACAAGCAGGCCTGCTGTGCAGCATTACAATTTGTCATTAAAACTCCATTCCTCTTGCCAGAGTAAATGAGCCATTTACAGCCAGGCCGCCAAGATGGACTGTTGTTATTTTTTCTGTCTTTGTATTATGAGTGTTCATGGCTCTCCTCAGACAAGCTCCTGGGGATTCCCAGTGGAGTTGCCTTGACATGCAGGTCAGCTAGCCAGGCTCAAGGGTAGTTTCCTGGATATAGCTATCCCCCTTGCAGAGGTCTGCAGGAAAGCTGAACAGGGTTCCCCCAATGTGGGTGGTGATCCTGAGAAGTATCATTTGTATCTGCATGTGCTGTCTCACAAACGCTAGCTCACATGTGCACACACATGTGAATGCACAGGACCAAAACAAACACAGGGCAACCTAGCATCTACCTACCCAGCTGTCAGCATTATTATACCTTTATAGGGGGCAGGAACAGGTTGGTCAGCAGGTGAATTTCAGGTGAGTTGCGAAAAGTTACTAAATCTTAAATCCTTAAGGAAAGTTACTAAATCTCTTCTAAAATGCATGCATAGGTGAGCTCAGTAACTAACATGCAAATGTTTAGGGTCTGAAGCTCCTTCTGATCATCTTTCAGATCTCAGAATTCCAGCCCCTGGTGCTGTTCTGGGTTGTCTGACCCAGATGAAGCAAAGGACAGTAGAATAAACAACTCAGTAAATAATTCATTGAGGGAAAGAGAGTGAGGAGAGTCACTGGACAGTTAGAGGAGGAAATACTGCTAGTGACTATTGAAGAAGTTTGCCCTAAGGCCTGCAGGCAATAGCTTGGTCTTATTTATCCTGGTGTCCCACCCTCTCCTCCAACACATACTGCCCTGGCAGGTACATAGAAGATGTGTGAAAATATCTTTTGAATTGAGCTATGCAAAAAATACTGGATTCTTCCCTCCAAGAGTTTACTGTTTAGTTTCACAGAAAGCACGCACATGCCCTCCTGCCTCTGCCTCTTGAAGACTGACCTATCTTTCAAGGCCACTGGCCCAATTCTGTTTTCTAAGTAAGACCACTGAGTCAGTGGTGACCTCTCCTTCTCCCTAACAAAGTCTGATTTACTTGGATATACAACTGTCTCGCTGCTGGCCTGTGAATTTCTTGTGTTAGGGAACATATCTGATTTATCCTTATCTCTTCCACAGTACCTGGTGTAAAACGCCCAATAAATGCATTGAAATATTCATGAAGCTTACTAAATGTTCTGCCTTATGAGCCATGAAACATAAAGTGCCTTAAACTTTGTTTTTCTCTTATGTAAAATACAGATAATAATAATAACACCCCTATAGGATTGCTGCAAGGATTAAGTGTGATAATATATATAAAGCTCTTAGCACCAACACCTGACTCACAGGAATAGTAGCTACTACCGTAATGGCAATTTCAAGGGCAAGTTTTCTCAGCGTTATTTAGCCCTTCTTCACCCTGTGTCCAGGAGAGCAGATCAGAATGGTCAGATTCCAGGATACCATGTTTTCTGTGGGAGCTTCCCTAGGAAAATAAATACGGAATTTAAATCAGGTTCAGCTCATACTGTTACACTCTTCCTCCACTCAGGCATTGGGTGTGGCTTTTCCAAGCTTGAGAAGGGTGTGATCTGAGATGGGCTTGGGCATAGAGGGAAATTATATTTTGGTCTACCCTGTATAGGAAAAAGTGCCTTCCCAAAGTCTCCCTGGCCTAAAGTATAGGAGATATGTGTTAGGATTTAGACCCAGAGCCCAAGCCAATAATGGGACCCCCTTCTCACACGTAGCTACCTCCTACTATCACCATAACAACTATCATGCCCATAACTACAACAGAGGCCAATTAACCTGGTGATAATTGACAAATGTCAAGACATCCTATGTCCAGGCATCCTGTGTGTTTTGCGTGAGCTTTCAAATTAGTGGGGAAGGAAAACTTTTATACCTACACTTATCACGGAAGGCAGAAGGTGAGAGCTAAAATAAAAGTATACCGAGAGCAAAGGCAGGAAAGAAGGGTTTTAATAGCCTGAGGCCTGATCCATTGATTAGTGAAGAGGAAACATGTTCAAAAACCACCCTATAACCACCTTCTCCAAGTTTTTTATAAGTTTGCTTCTTCGAATATCTTCTCATCATAGTCTTAAATGCCATCAAATTAACTGAAAAATGCTAAAAATGCAACTACTCTAAGAGAATGGGTGGGATGGGAGATGGCTTTATTAAAGAAATGAGTCTTGAAGCAAAAGTAGGGCTTTGTCATAGTAGCATGGAAGGAAGGACATTTTTGGTCAAGAGAAGAAAGTGCAGGGTCTATTGAGGAAGGAATGAGTAGTATAATATGGCTAGAACAGGGTGCAGAGGGAAAGAACTTCAGAGAATGACCAAATAAACAGGCTGAAAGGTGTAGACATTCTAGGCAATAAAGCAACCACAGAGGTTTCTAAGCCATAGGGTGACATGATAGATCTGTATTCTAGAAAAGTTAGTTTGGCAGCAGTTGTGTCCGTTGAAAGGGACAGGATAAGGGAGATAGATAAGAAGACATACTATGATGATAAATAGATTTGGAGACCAAGTGGTGCGGTGGAAATGAAATGAGAGAACAGGGTCAAAGACAAATGACTGCCCGATTTCAATCCATCATAACAGGATGTATAGGATTGCCCTTAAGTAAGATGGGGAATCCAAAAATGAGGAAGAAGTTTGTAAGGTTTCTGGGGGCCAGTGATGAATTCCATTTGGGGCATGTTGCTTTGGAGATACCAATGGGACATTAATATGAAAATGATCTTGGCAATCCTATCCTGGAGTTCAGGATAGGATCAGAATAAGGGACACAGTTTATCAGGTAAACAGAATGGAGGTGATATAGAAGATACTGGCATAGATAAGTTTGCCAAAGGGGAGAGTTTAGAATGAAAAGACCAAAGGCTAAGCCTGTGCTATTCTTTCTCCTCACAATAACCTTCAGACCTGGGCACAAACCATAAGTGAGTGTCATGATAACACTACATGGGCAAGTCCCCTCTCTACAAGGGCCTGGTTTCCTCCTCTATAAAATAGAGGGTTGAACAGGGTGGTCCATATTCTGTTAACTGTGTTTGGAGAGCATACAACAAACAAGCTACTATCTGAAGGGGACATTCTGAGGCAGAACTAAGCAAAGGAAATCCAGCACGGGGAAAACACTTTCCGGTGCTGGTCCCAGTTAGGCAGTGTTCGGTTTAACCCATCACCATCACCATCAGTAGCTTTCAGCTACCACTGACCACACTCACAGGAAGAAAAGCAATTAGAGTGGAGAGCTAACTCTTTGGAAATGGTCAAAGAACACTAGTCTACAAGACTGTCAATAAAGTGCTAAGTAAGATGCCTGGGCAGGGTCAAAAAGTCTACGTTCTCAGCACATGGGGCCCAGACATCTGACCTTTACCAACTCCACAATAACCACTTCATCTACGGATCCAGTCTTGGTATCACCCAGTCTCTGTTTTCAAGTAACAGAACATTTGGTTCTCGATGGTAGGTGACTGGAATACAGCTTACTTTCTCCCACCCCTACCCCCAATCCTTTCTGCCCCCTTATAGTTTAATTTGCTTGTAAATTACTTGGGAGTAAATTTGGGAGCCATTATAGGGAAATAGAAGGCAGACATGATGAACAGAGTGCAAGATGTTTTTTGTTACTTCATATTGTGCTCAACAATTAGGAGGAATTCTAGAAGCCCCTCCCAGTGGCCAGGAATTGGTCATAGCATGAATAAATTCAATATAGGTTGAGTGTCCCTTCCCTAAAATGCTTGATACCAAAAGTGTTTTTGGATTTTGGATTTTTTTTTTTTTTGGAATATTTGCATCATATACTTACCAGTTCAGCATCCCTAATCCAAAACTCTGAAACCCAAACTGCTCCAATGAACATTTCCTTTGAGTGTCATATTGGCATTCAAAAAAGTTACAGTTTTGGAGCATTTTCAATTTTGGGTTTTGGGATTAGGGATACTCAACCAGTGGTAGATTTGGGATGACCTTATCAGCGTGTAAGGTCAAAGAGACCTAGCTGGGAAAGGTGGGAGGAACATGGAATTTTCATTTTCTGGGCACCCCTTGAACACTCTTACTATTAGGGCCCCAAATTTGTTCTAAGAGTGTGTGTGTGTGTGTGTGTGTGTGTGAGAGAGAGAGAGAGAGAGAATATTCTTTCTTCCTTTATATTCTAAGTTCCTCAGGACAAAATGTTTTGTTTCTTTGTATTCTCCCTGCAGGTCCTCATATAGTTCTAAGCAAATAAAGGAATTCATTAGGTCCTTGATTTCCGAAGGCTCCCAGTTTCTATGTAGGAGGAGTCTTAAGACAACAATCTGGTGGAATCTGATGGCAAGATAACTTTAGGGACTTTTCTTCAAGCACATTTCACAAATAAGAGAAAATGTCAATTGTGTATATCTAAGAATGGTTGGGGCTCAATGATCCCCCCCACAAGTTACTCCTTACTATCATTGATTGATTGATTGATTGATTGAAGCAATGTTTTGATTGATTGAAGAAGCAATGTTTTCAATGGCTAGAGCAGACTGGAGCGAAATAACAAAACAAAAGAACATATGTTAGGCTTTCCATTTCTTCTAATTCTGGGGCATCTGATGAAGGACTTTGGATCCCCCAATGTAAGAGCTGGACTCTGCTGGCAGAAACTCTTTAGGAAAAACAAAAGAATATTGTCAGAATCTGAATGCACCTTAGAAATTATGCAGCAGAACCGCTTTATTTTATAAAAGGTGAAATGCAGACCCAGAGAAGCAAAGTGATTTGTTCATGATCATACAGCTATTCAGTAAAGCCAGGACTTCTGTGATCCACTGTCCTTTCCTTAAACTTGGGAGCTTTAAAAAACTGCTAGTGTTGGATTCATTTCAGACAAATTAAATCAGAACCCATGGGGATGAGGCCCAGACATGAGTGGGTTTTTTTTTCTTTTTTTTAAAAAAAAGCCCCCTAGGAGATTTATCAAAGAACTGGAAATAGAACTACCATATGATCCAGCAATCCCACTTTTGGGTATCTACCCAAAGGAAGAGAAATTATTACATAAAAAAAGATACCTGCACTCGAATGTTTATTGCAGCACTATTCACAGTAGCAAAGATACGGAATCAACCTAACTGTCCATCCATGGATGACTGGATAAAGAAAATGTGTATACATACACACACAATGGAATACTATTCATCCATAAAAAAAGAGTGGAGTCTGTCTTTTGCAGCAATATGGGTGAAACTGGAAGCCATTCTCTTAAATAGAAAGGCAAATTCCACATGTTCTCATTTATAATTGGGAGCTAAATCATGTGTATGCATGAACACAGAGTGTGGAATGATAGACATTGAGACTTGGAAGGGTCAGGGGCAATGGGAGAGCGTCAATCATGAAAAATTACTTAATGAGTACAATGTACGTTATTTGGGTGATGAATACACTAAAAGTCCACACTTTACCACTATGCAATATGGCCATGTAACAAAATTGCCCTCACATCCCTTAAATTTATACAAATAAAAAAAATAATAAAAGCTCCTTAGGGCTGAGAACTACTGCTCCTATCCTATGGGCCCCTTGCTTTATTTTAACTCAAAATGAGTTTAGAAAAATTTATGAACCCATTTAAAAATATTTATTGAGTATCTCCTGTGTGCAAGGCACTGTGTTATGTTAAGTGACTGTAGGGAAATTAGACTGGGGAAAAAGACAAGGTCATGGCCTAGGTTTCAAACTATTATAAAAGACATAAGGAATAAGGAAGGATACCACCTTCTTCCAACCCTCATCCCTCTTCCTTTTGACAATGGCAGATATTGCTAATTGATTTTGGCACCCTTTTTCTCTGACCCAAATATGGTCTTATAAACCTTTTCAACCCAGGGATCTAGGCAAGTATCACCTTTTGCTCTCTTGGCACCAGATCTCTTGAACACTATTTGATGGTTTTGGAAAGATTATACATATATGTCTGGAGTTGAATGACTGAATAGAGCAATAATAAGAGCTAAAGCAAGAAAGACAGGCTTACAGGAGGTCATGGAGGGTCTTGCCTGTCAGGCATTGATTTTCAACTTCATTGCGTAGGCAATCAAGAGCTATTGAAGTTTTTGCACAAAAGACTGCAGATGAGATTAACCTGGTTACCGTAAAGGATGAAGTGATTGCAGGTAGAATGAGGCCAGCTTCATAGCTGAATCATCAGGATATGAGAAGCAAGGGCTTAAACATGAGGGGCCATAGTGGGAATGGAGGGAAAGGGACAATGTGGGAAGCAGTGAAGGAGAAGGGCTGATTGAGTAAAGCAGTGGAGAAGACGGTGAAAGATGTCAGATGACTACCATGTTTGGGGACTGAGTGAGGGAAGAGGTGGTGATGCTATTACTGAAAAGAGAGGCAGATATTGCTAATTGGTTTTATCAACTTGTGGTGTCCAGACATTTCACCCTGGGAGAAACCTGTTCTGGAGTGGCTTCAGCATCCCTGGGGTCACATTCCTAGTTCCACCATTTTTCTACTGACTGAAATGGAAATGGAGTAGGCAAAGCTTATGATTTGCCTCAGTTGTCTCTTCTGTAAAATGGGGATGTTGATATCCATACTCATATCACAGGGTTATTTGGGAGATTAAGGAAGACAAGTGTGGCAGGGCTTTGTAAATTGTACTACACCATGTACAATTGGATAATTATGGATTCTTCTGACTCATCCACATGGATGTCTGCTGGCCCTGGGGGACCAGAGCCTGGGAGGGAGGCCAGACCTGGAAATGGAAACTTGAAAATGTTCTCTGTAGAAAAGATAATTAACGTTTGAGGATGGTTAAGTCCTCTTAAATAGATGCCAGAAAAAAATGGAGGTCATGTAGACAGAAGGTTGGATAACACTACTTTGTAAAATATTTTATCTTATTTCCTTTATAAAAGAAAAAACAAGCCAGGTTGGGCACGGTGGCTCACGCCTGTAATCCCAGCACTTTGGGAGACTGAGGCGGGTGGATCACCTGAGGTCAGGAGTTCAAGACCAGCCTGGCCAATGTGGTGAAACCGTGTCTCTACTGAAAATACAAAAATTAACTGGGTGTGGTGGCAGGCGCCTGTAATCCCAGCTACTCAGGAGGCTGAGGCTGGAGAATTGCTTGAACTCGGGATGTGGAGGTTGCAATGAGCCAAGATCGCACCATTGCACTCCAGCCTGGGTGACAAGCGCGAAACTCCGAAATTCCGTCTCAAAAAAAAAAAAAAAAAAAAAAGCCACCTCACATAGTCTACTACCACCAAACACATCATTACATTGTATTTCTTTATTCCATGCTCTTTGTTTTTAACATAAACAATTACTTTTAAGGGAAAATGAGAAAAGGAGAGAGTAATAAGACATTATTTTAAAAAGTGGAATAATTGTAACCAAAGAGGATATTTATACTTTTTTTTCTTTTTTCTTTTTTTTTTTTCGACACAGAGTCTCGCTCTGTCACCCAGGGTGGAGTGCAGTGGCACGATCTCAGCTCACTGCAACCTCCACTTCCCAGGTTCAAGCGATTCTCTTGCCTCAGTTTCCTGAGTAGCTGGGATTACAGGTACCCGCCTGTCTCTTATACACATCTAGATGTGTATAAGAGACAGCTGCAACCTCCACTTCCCAGGTTCAAGCGATTCTCCTGCCTCAGCTTCCTGAGTAGCTGGGATTACAGGTACCCGCCACCATGCCCCGCTAATTTTTGTATTTTCAGTAGAGACAGGGTTTCATTATGTTGGCCAGGCTGGTCTTGAACTTCTGGCCTCAAGCAATTCTCCTGCCTCAGCCTACCAAAGTGCTGGAATTATAGGTGTGAGCCACCATGCCAGGCCCATAAAATATTTTTTATAGAGAAGTGAGAACAGAAATCACAGGTTCCTATGAGCAGGAAAATTGTAAAGGTCATCTACTCTGGACTTTTTTTGTTTGTTTGTTTTGCTTAGTTTACATTTATTAAATACCCGCTATGGTCCAGGTCCTTGGCTAAGCGCCATCCATGCAATATATCACAGGATATGCCCAACAATCCTAGGAGGTAGGTGTTATTACTACCCATCATGGAGGAGGAAACTGAGTCATAGAGTTTTAGTGTCCTGATACTGGTCACAGAGCCAGGAAGTGGCAGAGCAGGCCAGGCTAAGTCTGTCTGACATCAAAGCTCATCAGAGCCCTCCCCATTGTCCTTGAACCAGTAAAATGGAGTTCTTTTACAGGGGTGGTTGGGGGACGAGGACCCCATGGGTGTGTCTGAGTCAGAAACATCTGCAAGTGGGCTGAGAAATGAGTCCTCTGTGAAAAAGGGCAAAAGAAAACAAATGGGTCAGGAGTCAATAATCATTGTCCATTTATGTGTGAATGTATGGTGTGGGAGCGGGAGCAATAAAGGATTCCAAGGTCATACAGAAAAGGCGCAACCCTCTGCAATCACATACTGCCCCTCATCCCCTCAGTTTTCTCTGAAATAGCTCTTCTTTTGGCTCTCCCCTGGCTTCTTCACACAGGGGTGTCCAGTCATCTCATCCTGGTGGGACAGGGATAGGGCTGTGGCAGTGGAGACGAGGAAGCTCTCCTCCTAAGTGAGTCTGAATTCTTAAATATGGAGCCACTCCATATGCATTTGGAGTGAATATTGGGCCATGGCCCTTTTTCTTGCCCGCTGAGCTATGAGAAAAAGATGTCCTAAGACCAGAGGCTGTGGGACCATTCCCAGCTCCTGCAGGAATCAGAGGAGCTGACAGAATTTTTTTTTTTTTCACAAATTGTAAAAAAAAAGTGTAAAATTTTTGAAAAGGAAGCTTCATTGAAAAGAAAGCCCTCTCCCCAGCTGGGCTCCCAGGCGGTCTCCTGCAGAGCATCCTTAGCATTGCAGAGTTGTTCCCATGGCAACCGAGTAAGGGGCTTTTTGTTTTCCTTAGAAGATTGAATCCTTTCAACCAGAAGGTAACCACTGGTTCTTCCTCACAATCCACACTCCAAACCCCCTACTCTTATTGACTACATGATTAGTTTTGCAGTTATGGATTTTTTAAGCCTAACTGAAAAAAGGCTAAATGTACAGAAACTGAGGCTGAAGTGGTTTAAGGAGGCAACTGGCCCAGTGGTTTCTCAGCAACCACATGTCACAGCTGTGGACATGAGACTTGATGACTGCAAGACATATCAGAATCTGTAGCAGAAGCATCTAGAGTCTTCCAGTTCAATAGTGTCCACAAAAGAAATCCAGAGGTTTTTGAAGCAAGGAATTTGGGTGACACTGCTGTGGGAAACAGTCACCTGGCTCCTCCATGGGGCATACAGTGGAGGTGCTTTTTCAAATGCCCCTTCCTTCCCAAGGCCATGACTCAGGATGACTGGCGTAGGGAGCCTGGACCTGATCTCTTCAGGGAAGGGGCCTCAGAGGAGCTGTTAATCTCACTTGTAAAATGAGGTGTTATGAGATCATAGGCTCATTTGTGGCGGGGGGGGCGGGGGCGGGGTCTAAAGTGCAGTATTTTTTGAACTATTATAGGGAAAAAAAGATATTTCTGAACTGTTGTCATGTTGCAGATTCTGGGCTGTTCCAGCATGAGCACCTTTCTTGGAGTACTTGACTTTGTGAAGTGGTCCTTATCCCCTCCTTCCTCTACTTTACATCAAGTTAAAATAGAGAAAGATGCCGAGAAGTGGCCGTATAGACAGAGAACACTGCACTAAGACTCCCTGCGTCATGCCTGACTCCTCTCTAGACTATGAGCATCTTGGGGCCCGAGATCATATCTTAAAGATCGTTGTGCCTCCAGTACCCAGCACAGTGCTTAATAAATGTTTGTTGAATGAATGAACTAGTAAAATTTTCAAATCATTAGAGCTGAAGTATCCTTTAAGATTCTTTAGTCCCTTATTTTACAGATAAGGAAGCTAAGGCTCAAGACATTGTGTAGCTTGGCCAAAGGCACACAGCAAGCTAAAGGCAGAGGGAGGACAGGAACCGGCTGTCCCAACCCACTGGCTGCTACACTTCCTGCGGTATTTCTAATTCTTTTACCATTCTTGTGAGGGATTTTACAGGCGTGTACTGCCAAGGCTGAAATAATTAGAAGCCTCTTACTACTCATCAGAAAAGCTATGAGAGCCCCTAGGGAGGACAGAGCTAGCCTAGACTCTGCCTCTTTGCCCTCTGCTGCTTATTAGCAGGAGAACGTAAGTAGTTGTGTATGATGATTAGTGTAAGTAGGATGGGCAAATGCACACCTTTCCCACCTTCAAACTCAGTTGTAACCAAGAGTCACACTGACTAAGCACTCCAATTTCCCTTTTTGTTTTCTTAACATATGTCCTGTTTTACCAATAATAGCCACGGTATATTAGTCACGGTATTTCATGCTAGCTGCAGAAATAACTTTCAAATCTCATTGGTTTACTCAGTGGAAGTTTATTTCTTACTCATACAAAGTTGAACGTCCTGGTCAGGCAGTTATCTAAGCCACAACTCGGGGATGGTGATGCAGGCAGCTCCCGTCGTATGGCTCCACCATTCAGGGATGGCAGAGTTGCTCTGGCATAATCCAACCAATAGAGGGAGGAGGTTTGGCATTTGTCACTTAACCACCTAGCCTGGCATTGACACACACCACTTCTACATACACTCCTCTAATCATCATTCAGTCATGTGGCTCAACCTAGATACAAAGGCATCTGGGAAATGTAGCCCCTGTCTGGTCAGCAACAACTTTGCACTTGGAAGGGGAGCCCGAATAGTTATTGGTCTCCAACACACATAGCTAGCAATTATACAGAACATTATTTGTCAGGCAATGTGCCAAGAATTATTTCATTTAATTTTCACCACAATCCTATGAGGTTATCATCCTCTTTAACATACAGATGAAAAAGTTGATGGTAGAGATGTAACTTAACTTAAGCCTGTGTAGTCTCCAGCAATTACTTTCCTCCCTCTGGATCTTGGTTTCATTCTCTGTAAGGTGAGGATGTTTAACTGGATAAAATCTGATGTCTCCTGCCAGCTGGGACATTATATGAATCTCAGGGTAGGCACATCAGGTGGGTGGGATCCCCAGTGATGCTTGACCATAACAAAGCCCTTCCAAAGGTTTCTTAACATACCACAGAAATGGAAGCCTCACAGTGTCCACGTAGGGGAAAGCAGGGCGAAGTATTTCCATTTACCCAACAAAGAAATCAACATGTAGTAAAAAGGGAGAGTGTTTCCCCACCAAGGCCTCAGACTGACTAACGGCAGCCTTGGAAATAAGATTTTATTTTGTACAGTACTTTTGCCACCAGGGTGGAGGGAAAAACAGTACATCTTTGCCCCAAATGCTGATTTCATAAAACCTAAAGATGTCACATGGAAACATACCTTTCCACCACCACCCCCCGAAAAACAATACTTGCACTTAAATGAAAGAGTAAAGCTGTAGGACTTTACTGAGCAGTGCCCTGTGGGATCCTTGCACTGCTATGCTCTTGAAGGGCTCGAGGTGTATGAATTCCCCAGCGTTACTTCTCCGTAGAGGTTTCGGATGAGCAATATGAGCTCGAAACTCACGCTAGGCCAAAATATTTAATGAAAGGACAATCCTTGAATGACTTTATACAGCAAAGCTATATTTCACTGTGTTCTAGAAAACCAGTGTGTGTGTGTGTGTGTGTGTGTACAGCTGCTTGTGTTCTTTCTACCTATATCCCCCTGATGCTTCCACACAGAGCATCCCAAACTCCGTTTCAGGTTCCTCTTGAGATTCCCAAACTTGGGAGCAGGAATGCTTCAAAGGCCTCTTGGAATGTCTTTTGAGGCTTTATATTGTGATATGTTGGACAGATGGTTAAGAAACAGAAGAAAAGCATGACCGAAAGGATTTCTCATTTATGGAGATGTATTAATATTTGCCACTAGCAAAGGCACTTCATCTTGGGAATGAATTATGCCTCTAGCATCAGGTTGACCCCACAGAAACAAGGGAGAATAAATAGAGACTTGAGCTTAGACCTTACCACATGGCCAGAGCTGAAAAGGCCGAGCTCTAGGCAGAGAAGATTCAAGAGTAGCTTCAGAAGACCCGAGAGCTAATTTGGGTAGGTTCCTCTGGTGTAAAGGGTTCTTGTTCATGCTTTCTTCCAGAATAAGAAAAGAACACAAAGAGTCAGAGGGTGGATGGAAACAGGGTGTAAAGCAGGAGCATTTGGAATCTGCCCTTTGTAGCCTGGCCCAGAGAGCATCAGGCAGCTTGCTGGGGAGTAAGTAACACCGGTGTCTTTCCCATGGTTCTGTCACCTTAAAGAGCAGAATATATAAAGGGATTCAGATACATTGTTGGTTTGGAGAAGCTTCTTTTTAATACTTTGTTTTAAAATTTACCTGGAATTTGTTTTAATCAGATGTGGTAAGATGCACAGACATGGAGATGACTGCCAGAAGGAAGAAGTATTTATACTCACAAATCCCTGTAAATAGGAAGCATGGGCCCCATGCAGGGCATGTGGGGAAGCACCAGGGTCAGTCGTGAGGCAGAAGGAGCAAGAGGAAAACACGGAGAGGGGCTCTACTGTGGATTCAGTGGCAAAGAATGGGAGGGGCAGAGTAAGCATGTTTAGGATTATCAGGTTTGAATAACTTGATTGAGCTGCGGGGTGTAGAGACTGTTTCTACTGTCTGGCACTGGGGGTGATTAGGGCAGCTGGATAGTGGTCTGGAGTGTGAGAGCTCCTTAAAAGAGGTGGTTGGAGGTGTAGGCTTTGGATTGGTTGATCTGTATACAAAAGGCGCATATGCAAGTTGAGTCCT
The DNA here is from genome assembly GCF_000951045.1 of Mandrillus leucophaeus. NCBI lineage: Eukaryota > Metazoa > Chordata > Mammalia > Primates > Cercopithecidae > Mandrillus > Mandrillus leucophaeus. Next base: position 1,618,109 of record NW_012106931.1, on the reverse strand, counting down.
CTACTATCACTAGAAATTGGCTGGTCCAAGGAGGAGCAGTCTCTCTAGAGACAGCAATGCCCCAGATGTCAAAGCATCAGAAAATAAAGAACAAAAAAATTAAAAGCATGGTTAATTCATACTCGCAGGTCTAGTTTTTGTGTAGTTAAGAACAACCTAAAGAAGTTGATAATTGGTGTTGCAGGTCAGGTATCCCAGAAATCACATTCTCAGATGAAGATTTGCATGAAGGAGGTTTAATGCTCAAACTAAGCCCTAAGGCTCCATACCTGTGGAGGAAGTGAAAGAAGTCCAACTGGGCACAGAAAGTGGAACACAATGCCAGTAACACAAAGACCTCAGTGGATCCTGGGCCATGAGGAGCTCTAAGCACAGAGGGCCCTTCAGAAATATCTTCAACTGGGGAAAGGAATCATGCCAGTCATTGGATGTGGGCTTCCTGCACCCCATGGGGGCATGACCTTAAGTGAGAGAGCTCTTTGGACACAGGGCATCCTAAGAGGGGCACTCAGCCACATTGGGCATCAAGACTCTCCGCAACTAGAAGAAGAGGGTATAGTCCCAAAGGGGGATCTGAGCTGCACACCTTAGCATCCACTAGAACTGGAAGTAGGCTGAATCCCAGGCAGGGATCCCCTGGAGAACACAGGTAATTTTTTAAAAAATCAAGCTGTGTGTCTGAGGCTATGTGGTAAGACATCTCAATTTTCTGCTAGGAAAAGCCACCGAACCAGATTGGCTTACTCATGTTGAAAAGTCCGAGAATCATACTCAGATGTTGTTGATGATTCTGCTTGGATAAAGTTTATCTATTGGTATGCTTGTGATATAGCAGTACTATTGCTAAAAGTTTCATGGGGAGAATCCAATCTGCATCATTTTCTTTCTCAATGATTTGTTTTTAAAGGCAGAGGTTCGGCTGTGCCCTTTCTAAACCTTCTGTGCGAGCACCAGCTTCCTTTCAAATGGAGAAGCAGCAGCCCTGTCAGAAAGTGTGGCTGGAGCTCCCCTTTTGTGAGAGGAGAAAAACTTATTGGGAATTACTTGTTCGAGAGCCACACATAAAGGCATACCACTGCTTCCTCTGACCTTTCAGCCAGTATATTACAGACTTACTGGTGTACCTGAGAACCAATGATGAAGTGGGTGATGTGTCTGGCACCTGTAAAGGCCTGGGCCTGCTTTGACGGGGAGATGATACACAATGTGGCTGTTAGCCAGCTCTCACTGCATGTGGAAGCGCCATGTTCCTTAGAGCCAAAGTTCTCAACCTGTGCTTTCTGCTGAGCTCCACAGATCCTTCCTGTTCCACCCTGCACACACACACACACACACACACACACACACACACAGAGTGTTCTCAGTGCTTGCCATTTAGTTAGTATGCACCAAATAGGTGAGGCATCTGGTTCCACTCCTGGCCTCTCAGACAATTATTAATATTTTTGGGATATGGGAGAGAGTCAGGAAGACCCAAGCACCATATTTATTTTCCCCAGCTACCCCGACCCAGGCTACTTCCAAGTTCAAAGTCTATGCCCCCTCTCTGAGCTTTCAGCACAACCTCTATTTGTGGGGGAGGGGGGTGCCAATTCTTTTTCTTCTCATCATCCCCTGTTGCAAAATAAACATAAGCCTATGTATTCCTTTGAGAAACTTGGGCCTGGCATCTGACAAAGGCTTTGTTAAATGAGTGGAGGGAGGGACGGTCTGGGAGATGCTTTTTCAGGTGGCATAGGACCTCTGCTTCTTCCCTTCTCACAATGGGAAGGAAGACTTTATTCTAGAAATCTACAGGTGTTCGAGCTGGAATGTGCCTCAGACATCTCTGGTTGGACCTTTTCATTTTGCAGATCTGAAGCCTAGAAAGATTTGGTAACTTGCCCCAGGTCACAGTTCACAGAATTGCTAAGTGAAAAGTCCAGCATAAATATCCCAGCTCTTGTGGCCACTGGCTGTGTGCTCAGCTAGTGAGGCACACTTATCTCTTTATTTCCACCACCCACATTTCAGGCTCCCTTAGGGCAGCCTCCACCTGCTCCTGCTGCTCTTCCCATCACCCCTCTCCTCATGCACAGGCCAAGGAGTAAGAAAAGCACCTGGTATGTATCAGACCTTACTGTGTGCCAGGAATTGTGCTGAGTACTTCTCATGAATTTGTCCATTTATTCCTTATAATAACTTTGTAAAGTTAGAGCCATTATTACAGAAGGGAAAACCGGAGCAATGGGAGTCAAACCAAAGAATCTGGACTTTTAACCATTACACTATGTTGCGCAAGTAGCCAGTAATGAAAAGGCTGCTATCCGGAGTCATCTTTGCAAAGGGTAATTTCTTTAGTACTTTATCAGAAGAAGGGGGCTCCTTCCTCAAATTTTGAGGGGAGGGGAGAGGAGTGGGGAGGAAAAGATGACCGAATCCAAAGCTCGGGCAGGGAAAGCACATCCAGCGCCGAGTGCGCTGCGCTGGAGTCTAGTCCTGACTCTGCCACCGTCTTCCCAAGTGCTTCCTGGAAGTCCCTCCTTTCGTGGGGCCTCAGCTCCTTCATCTGAGGAAACAAGGGTAAAGATCTACAGATAAAATGATCTTGAAGTATCCTTAGAGCACTAGCATTTTCAGAATCTAGGATTCTAGATCCTTCCAATTATTTCTGTGTAGGGAATTCTTGGTCATGTCTCCTGATGAGGGAGCCAGACACTCGTCTATCAGCCCCACCTGGCTCTGCAAAGTCCCCTGTGTATCTGCCCTGCCTGGTCATGGGAGAGGAAGAGACAAGGAAACTCCACCGCTCCGACTCTGTGGAGCACGCCCTCTCTCCCACCCACACACCAGCTCAGGAGGGGAGGAACCTGCACATCTGAGTCTCCTCAGAGCCTCTGCAGACTCCCAGCAGGGGTCTGGCTTTCCTCTCAGGTAGCACAGTCATGCTGTAAACTCATTTGGGTCTTGCTTGGTATGATAATGCGTTCAGTTGAAGGGTTATATAATTGCAGAGTGGATGATGATCTCTAGGCCAATTTAAAGTCAAAGTTATTTTTAATGGAATTGCCAGAGGATAGTAGGGATGGGGGCAGGGAGGAGAGATGGTTAGAGAGTGCTTTTGAAACCGACCTCAGCCATTGCATTTCCGAACCTGAATTTTCAGGGCAGAAATTAGACAATGCCAATTAAATCGGAGCAGGTGTATGTGAGAGCTGGGTTCACCTTCTTGCAGCTACAGTTTTATTTTGAATGCTGTTGCAGGTACTGAAAATATGACTGGGCTGAGTAAGAGATCTCAGTCTATTCCCAGCTCAGCCAAAAGCCCTTAGTGTGTCCTTGAGCAAGTTACTTCCCCTGTCAATTTCCTTACCTGTAAATGAGAAGCTTAAACCAAATGATCCTAATGTCCCTTCCAACTCTAAAATCCTAGATGATCCTCAGATGTCAGCGGTGCTGAAGCCCAGCACTGTAAGATGTCAGGTGGTCCGCAGGCGGTGAGGCTCTTCCTGCTCAAATTATTTCTTCCACCCAAGACTCCTCAGTTACTTCTGTACACAACTTTGCAGGCCCATCTAAGTATCCAAGAACCTGGGGCTTTAGTTTACAAACTTTCTTGGGGAAGAAGGTAAAAGGGATCTAGCTTTCTGGGTTATGAGTGCCATGTAGGGAGGGCATGGTTTGAGTTAGTCCTGGTGTTGGCAGTTCATGAGACTTATTCTCGAATCTTCAGAGAAGAAAATTCCATGAACACCTGGGAACATCAGGAAAAAAATGTCCCCTATGCTACAGTCAGGTTAGGCTGCTGATTCTGATTTGACCTTGAACTTGCTATAATTGAACAAGATAGGCATGTGACCTAACGAAATACTTTAAAACTTGTAGCTTCCTTCAGCACAGATGTGGCTCTGTGAACCAATTTTAAGCAATCCTGGCTCTATCTGTGCACGTTGATTTAGCCTGTGGTTATAGTGTTAACGATTTAGTGATTCACCTCATTTTTAATCTCTCTTTCCCTTTAGCAGGATCATTTTCTCTGTGTTAAGGGATCAACATTGAGGTAAGAATGGCTAAATAACAGTCTTTTCTGGAATACAAATGACTTTATAAATAAAAGAAGATGAAAGGAAGAAGTAGGATGATTTCTCAGCTCTAATACACTTGGCAAATGCCATATGCTTTCTCCTACGTGTACTGGTCAGGCCAGTTCTAGATACAATCGTGCTGCATAATGATGTTTTGGTCAACAGTGGACTGCATATGTGACGGTAGTCCCTTAAGATTATAATACCCTATTTTTGCTGTGCCTTTTCTATGTCTCGATATGTTTAGATACACACATACTTATCATTGTATTCCAATTGCCTACAGTTTCCAGTACAGTAACGTGTTGTACAGGTTTGTAACCTAGGAGCAATAGGCTATACCATACAGCCTAGGTGTGCAGTAGGCTATACCACTTAGGTCTGGGTAAGTACACTCTATGATGTTTGCACAGTGATGAAACTGCCTAATGACCAATTTTTCAGAGTGTATCCCAGTTGTTAAGTGAGGCATGACAGTGCTATATCTCAAGACCGTCCCCAAGCTGAAGTCTCCAATGGACACAAAGACCAATGTATTTAGTTGAATTGTGGACCCCAAAAGTTCAAGTCCACCCAGAACCTCAGAATACAATCTTATTTAGAAATAGGGTTTTTTGCAAATGTAAGTTAAGATGAGGTCATACCAGAGTAAAGTGGGCCTTAAATCCAGTATGACCAGCATCCTTGTAAGAAAAGGAAAAGGGACACAGACAGAGGAGAAGGCCATGTGAGGACAGGGACAAAGACTGGAGTGAGGCATCTACAAGACAGGCAACACCAAGAATTGCCAGGAGCCACCAGAAGCTAGGAAGAGGCAAGGAAGCATCCTCCTCTGGGGCTTTCGGAGACAGGATGGCCCTGCTGACACCATTGTTTCAAACGTCTAGCCTTCATAACTGTGAGACAATAAATGCATATTGTTTCAAACCACCCAGTTGGTGGTACTTTGTTATAGGAAACTAATACATTCAGGATGGAGAGGAGTCTGGGAAGCCCACTGGAACAAATGGAAAGAGCCAGAAGCCCTCAGACTTGGCTTGTCTACAGCCCATTTTCTTCATTCCCGCATCCAGGCTTTGAGAGGACAGGAAGCTGTGAAACCCATGAATTGTCTCCACCACAAATCCTGCTCCCTGGTCCCACCTAGACTGTCACGGCTGTGTGGCAAGCCTTTCATGCCTCTCGTTGATGGCCTAGTCCGTCCCCTCAGTGACTGGTCCACACCTTTCTCACCTTTCTCATGCATGGCCCCAGATCCACCCTAGTGCCTCGTCCTCAAGAGGTGATTTATTCCGAGACACTGACGAGAGCACTGCCCTTCCTGTGTCTGAGGGAAGGCATGTAACTCTTGCTTATCTTCACCTGTGCTCTAGATCCCGACCTTCTCTGGCAACCTCAGGGACCTTGCGCCATCCATTCTTCTCACCTAATGGCTGGACTCAGTCTCTCCCTCTCCTCTTCCGCTCTCCCTTGCCATTCTTAGTGCCCTTCCACAAGCAGGTCTTCCAAAGTACCGCTTGAGGTCTGAGTTGGAGGGAACATGCCTCTATCCTACTAAAAAGGAAAATTCCTCTGCAGCAGAAGACTCAAGAGCTGGCTGACAAATCCCTTTACCGTAACTGCAGCTCTAGCTCCCACCATTCTCCTGTACTTACTCTCCTGCTCAAGTTCCCTGGCATTGCTGATGTTTTTCAGCCTTTATGTCTTCTCCCCTTTCCTCCTCTAGCACTACCTGTCAAAATCAAGGACTTACTTCAAAAGTTATCCCAAATTATCCTTGCCATCATCACCACTGTCACCTTATCATATGTTTGAATAGCGTCTCCATTTCCAAAATGTTTTCGTGTTCACTTTCTCAATTGAGCCTTATGAATCCTGGAGCTGAGAAGGGTAAGAATTTATGAGTCCTTTGACAAATGTGGAAACTGACATCACGAAAAGTAAGTTGCCAGCCAATATGTCACTGTCTTCAAACTCTTCTTTATATTTTTATTATTTCCCATTATATTCTGCCTCTTGTAATGATTATTTCTACATTGGTCATATCTTTCCTTCTGTATTGATCTTCACTTGTAATAACAAATAATAATAATAGTTTACCTTTGCATCATACTTGATGGTTTACAAAATGCTTCAAATTAAACATGGCCCTTGATCCTTAAGATATTTATCATTTAAGAATCATTATCGCCATTTTAAAATACAAATGTACTACTCGGGCTAAATTTTCTTATTTTAGTTGGAATAGGACTTCATCCATAGGGTGAATGCAGTATTTGTGGACTGTCATGGCAGCTTAAACATTTAGTGCTTGAAAATCTGGTGCATGGATCATCAGAGAAATGCAAATCAAAACTACAATGAGATATTATTTCACCCCAGTTAAAATGGCTTTTATCCAAAAGACAGGCAATAATGAACGCTGGCGACGGTGTGAAAAAAAGGGAAGCCTCATACACTATTGGTGAGAATGTAAATTAGTACAACCACTATGGAAAACAGTTTGGAGATTCCTCAAAAAACTAAAAATTGAGCTACCATGTGATCCACCGGTCCCACTGCTGGGTATGTACCCAAAAGAAAGGAAATCACTATATGAAAGAGATATCTGTACTCCCATGTTTGCAGCAGCACTGTTCACAATAGCTAAGATTTGGAAGCAACCTAAGTGCCCATCAACAGATGAATGGATAAAGAAAATGTGATACATTTATACAATGGAGTACTCTTCAGCCATAGAAAAAGAATGAGATCCAGTCATTTTCAACAACATGGATGGAACTGGAGATCATTGTGCTAAGCGAAATAAGCCGGGCACAGAAAGACAAACATCTTATGTTCTTACTCATTTGTGGGATCTAAACAGCAAAACAGTTGAACCTATGGACGTAGAGAGTAGAAGGATAGTTACCAGAGGCTGGGAGGAGTAGTGGCAGGCTTAGGGAGAGGGTGGGATGGTTGACTGGTACAAAAAAACAGAAAGAATGAATAAGACCTACTATTTGATAGCACACCAGTGTGACTATAGTAAATAATAACTTAGGTGTACATTTTTTAAAAACTTGAGTATAACTAAATTGCTTGCAACTCAATGGACAAATGCTTGAGGGGATGAATATGCCATTATTCGTGATGTGCTTATTTCACATTGCAGGCCTCTGTCAAAACATCATATGTACCCAATAAATATATACAACTACTACATACCCACAAAAATTAAAAGTAAAAACAAATATATAGGAAAATAAAAGAACGAAAGTAGATGTATTCTACATGTCTCCATATTGTAAAACTGGAACTGGACAGTTAACTTTAGAGGAAGGGGATTGTGGACTTGATGTAAAGACAACTTTATAACATGCAGAGCAGCCTAATCCTACAACTGTCAAAAAATGTAGTGGATTCTTTATTTATTTGTCCATGATATTATGGAGGTCATTTCTGCTTTAACAAGTAGGAGGGAGATGGCTAGGTAGGATATATTCTGTTCTTATTTTTATTTAAAAATATTGGGCTGTGGTCAGACACGGTGGCTCATGCCTGTAATCCCAGCACTTTGGAAGGCTGAGGCGGGCGGATCACCTGAGGTTAGGACTTTTCGAGACCAGCTTGGCCAATATGGTGAAACCCCATCCTTACCAAAAATACAAAAATTAACCGATCATGGTGGCATGCACTGTAGTCTCAGCTCCTCGGGAGGCTGAGGCAGGAGAACTGTTTGAACCTAGGAGGTGGAAGTTGCAGTGAGCTGAGATTACGCCACTGCACTCCAGCCTGGGAAACAGAGTGAGACTCTGTTTAATATATATACACATACACACACACATATAGGTAAGTATATATACACACATATATACGTATATAGATTAAGAACCTTCAGCACATGTATACTATGTAACAAACCTGCATGTTCAGCACATGTATCCCAGAACTTAAAGTAAAAAAAAAAAAAGAACCTTCTGTGTGCCAGTAACTGTGTTAAATGATTAGGATGCAGTCGTAATAAAAACAAAGTCCCTCTCCTTGAAGAATTTTCCATTTAGAAGGGAAAACTTGTAAATAAAAAATAAATATAAAATTACAATTTGTGAGAAGTGCTACACAAAAAATAAAAGAGTGCTGAGACAGACATCAATGGATAAACTTTAGATTGAGAAGGCCTCTTGACAAAGCAACATTTAAGGTGCAGCCTGAGAGAATAGAAGTTAAACAGGCAGATATTGGTGAAAGAGCAGTATAGGCAGAGGGAGCATCATTTGCAAAGGCCCAGGGTAAAGAAGAGCCTGATAAGGAAATGACAGTGGAAGAAGGTTAGTGTGGCAGGACTGTGGCTAGGGTGGAGAGGCAGGGAAGTAGTTTAGAATTTCAATGCAATGGGAAATATGGAAGATTGAAGGCAGTTTTGCATTATAAAATAATATGATTGCTATTTTAAAGCTAATTTATCTAAGGATGGAAGATTCTTAAATAAACTTGTGTACACTTGGACCACACCACCATGAGCAGCAGCTGCTCTAATTCAGAGCGGTCCTCCTGCCAAACGCTGTGTGAGACAAAGCTCTGATTCATAAAGGGGTATTTTTCTCTGGGAGGAACCCAGTGATCCATCTGGAGAAGTACATGAGTCTAAGGGGAGATGAAGCAGCAAAAGAAGTTGGCTTGTGAGGACAGGGACATTGTAAGAATGAAAAGAGACAGGGAGGTGCTGAGCCTTTTTCTTTTTTCTTTTCTTTTTTTTTTTTTTTTTTTTGAGACGGAGTCTCGCCCTGTAGCCCAGGCTGCAGTGCAGTGGCGTGATCTCGGCTCACTGTAACCTCTGGCTCCCGGGTTCAAGGGATTCTCCTGCCTCAGCCTCCCGAGTAGCTAGGACTACAGGCCCTTTTTCTTAATCCACAACCTTCAGTTGGATATTGCAAATGAGTCTGTCTTCACAGTTTCCATTCAGTGGCTGGAGACAACTTGGAAGAGAATCTCAGAAATAACTCTGGCTGCTCACCCAGTTGTTTGGTAAATTTTTATTGAGACTCTGCTGTGTGTCAGGCTGTACCAGGCGCTGAGATATGACAGTGAACGAGATAGGCAACATCTTTGCCATTGGAGAGCCTACACTGAAGTGGACCTGAGGGAGTTGAAAGCAACTCTCATAGGAAATCATGGTAAAGACATCCAAGAGAAGAAAGACGAAGGGCAAACACATGCACAGATGCCAAACATCTATCAGAGAGAAAGGAATTTTCAGACCTGACCTGAATGATGAAAGTAGGTTTTTGGAAAAGAAAATAGAGGGGAAGGACAAGGGAAATTATCTGGGCGGCAACGTTTATCTGCTCTGGTGCCTCACTCTCTCTCTAATCCTTTTCCACTCCAGCTCCAAATTTGAAAGGATTGCAGGGAGCTCCTGCTGGAGTCATTTCTGGCATTAAAATGTACAGAAAGGAAATCTTTGGTTCTGAGTTTGCAGGCTTCCCTGTCTTTCATCCCTATTGTAGAAAGCAGCTTATGTGAAAAGATGTGCTGTGTGGCCCTTTGAGCTGCTGTAATTGTGTTAGGACCCCACTGGATGGTATTCACATGAATTAATCTACTGTAGCGTCTCTACAAATCAAGAGGCTGGCTTCTGTTTGAAATGTCTCAAGGCTTTGTGCACAGGGCAAACCAAATGTCTCCCTACAGTGAGACTGAAAATGCCTTGGGTGCCCTTGTCGATAGGATCTGATGTATAGATGCATGTCTACAATTGCACAGTGGCTGCTGGCAGCATTTATTACAACCAGAATGTGAAGTGGTTATTCTATTCAAGGATTCTGATAAAAAGTATCAGCCACAGTAGATGTATAAGGAGCCTGGTTTCACTGTAACTGACTACAGTTATCGGATTTTTTTTTTCTAGTTCACTTTTAGTCTGTGGAGTAAACAGAGTTGCTCCCCAAATGCTGTCCTTTCTCAGTCACCAGAGTGTGGTTATTTGGTTTTATGTAGAGGAGATAGAAACCAATCTGTCTAAATCATATTCTGTTGAAATCAGAACCAAAGGATCCACAATCTGGCTCCAAACTAACTTTCCAGCCTCAACTCCTACCTGTTCTTTGTTACTCTTACTCCGTAAACCATTTGTGGGATCCTGAACTTGTGACCTGTGCTCAGACTGGTACTTTTGCACTTCTCTGACAGGAAAGATTTCTCTCATCTTTTATGATCCAGCTGAAATTTCAATGCTTGTGAAAAATTTTCCTGCTCCTGCTGGAGAATTTGTTTCTTCTGGATTCCCATAGGTCAGGTCCTGTGTTTGGCACTGGGATACAAAACCAAGTAACATAGCATCCATGTCCTCAAATCCTCACAATTTGGTAGGAAGGCAGACAAGTAAGTACACCCTGTGCAACTTTTTGTAACAGAAGTATAAAAGAGTATGAAATAAAGAATTTAATCATATCAAATTGAACATGGGCTTCAACTCTGAGATCTTCCTCTAGATAAGGTTCCCAGTTTATTCTAGTGAGGTCATGATTTCATACTGGCACTCTTCCAGGCACATAAGGCTCTATCCTATTATTAAATAAAGGTTTTTACCATCCTCACTATAAGCAGCAGCAACCTGACACCATCATCATCACAAAATAACTAAAACAGAGTTTATTATATGTGAACTTTCTAAACTAACATTGTATGAGATAATTATTCATATTATAAAAATGATTCTTCACTTTCCAAAGGCGCCTCTAAATACTAAGATTTCTGTTACAATAAAATTTAGATCCAATTCACAGATATCAAATATAGTCCATTTTCCAAGAATATTCTCTTTTCTCATAAAATAAAAAAAGTATGTGAGAATATTAGCACAAAGGGGTTGCAAAATAAATTTTATTTATCCAGATGTGAGATAAGAGGCACATGCATCTTTTTTCTTGTTTTATTGCACTGGTTAGAATCTCTAGTATGTTGAATAGAAGTGGTGAGAATGGACATTCTTGCTTTGTTTCCGGTTTGCTTTAATATGTTTTCTGTCAGTTTTTCATAGATGCTTTTTATCAGATTGAATAATTCAGTCTATTGTTATTTCAGTATGTTATTACTCAGTCTATTATTTCCTAATAATTTTTTAAACCATGAATGAGTTTGAATTTTGTCGGTTCTTTATGTATCTGTCGAGATGATCGTATCGCTTTGCTTGTTAAAGCTTCTAATATGGTTTAATTACATTTATTGATTTTCAAATGTGAAGCAAATTTAAATTCATGGCATAAATCCTATGTGGTCATCGATATATTATCCTTTTTATATGCTTCTGGGTTCAATCTGATACTATTTTGTTAAGTACTTTAGGTGTCTTTTTTCATGAGAGATGTTGGTCTGCAATTTTTTTTTTCTTGTAAGATTTTTGTAAGGGTTTAAGAAAGCAAGATCAGGCAATCTTCACAAAGTAAATTGAGAAGTATTTTCACCTTTATCTTCTGAAAGAATTTATGCAACGTTGAAATTATTTATTTCAGAGATGATCAATAGATTATACCAGAGAAACTATTTGGACTTAGAGCTTCCTTGGGGAAAGGTTTTTGATAAATAATGCAATTTCTTTAATACACAGTACTCATATTTGCTATGTTACCTTGTGACAATTCTGATGAATTGTGTTTTTCAAGAAGTTTGCCCATGCCATCTGAGTAGTTAAACTCATTAGAACAAAGTCTTTGATAATGTTCCTATATTAGCCTTTGAATGTCTGTAAGATCTGTCCTGATGCTCCCTCTCTCACTTTTTAAAAGAAGTCTTGCTAGAGGTTTACCAATTTTATTAATCTTTTCAAGAGGCTACATTTTGGCTTTGATAATTTTTCCTGTTGTGTATCTACATTATACTGATTCCAATTCTTATCTTTGTTCTTTTCTTCCTTCTCCTCACTTTGGGTTTAATTTGTTCATTGTTTTTCTGGCTTCTTGAGATAGAAGCTGAGATCATTGATTTTGAACCTTTACACATTTCCCTTTAAGCACTGCCGTAGCTGTATCTCACATATTTTAATATTGTCTTTTCATTGTCTTTTATTCAATATATTCTAATTTTTCTTGCGAGTTCTTCTTTGGCTCATAGGCTATTTAGAAATATGTAGTTAGTTTCCAAATATTTGAAAACTTTCACAGATATCTTACTATTATTGATTTCTAATTTAATTCTGCTACAGTCCAAATATATACATTATAAAGTTTCAGCCTTTTCAAATGTATTAAGAATATTACCAGAGATGATAAGATAAGAATATTACCAGAGATAGAGACATTTCATAAATAATTTAAAAAATTGATTCATCAGGAAGATACAAAAATCATAAATGTATGTGTGTCTAACAACAGAGTCTCAAATAACATGAAACAAAACTGACAGAACTAAAGAGAGAAATGGCCAATTCCATAATCTTTATCTTTATCAGGTGATTTATCTTGGTAAACATTCCTTGTGCTCTTGAAAAGAAAGTGTATTCTATAGTTATTGGGTATGAAACTCTATATATGACAATGAGGTGATTGATAAAGTTATTTAGATTGTCTATATCCTCACTAAGTTTTGTAGAATTATTTCATGAATTACTATGACAAGGATGTTAAAAACCTACAGCTATGATTGTGGAATTGGCCATTTCTCTTTTTAGTTCTGTCAGTTTTGTTTCATGTAATTTGAAACTCTGTTATTAGACACTTATACATTTATGATTGTTGTATATTCCTGATGAATCAGTTCTGTTATTATTTATGAAACGTCCCTATTTGTCTCTAGTAATATTCTTTATCTTGAAGTCTTTTTAGCTGATATTAGTGTAGCCACTTCATCCTTTTTATGCTTACTGTTTGCATAGTTTGTATTTTTCCATTATCTTAAGTTCACACTATTTATCCCTTTATACTTAAGTCCATGTCTACAGACAGTATGCAGTTAATTGTGTCATGATTATTTTTACTTTCTGACAATTTCTGCCTTTTCATATAATATGCTTTTCAATACAGTTGGAGTTAAGTCTGCTGTCTTGGTATTTGTGACATTTCCCATCTTTTGTTGTTGTTCCTCACTTCCTTATTTATTACCTTCTTCTCAGTTAATTTTGTTTGTATTCCATTTTAATTCCTCAATTGGCTTTATAGCTATATATCTTTGTATTTTTTTTATTGTTTGCTCTAGGGATAACAATATCTATACTTACCACAGACAATTTAGAAATCATATTGTACCACTTCACATAAAATAGAAGAAGCTTGCAGCAGTCTATGACCCTATACCCCCATTCTTTGTGCTATTATGTGTATTACATTACATACATTGTAAAATCCACAATAGAGTGTTATAACCTTTTTCCAAATCCTCTTGTGAATTACAGATTTTATGAGTAGAAAAATACATATAACATTTTATTCTTACCTACAAACTTACCATTTCTGCTTTCTTTTCATTCTTACCTGTTTTAGTCTTACCTGTAAACATGTTTTCATTTGGTGTCATTTCCATTAGCATGTCAGTGCAGAACTTCTAGCAACATATTCTCTATTTCCATGTATCTCAAAATATCTTTATTTTGCCTTCGTTTTTGAAATATATTTTAATTGGACATAGAAATCTAGGTTGGCAGTTTTCTCCTATACTCTTGGATTTCACTGTCTTCTGATTTCTGTTGTTTTTGAGGAAAAGTCATTCATTATTTGCTCTTTCTCTATATATAATGTGTTATTTTTCTTTGGCTGCTTTCCAGATATTTTTCTCTTTATCTGTGGCTATCAACACTTTGATTATGATGGCCTAAGTGGTATTATTGTTGCTTGTATTTATTCCACTTGGTGTTCCTTGAGCTTCTAACCTCTGTGAGCTATTTTTTTTTTTCAGCAAATTTGGAAAATTTTAAGCCAATTATTTTATATTTTTTCTTCTCTATTCTTTCTACTCTCTTCGGAACTCCAATTGTACACATGTTAGATTGCATGACGTTGTCCCACAGATCACTAAGACTCTGTTCATTTTTCAATTTTTTTCCTCTATGTTCTTCAGATTTGACAATTTATCTTGATCTCTGTTAATGTTCACTTATCCTTTATTATGCCACCTTCAATCTGATATTAAGGGCATTCAGATCTAGAATTTCTACTTGGTTATTATTTATAGTATTAATTTCTCTACTAAGATTTTTGGTCTGTTCATTCATTGTGATCACAATATTAAGCTCTTAAACATATTTTAATAGCTGCTTTCAAGTCCTTGTCAGTTAATTCCATCTGAGTCATCTTGGGGCTATTTTCTATTGAGTGATCTTTACCTTATCTCTTGGTCACATTTTTTTCTGTTTCTTCACATGTCTAGTAGTCATTTATTGTTTGCTGCACATTGAAATGAAATATTATAAACAGTATCAATTACATTATCTTCCTTTTAAGGGTATTGAGTTTTGTTCTGGAAGTAGTTAAATTGCTAGTAGAACCTTTTGTTCCTGTCAAACTTGATCTTATTCTATGTTAGAGTGAGCCCATTTCAGTTTTAAAGTTAGTCCTAGGGTATGACTGTTGCTCTATTGTATGCTCCTTACTTCTATCACATTTATTTCTATTGTCTGAGATAGTCAATGAGTTCTCACCTGAGCAGGAATTGCGACATTTCTTGGCATGGTCTTACCTATATATTCATCATTCATCTCTCAGGCCTGTAAAAAGAGATCTCTGCTGGGTCCTGTGGAATCTTGCTTGCACTTGGACAGCTCAGCCTTCAGCCAAAGACTTGCAGGAAACCCCCATGCAAACATCTGGGCCCTCTCCATATTTGATGTTTAGGAAGCTAAACTTCAAGTATAGCCTCCTTTTCTCAGGGACCCTATCCTGCAAATTTCACTCATCTTAACGACTCAGAACTCTTATCGTCTGCCTCCTCCAGGGAGCTAAACTGCCACTCTCTGGGGGCTCCGTCTTCCTGCTCCACAACAGGGAAGTATCTGCAGAGAAAAGGCTGGACAATTGTGTAGTAATTGCTTCAAGCATTTCCCTTGTCTCAAATGTCGTAATTTTGCACTGTTTTCTGTTCAATACCTGAAAATGATTTCTACAAATATTTTTTCCAGTTTTATGATTGTTTTCAATGGGAGATCATTTCTAGTACCAGTTCCTCCATCATGGCCAGAGATACAAGTTCAACTTGGATCATTTTATTTTACTTATTTATTTATTTTTTTGATCATTGTTTTCTTTTTTTTTATTATTATATGTTATGGTCTAGGGTACATGTGCACAACGTGCAGGTTTGTTACATATGTATACGTGTGCCATGTTGGTGTACTGCACCCATTAACTCATCATTTACATTAGGTATATCTCCTAATGCTATCCCTCCCCACTCCCCCCACCCCACAACAGACCCCGGTGTGTGTTGTTCCCCTTCCTGTGTCCAAGGGATCATTTTAAAAATACAAACTGGGACATGCCACTTCCTGCCCCAAACCCCTCTTGGTAGCTTTCCATTGCTCTTAGAATAACGTTGTGATCTACAACATCTTCTTCAAGGCCCTACATGATAAAAATTCTGGCTATTTCTCTAGTTTCTTACTGCACCACCTTGTCCCTCATACACCCTTTTTTTAAGTCTTCTCTCTTTCTTCGAGAGAGAGGTTTTTTCTACCACCAGGTTTTTTCACAAGTTCTTCTTTCCCCATTAATGATGATCCACCATTCTCTTTCTTTGTCCACTGTTACTCATCCTCATAACTGAAACATCATTTCCTAAGGATGACCATTCCTGGCTCAGTCAGTCTAGATTTCATCCCCCATCACATACTCTTGTTTTACCCTATGTTTTTCCTTCAAAACACTTATTTAAGTTGTAATTATGTGTGTTTTGTTTTATGTCTGTCTGCCTTCCCAGAATGCACAGTCGAGGAGAATAGAAATCCTGTCTCTTTTATTTATACCACATCCACAGTATTATTAGTGCCTGCACCTAGTAGGTATACAGTATGTACCTATTGAATAAATGAATTGACTTCTGTCTTTTAGATCATCTATTCATTTTATCATTGATGATAAACGTAATACCTTACATTCATATAGTCTTTTATACTTCTCAAAGAGGATTTTCTGCATAGCTCCTCTGAGCCTCACAAAACCCTATAAGGAAGATTGTGAATATTATCAGATAAAGATTTTGAGACACAGAAAAGCCAGATGATTTGGCAAAGCTCATAGTACCAGAGGCAGAAATACAGCTAGAACAGTCTCCTGGCCTCTAATCAGGAGTTCTTTCCAGAACACTGCTTGGTCTCACATTCTTTTGGGTTCTTTCTATCCTTATTTATAGGGTAAAATGTGTGCAAAGTATAATCTCCCTTTTGCAATATGTTTTCAGTTTTTCAGATTGGAATCATGTTGGCTTTTTATGCCCTTAATAAATATCAGTGAGCACAAAGGAAGTCCTGTGAGGGCTTATAATCATTTTGCTCCCATTAATTCCCACACTGAGCAGTTTCCCCATTTCCATTCCTGGCCTTGTGAGGCTCTTTGCCATCCCTGTTAAAATCTAAAGTTGCTTGAACCTTCTTATTGCAAAATTGCATCTTAAACATTCTAATATCTTCTTTAAAAAGCCAGTAAAGACTACGCCAAAAAATCAGCCATCAATCGAGAAGCCCTGCAGTCATTTGTATGCTGTTGTCCCTAAGTAGAAGTGAATGTGCTGAGCTCTTCATTCCCCCACTAACTCCTCTGTGATCAGTGTGGACATTCCCAGCACAACTGGGCCGAGGCTGGAAACACCATCTGAATGTTTGACCTCACGAAGTTGAGTGGCTGATCCAGGTTTAACCTTGACCTCATCAGCACCACCTTCTCAGCACCACTTTGGCTCAGAAGCCCAGTTATTTATTCCAAGGGATGATTTAATGCAGTGCTAGTGTCTCTTCAGGACTTTTGAACTCATTTATTTATCCAGTCATTTATAAAAGATGAAGAGGAGAACAAGGTAGGCCAGAGTGGCTTTGTACTATTAAAGACTGTTTGATTTCTAAGTACATGTTCTTTGCCACCTTTCTTCCATTCCACATTCTAGAGGCCATGGGTAAGTCAGCACAGGGATCTTAACATGATAACATTGGTTTTAGGAGGTCTCGTGCATAATGGACCAGACTTAGAGCACAATGCTGTAAGGTAGTGATTTAGGTGAGCAGCAGATTCTGGCTTTAGGATTTTGTTATCAGATGCTTTTTAAACAACTTGTGGCCCAGGATCCCTGCACCCATGGGATGCATTGTAGCCTTAGAACTCTGGGAATTCTGAATAAAATCCCTGAATCAATCATAAGGATGCATATCTGGTGCTTAGTGCAAACCAAGGGGCAGAATATTTGCAGGCAGTGTATCCTTGAAAAAAAAATCTAAGTCATTTTCCTGCCACGCTTCAAGCTTACTTTTCCATCCTTCCCAATGGTAGTGCTAACTACATTTGTAGACCATTTATGTGGCCAACACTGTGCTAAGCTGTTAGCTTCATTCTGTATGAGACAGGCACTCTTAGCCCCACTTTACAATTGGGAAAACTGAGACTCAATGAGATTAAGTAAATTCTTTACAGTCATTATGCTAGTCCATGAAGTAACTGAGATTTGCAACTAAATCTATCTGATTCCACAGTCTTTGCTTTTAACCAGAGGTTAGCAAACTACTTCTGTAAAGGGAAGAGAGTGGGTATCTTAATCTTTGTGGGCAACATATGGTCTCTGTAATGTATTCTTCTTTCTGTCACAATCCTCTAGGATGTAAAAAACATTTTAAATTTACAAACCTTACAAGAACAACTCATGGGTTAAATTGGACCTGGATTTGGTCTGTGAACCATAGTTTGCTGACCCCCGCTTTTTAACCGGTATGCACCCTGCTTCTCAGGATGTGAAAAATTAGTGCAATTGCAATGGAAAATAGCAAGAAAATGGTAAGGGCCTGGAAGAGGCAGCAGGATTACATCAGGTGCTATCCCTGCTCTGGCGAGATGAAACTGGGGATCATTGAACCACCTGGCATTTTTTAAAGATTTCTGCTTTCCCTCTGAGATTCTTTCAGGAACCTCACACCTCCAGCAGCCCAGAGAACCATGCGCTGCATGGAAATGCCTCCTGAAGGGAGTAGAAAACCTGCAGGATAGAAATCATCACATCTGTCTGGTTTTTCTCAACCTTTCTTTTCTGCACTTTCTTGGTTCTAATCAAAGCACTATCAGGAACTCCAGAGTTGGCACCTTTTCATTTTTATGTTTTCATTTAATTACTTTTTAGCTGCTAAGTGTTTGACTGTTCAAGGGACTCTAGTGGTAAATATTTGTCTCCAGCCTGGCAGAAGCTGTGGTTTCCTTTGATGAGCTCACACGGTGTGGCTTTTAAGATGCTGCTGACCAGGACAGCTGACTGTCTTCAGTGGGTGCAGTCCCCAGCTGTGGGCTGAACCCCTTCCAGAAAGCGCTGCTGGGCCAAGAGGCTTCCTCCAACTTCCCACTGCTCCCATCTAACCAACACCTCAGTCTCCTCTCCACATGCTTCCCTGCCCTCTTCCTTTCCCTCGCAGACACTTTCTTCTGCCTGGCAAAAGGAATCTTGTTTCCATGGAAGCCTCATTAAATCTGCATCTTGCTCAGTTTGGGTTTGATCACGGCTGCCAGAAGTATTTTTAGCCCATGCAGTTGCGTAATGAGATAGAGATTGGGGGTAGGGACGGGACTGTGCGGGCAGAGGGGCTATTTTTTTTAAGTGAAAGAGGAGGAAAACCTCTAAAGAAAAGGGTTTTATGGAATTGGAGGAAGGATGGAGCACCTCTTTTGGGTGCATGGGGCTGGTGTTCACTGGTTAGCTCTTCCCACTGGAAGCCCATGGGCACTTGCCATAACACCTGTCCTGGTCACATGTCAGGGGAACCTCTGATCTCCCTTTCCATGAGCTCAGTTGGCCCAGCCAGGGTGTCACTTACACTAGGGAGTGTGATTGATGTTGCTGCTCACAGATTTCCCCTCCCACAGACCTGATGGGGCAGCCAGGATAGTAGCAGAGAAGAAGACAGAGCAGTAGCAGGAAAGAGAGGACAATGCTAACATATTGGAAGTTTATGTTCAAAGACGGGATCTGGGTGGTCAGAGATGGCACACCTACCATGTGATTGGTGCTGGAATCTGATGCCAAGTGCACCTTTGGCCACTGAGGTTCTGAGAACTCTTGCTTGTGCTTTTCAGCCAGACTATGCCCTCACCTGCCCCTGTACTTTAAAGAGCTCTTTAGGCTGGAGTAGTTGTTTGCGTTGGATTGTTGGAGTGTGTGTGTGCGTGTTTGTGTGTTCTTGTATTACAAGACAAACAGGTTTAAAAAAAAACATAAGCAGACGTCACAGCTAATGTTTATTGAACCTTTACTGTGCCACATGGTGTTTTAGGCATTCTATATGTGTTAACTCATTTTCCCTAATTCTATGGACTAGACACTTAAACGGTCACCATTGTACAAACAAGGAAACTGAGGCACAGAGAAGTTGGGAAACTCATTTGCGGTCCTCCAGCTAATTAGTGGTGGAGCCAGGTTTTGTACCCAGACAACCGGATTTGAGAATCTGCAGTCCTAGATCGGTAACTTGTTGTTGGCCTGTCATACGTTTTAAATGACGTTCTGTGCACAGAACCATTTATAGTAACTTTGTATTGTTGAGCTGAAAGTAGTCTGCAGATGTGCTGCTGGGATTTCATTCATCTTCAAAGAGGTGGCTTTTTTTTTTTTTTTAAAGAAAAACTTTTCTGAGGGTGGTATCTAAATTCATAAAAATCCTTACGATCAAGATTTTCACAAGTTTCATTCTGACTCTCTTGCATTGCCATTCTTCCCATATTTCCAGTTAGTTTGTATTGATTGCCATGTCTCCCTTGGCCCATGGTCCCCACAACATTTCTTGCAGAACTGTGTCCTGCCTCACATTGTCAGGCAGCAGGAGCCTTTCCAGCCGCCAGCCCACAGTCCGGCAACTCCTTCCTCAGGACATTTAATTCCCCACATTTCTATGCAGTTACCTCACAGAAGGACAGCTACGAGGGCCCCACTTGGCTTGGTAGGCTGGTCCCCTTCTTTACTCACAAGACTCTGTTTATCTTTGATTATCTGCTTGTTGACCTGCCCCTCTTCAAGGCCTCGGTTTTCTCTGAAGTTTCCAGCTTCCCTCCTCATCCCGCAAAAGACCAAAGTGGAAAAGATGAAACCAGAATCCACTGGAAGCCCCACCTGCCACAGCCTCTCTTCTAAATGCATTCTCTGTTCTGTTGAGGACATGAGAATGAAGAGGGGCATGAATTGAGGATTTGTTTGTTATTCTTTACAATATCCATGTGAGCTGAGTACTGTAAATACCCCCATTTGATACATGAGT
The DNA here is from genome assembly GCF_000951045.1 of Mandrillus leucophaeus. NCBI lineage: Eukaryota > Metazoa > Chordata > Mammalia > Primates > Cercopithecidae > Mandrillus > Mandrillus leucophaeus. The sequence goes on along the minus strand of NW_012106931.1, from coordinate 1,597,646 downwards.
AAACTGAGGTGTGGAGTGATAGAGGAATTTGCTCAAGGTCACATAACTAGTAAGTGGGTGGAGCTGTGATGTGAAACTGGGCAGTCTGATTCTCGGACCTGTGCTCTTAATTACCAATCTATATTGCCTCTGACTTGAAAACATCCAGGGAAAAGGTTGAGATAGATCAGCTGAAATCTTCTTGCACAGTAAAGCAGAGGACACCTGTCCTAGAGTTACATTCATCTTGTTCATTGTCAACGATTTGTGTTCGGTGACACCCTTTTCAGTCCAAGGACTTACCTGGGTGCTGTGACAATTGGACATGACTAGGAACAAACAGTGACCATGTAGCCCATCCAAAGGCAGGGTAGGAAGTGCATGCTTGTCACTCCGTTTTGGTTATAAGAAGCAGGAACCCAGTAAAGGCACCTTTTATATATCTATAAAGTTGAATGTATAAGATATATGGGGGTCAGGCATGGTGGCTGATACATGATACATATATTATGTAATCCCAACATTTTGGGAGCCCAAAGCAGGTGGATCACCTGAGGTCACAAGTTCAAGACCAGCCTGACCAACGTGGTGAAACCCCGTCTCTACTAAAAATACAAAAATTAGCTGGGCGTGGTGGCACACACCTGTAGTCCCAGCTACTTGGGAGGCTGAGGCAGGAGAACTGCTTGAACCCGGGAAGTGGAAGTTGCAGTGAGCAGAGATCACGCCACTGCACTCTAGCCTGGGTGACAGAGTGAGATTCCACCTCAAAGAAAAGAAAAGAAGATATATGGGTATTTGTAGAACTCACAGAAGGGCAAACAGGCCTTAACAGGTGCTGAAAACAAGAACTGGGAAGTTGCCGGTAACTTCCTGTCTTTTTCCCTGGAACCAAATGGTTTCTTACTTGCTTCTTTCTGCACCTCTGTCTCATTTCCCTCTCTCTTCAGACGATTTTTCATTGCTGCATCATACACATAGAAAAATCAGGATCCACCCTCCCAAGTTTACATATCGTTGTTTCAGGCAACCATAGTATCCTTAAAACTTCACATTCCAGGGAGAAAGCTTGGGTCAAGGATTTAGCCAAAGGGCAGGGAAATGGAGTAAAGATGCCACTGCCAGGCCTATGGGCAGCAAGGAGGACGGGAAGGAAGCTGCTGTCGTGGTCCAAGTGACAATTCAAAAGCTCAAAGCATAAGTAAGTTGTGTGCTTTTCACAGATGGAGAAACTGAGGCACAGAAGTAACCTGGCTGGGGTCCAGATCTCTGGCCTTTGTGTCAATGCTAGGTCACTGGATGTGGTGTCTGATTTCTACAGGAAATGTGGTTTCTCTACTTTGTCTCAGAGCCCACTCAGAGCACTGGCTGGCCGGGGGGTCCTGGGGCCCTCTTAGAATAGTCTCAGGTCAACAGCCCCAGGACAGAAGCAACCAAAGTGAAGTTGTGGAAGAAAACTCTTTGCTAATCTGTCAATGGGTAGCGCCAACACTTAGAACACCTGGATTCGAATACTCATCTCCAAAACCTGTGTTCTTTCTACCATGTGACAAGCCCTCATAAACCTCACAACGTCTCTATGAGGTGAGCACTTGCAGATCCATACTTCAGATAAGCAAATGGTGGCTCAGAGGGTAAGAAGCTAATTCAAGGTTATGCACCTGAGTCAGGATATGGACACAGCTTTGTGTCTGATTCCTAAGTGCCTGTGCTTTAGCCACTTGCAATACTGCTGCTCTCTGCTTCATTTCCTCATCTGTCAGATGGGAACGATGATACCCATTTCACATGGATACTGTATGGGGAAAAACAGATAAAAGAAGAGAAAGTGCTTTGAAAACATAAGCAGCCCCAGCAGATGGGAATTATTTTTGCTGCTGACACACATCCTCAGCCCCGAGGGCTCTGCTGAGCCGTACCCAGCCCAGAGCTCTGGAGGCACCTCCTCCCCACCAACAGCAGGGGGGACATTCTGTCTTCATCCTGAGCAGGCTGACAAACTGAACCCCACTCCTCCCTCAATGTCCCCAGGCTGGGAAGGAGTATAGCTCATGCTGTGTTCTCTCTTGTTGCTGAGAGAATGCAGAACCCAGAATTTGGGTCTCAGCAGGTTGGGGAGATAAGGAAATGTATTTCTTCCTCCAAGATTTCTTTTTGAAATATTTTCATTTGTGGAATCAGATTGTGCATGCAAGTTTCTTCCAGAAATGTAAGACATTGTAATGATGGGAACTGTTGGTTTTATAATTGAAGGATGGGAAAGGAAACTGATATTTATGGAGCACCTGTTATATTACCAGGCAGCTACCCAAACATCAGCCATTGTTGCAGTGTTATGCAAGCTTTATTATCCACATTTCACAGGCCGAGAGTCTGACTCAGCAATGTTGTGTTCTATGTGCTAGTTCCCACAGGTAGGTGGCTGTAGCACTAAGATTTGAATCCATCTCCAAAGCCTCCATCTTTCTACCACTGCCTCCCATTGGAGGGGAGGCCATGGACTGGGTGTCAGAGATGTCAGAGATGTCCTTTCCAGTCTAGCAGACTAGGAAGCTGCTGGAAGCTACTTATGCAAAGGTCAGCAAGGAAGGAAACAGAGTCAGAACTAGATGGGGCTCCCCTGGCCACTTTCCCATGCTGGCCCACACCGTCCGGCTAGGAGTCAACATTGGGTCTTACGCAGAGTTACCTGTATTCAACAGAAACATCCTGGACACTGCACAAACTAGTGGGAGCCTGTGAGGGAACAGCCTGTTGGGTTTCATTGAGGTTCAGCCCAACTCATGAGCTAGGGCAGGTACCAGAGGGTGTGTTCCACCCAAATGGGGCAGGTAGGCGGGGGACTCAGGCTCCATTTTCATAACCAAAGGCTGAGCAGAGAGGCTTTCTGAGCAGTGGCAGAATGGGAAGTGTCCAGAAGCTTTGTTTGACAATTGAGTTAAGAGGACAGAAAAGACAGAAAGCAGATGTCAGAGTTGGGAAGGCTCACCCCAGCTCCTTGACAAAGGTGCATGAGGCCAGTTCTTGAAGCAGTGACCCCTTCTTGGGCCATGTGTTCATCAAAGCCGGCCCATCAGCCCTGCAGTGCCCTCTGTGTTTAGAAAAGGGCCAGACATGATTCTCCGAGAAAGGATTTGAAAACAACAAAGCGTTGCCGTATATGTTATCTCATCCCCTCAATAGTCCTGTGAGGTATGTGAGACAGGTGTTACTCTCTCCACTTGGCAAATGGGGGAAAAAAGGGCCCAGAGAAGTGAAGCTGCCTTCCCAGGACCACACAGCTGGTAAACAGTGTCCATTGCAGCTGTTCTGTCTCCCATACCCAATACCATGTGCACCACACAAACAGAAAGACAACTGGGCAACCAAGTCATCTAACGAGTATGCATGCTATGGTCTCCCTCATTTTGTCTTTCAGGGCTACACCCTAGGAGAGCTAATCATTCTCTGTTAGATAAGAAATAGCCAACACTTCTGCAGCATGGAGGCCAAATACCAACAGAATAAACTCAGACCCAAAGAGATGCTCAGAATGTCTGGAGTTAGTACTTCACTATACAGCTCTAAGGTGTAAGCCTTGTACACCTGTCACAGTATGACATGTGCTTACTCCCACCTCAATTCCTGATTCCACATTACAACAAATACAACTTCAGGCTTTGAACTAACAATGCCAATGTTTCTGAAGCCCATATTAAATGCCAAAACCTGAGTCAGCTACTGAAGGTAGAGACATGAATAAGATGGTCCATATTATTTCAGAGGATTCTTTGGTTGCAAAGGGCAGAAACCCAGCTTGAATTCACTTTGGAGAAATTGGGATTTTTTTGGCTTGCATAAGCAAAGCATGAGAAAGAAAGTCCCAGGAATGATGAAAACCAGGAATTTAAATGTCTCCAGAATTCTTTATTTTTTCTTTTAGGCCGTCTTTTTTCTCTCAAACTGGTTCCCTCCACTGGGCTGGAGACATAACTGCAGGCAGCCCTCAGGCCCACATCTTCAATTTAAATGTTGGAAATGGATTGTCAGAGAACATTTAGGCCATTCATTCTGTGGGAGAGATAGTCTTTGTAAAAAAGATAGCCACTCCCATGTGAGCAACGTGGTTAGGGTTAGAGGCATGAATGTACCCCAAACCAGGGGTGTGGGAAGCAGGTTGACACTCTAGGTGATAATACTCAGACCTTAAGGAGCTTTTGGTCTAGAGGGAGGTGTGGACATGGACAAGTAATCAACACTACAAAGCAGAGCTGCCAGCTCTGCAACACAAGAGCCCCGAGAGGCACGACAGGGGCAGGGCGGGGACCCATGTGGGTCTGGATTGAAGTGAGGAGGGGCATCAGGAAAGCATTCCAGGAGAGCTGAGGGAAACTTGAGCACACCCTCAAAGAATGACTGGGAGTCATGAGGTGTACAAGGGAGGAAGTGCACCCCAGACAGAAACAATCACATAAGCAAAAATGCAGAAGATTATGAGCACCTGGGAAGGGCAAGTAGCTCAGTAGTGTTGGAGGCCAAGGGACACGAAGGAAGGTGATAAAGTCCTAATGTTAAGGACAGAAAAATCAAAGTCCTTTGAAAATCATGTGGCGTTAGGATCTCAAGAACCCTACAAGGATTTCTTTAGAATAGAATCAAAGGAAAACAAAGTATACAGTCTGTGAGGGTTGGATAGGAAGTAACATGGTGAGAAATGTTGGCTTGAGAACTGCATATCCACAGCACAATGGTGTTTTAGAGGATTTGGGGGAAGGGAGAGAAAAATCTCAAATTGTCTCAGTAACTAATGAGCTTTCATGTACATTTAAAATTGTAATAAATGCAATTGTGAGGATGATGGTGAGGTCAGCAAAATAGTCCAGTTTGTAATTTGTGGTTATCAGGCTGGCATATCCTGCAGGTCACACTTCTAAACATGACTTCGAAAAATCAAAGATCAGCTAAGTTTGAAGTAAGTATTGAAGGAGGGAGATTACGTTGCCTCAAGTTAAAATAGAACATAAGAGATGGTGATTCAAATGATCAAAAGCACCAAGCTTCCCTGTTAGGATTCAAGGGAAGGGTGCGTGGCTCTGAAACCAGGTATCTGCAAAGCAATGTGAAATGAGATCAATAGTAGACGTCGAAATATTGAAACTGATATAGGATATTCAAGTACCAGCTTCAAGAAAATGAAATGAGACCTAATAAAAGAGAGTAGGAGTCAAGGGAGTATAAGATATTAAAGAAAGTGAAGAGCCAGTGTTTGTAGGAAGGAAGGGAGAAGAGGCAAAGTGAGCAGCTCTTTTACCTCAGGATCTTCCTCCTCCCCCATCCTCCCTCCTGCTAAAAACCGAGTTTGTTTTAGCTGAAATGATTGTAAGACAAATTTTTGTTATAAAAAAAGGAGCTATTTTGTGTTGACTTCCATTATAAAATCAGAGCTCTGCTGCCATAAAATTAAATCGCATAATAGAATGAGTAGACTACATGATGTCCTGCAGAAAGGAAGATGGCAGCCCACTCAATGCCGTACTGGGCTTGACTATACACAAGTCGCGCATCTCCTGCTGTGAGTTGTAGCTGCTGCCCAGCAGTGCAAGTTTTCATTGCAGCTGTTTTCTTCACATTCTGAGGTTTATGAAATTCCTTATCCATCAACAATTGATCTTTAGCTCTTAGTCCAGGGGTTGTCAACTGGCATTCCATGGACCTTTAGAGGATTAATGGCTAGGTTTGCAAAGATCTTTGAACTCCCTGAAACTATACACAAAACATTGTGTGAGAGTATGTGCATTTTTCTGGTAAGAAGCACCTGAATCATCGAAGCAGTTTGTGATCCCCCAAAAGGCTAAGAACTACTTCCTAGAGCAAAGGGAGGTTTTGCTACACTTAGAGATTTACACATTTGACCAGGGCTGCTCACACAAGTGGGATGCAGTTTCACATTTCATGGCAGGTCTACTTCCAGCTACACAAATTCATCAAGGAAATATTGTAATACTTCTATAAGAATCAGGAATTCCATATATTTAATTTATTTGGAATAAGAACCACTATATACAAGTTTTTCCAAAAGACCAAAAGTTCTTCCTGTGGCAGGAAGGAATATGATTAAATTCATGAAGCTTTGTGTTTATATTTCAACTCTGAAAGATAATTGTGACTTTACTAAATCAAACCTGTATACCACGATTAGGAAAATGTGGACTGATTTGGGATCCTAGGGGTAAAATGTGACCCCTGTGAAGTACCAATGCACCGTTCTTTTATCTGTTAAAGGGCACTGAGTTTCTGAAATTAATTAGTAGGCAGGAGGACATGCACATATGATGTGATAGTTTAAGTACTAATAATTATTCACTTGGAAGGGAAGAGAAGAAAATTCAGAATACAGTATTCCTTAATGGGAAATCAACTTAGAGGAGGTTGGAGGGAGAGCAAGCAAGAATATTTCTGGTAAAACATGTATAAATCTATGGTCAGCCAATGTGTTGATCAAAGAAATTATCTTTTGGGGAAAATAGTAGAAGGCAATTGAAAAACAAGCATCAGGCTGCATAAAAACAGCAAACAAAAGTCACAATGGCTTGATTGTGTGATGAGGAAATTAACAGCTGCAGTTAGGAAAGTATGTTCAAAAAAGAGACAGAAAGGGTAGTTATAAGAGGAAAACATCCCTGCAGATCTTCAAAATCAGAAACAATGAAAATAATTATTTCAAAAATTAAGAAAAAACTCTCTCATTTATACCTGAATTACCTGTATAATTGGTAACATTTCCTATGTATACAAATCTTGGTCCTCTGATCCTCTCTCTATAAATAAATAGAAGTGTATAAATCAATAGTCAGCCAATGTGTTGATCAAAGAAATTATCTTTTGGGGGAAATCAGTAGAAGCCAATTAATAAACAAGCATCATATTGCATGAAAACAGCAAATGGAAGTCACAATGGCTCAATGGTGTGATGAAGCCACACAATCTGTATTAAACACATCATCTCCACAGATGGATAAAAATATATCTTCTTTGTGTCTAAGTCTCAAATCTGTGTTTCCTGGCTCTGTTCCCTCATATCTACTCATTCTCCAAGTCAGCATGCCCAACTTGAAAGTGTCATTTTCAAACCCTGCTTCTTCTCTTCTGGAAGTTCCTCCTCTGCCCATTGCTCCACAATCCCCACCTCTTTCACCAGTAGCAAACCTTAAATTTATCTTTCACTTCATCTTACTTCCCCTTCCTATATTCAAAGTGTTTCTCACTTGCATCTCTTTTCATTCATTTCATAAGCATTTATGAGCTCCTGTTATGGTTTGGAAACTGTTCTTCGTGCTGGAGGTGGTCTTATAAACAAGTAATTTCAATTGAGTATTTAGTATATTAAGTGCCATCCCAAAGGCAAACACCAGCTGTGGAAGGCTCCCCAAACCAGTCTAAGGAGGTTGGGAAAAGCATCTCAGAGAAGATGGTGTCTGAGATCCGGAGATGTGTGGAACTGGGCAAGGAAGAGAACAAGTAACAGCAGTCTAGAAAAAAGGCCTCTTTCAGCATGCTAAGAAGGGTGGAGGACAGAGGAGTGCCATTCCAAATTTGGAGGGAAGGAAATGCATAGCGAGGTTTGCCACTTGAACAGATGACTTCAGCTGTGTTGGGTGAATGAAGTTGAGTGGGTACAAATCAGGTCAGGAAAAGGAGTTAGGAAACTGTTACTAGAATCCAGGCCAGAGGTGATGATGGCCAATATATGAGAGTTTTAGCAGGGAATGAAAAAAAGAAAATGTATGCATGAGGTAGAAGTAGGTAAAAACAACAGGATCTGGTGCCTGATTGGAAATGGGGGTGGTCTGGAGAGGAAGCCAGAATGCAGTCAAAAATGGATAGTGGTACCATCCACTGACATGGGGGTTAAAGGAGGAGAAGAAGCTTTGGTAAAGAAAATAAGAAGTTCAGCTATGGAATGTTTGAATTTGATTTCTCTGATGAGGAGTACTTCTAGGTGATGGTAATGCTCAGGGTATAGACTTGAGAGTGGATGGGTAAAGGTTGAGGCTATTAAAAGGGAAAAGGTCAAGGGACTGAGGGCCAAGGATTTCTAATAAGTTATCTTGGGCCATTAAAGTGAGCCAGGATGCTGGCAGGAAGCCTATGAGCCAGGTACTAAAGTCTTCAATGTTGAGCCCAGTGACTCAGGTGTCAGAAGCAGCAGGAGAAAGGTTGATAGCCTAATGGGGAAGGAGCCATTACCTGAGAGTAGCAGAGAGAGTTATCCTAGCTGACACAGCTCTCAGGGATTTGCTTCTAAAGCAATCCTTAGGAAAGAAAACACAGTATCCACAGGAGACTGGTGGGCACTGGCTTCCCCAGAAAACCTACCTAGATGAATTCTATTCTCAAGGGACTCCTATTTAGAAAAGGGGCTTTGTTAGTTCTCAGAGCATCACCAAACAGATGTATATCTCATTACTTGCTCCCACAACCCTTCTGCTCTGGCCACCTGGGCCTACCCATTGTCTGCTAAATGCACTTCATATTTTCTTGTTTCAGTGCCGCAGTGTTCATAATCTTCTTTTCCCAATCTCTGCACCTCACTTACCTGAAACTTACGTATTCTCAATGACTTGCTCCATCCAATGACCAGCCCTTTGAAGAACCCTTTAATACCTACCAAGTGAACATTCTCTCCATTTATTACACACTTCCTGTAGCACCTGTTCTATAACTATGAAATATTACCTATTATGCACATATATTGCAGTCTCTTGGTGGACAGAGAATCCGATTTATACCTTGTCAATTTGTAGCACATTTTCTTGCATATGTAGATGCACCATGAATATTTAGAGAACTTGTTAGTTAATTTCCTATTTAACATGGGCTGCAAAGTTCTGATCCATGCACATCTTTTATAAAGTAGAAATGATGGATGATACATGGAGCTCAAATTCCATGAAGCAGAAACATGAGAGATGGAGCTGAATTTGTTTGCCTGTATAGCTCTTACAGCAATTGCTTCCAATTTGTTTGATTTACCTAAGAGCTAAAATTGTGAATGACAGCTCAAATGATTTTTCTGTACATTCAGAAAATGAATTTGAATATTTGATGGAGAGTAACTGCTTAAGACAGGAAAAAGGGGAGACTATCGCTTTTAACTTTTTTTATAGCAGAGCATTAAGAAAGAAAAAGTGCAGATAAATGAGATCAAATGGCAAATGTCTGAACCTGCTGGACACAAGTCCCGGTAGCCATTGATAGATAGTGTTTATATGGCTTCTGGGCCATCAATAAATAGATAAGGTATGTCAGCGGCCAATGTTCCAGGAAGTTTGAGGAGATAAACAGAAGTTGCCCAGCAGCCTAAGCGCTTCCTTAGGAGGGCAGTGCTCCTTCAGAGCGCCATCTGCCTGTGTCTGCCTGTTCTTATTCTTCACATTAAATGCTTTTTCTTTTCTTGTTTTTATGATGGTTATCCTAAAGATACGCTAGCCTGGACTTTGACAAGGACATCTGGAGATAAGAATGATTCAGAATTATTTTTCCCTTTGGGCAATTGTAGCAATTTTAAAACTATGTTAGATGGCTAGAGATTCTTGAGAATATTTCTTTTCTTGGATAATCATAAGGCTTTGGATAGTGGTACCTATGAAAGTTGACATCAGCAGCAGCCTGCCTCCAGTTGATCAGGGCCTTTGGAACTTCACAGGACTCCTCTGCTGAAAGCCCCATCGGTTTCCCTCCAGCACACCTAACTCAGCATTGACTCTGGGTAGTAGAGGGTGGTTTATGGAATCTGATTCATCTCAGCAAGAGGTGGATGCAAACACATTCCTAGAGCAGAGGGCTTGGCATGTCTGGTCTTAGGCAGAGGGAACTAGAGATACTTATCCTATTGTTCTTGAGATTCCAGCAAAAATAGCCCGTGACAAAAGAAGATATTCAGGTCAAATGAGGGCTTTGGTGCTATAACATTGTCTTAGGAAAAAAGAAAGAAATTGGCCGGGTGCGGTGGCTCATGCCTATAATCCCAGCACTTTGGGAGGCTGAGGGGGAGCAGATCACTTGAGGTCAGGAGTTCAAGACCAGCCTGGCCAACATGGCTAAACCCCGTCTCTACCAAAAAATATAAAAAATTAGCCGAGTGTGGTGGCGGGCTCCTGTAATCCCAGCTACTCGGGAGGCTGAGGCGGGAAAACTGCTTGAACCTGGGAGGTGAAGGTTACAGTGAGCCGAGATCATGCCATTGCACTCCAGCCTGGGCAACAGAGTGAGACTCCATCTCAAAAAAAAAAAAAAAAAAGAAAGAAAGAAGAAAAAAATAAAATAAATAAAAAAATGTTTTTTAAACAAAGGAAGGCTTTGGGCTTGGAGTCCAACTAAGCTAGACTGGAATCCTGGTTTTATCTCGCTTCTCTGTGCAACTTTGGATTTTACTGAATCTCTCTTATTCTCAGTCCCTCCTCTGTAAAATGAGGATAATGCTAGTACCTGCCTCATCAAGTTGAATGAGACCTAAATGAGATGTGTTGAAAACACTTAGCATAGTATTTGGCACATAAGGAACACTTAATAAATGCTGGCTATAAAGAAGCCAGAGAGAGACTCAGAGGTGACGAGAGAAGCCACAATCCCCTCCATTTCATTGAAAAGCAATTTTTTTTATCTCATTTTAAAGGCAGTATAGTATAGTGGCTAAGGACATGGACTGTGGAGCTAGCCCTCCTCAGTTCACATTCTGTCTCTGTCATTTATTAGCTGTCACTTAACCTCCTTGTGCCTCAGTTTTTATCATTTTTGAGAGAGAAGTAATAATAGTTCCTACTCTGGTGTGTTGTGGAGATTTGATGAGTTAATACATATAAACCACACATAGTAGTGCCTGGAGCATATTAAATGACATGTAAGTATTAGCTGTTATTTTATTAAACAACGTGTGGCATAGGACATATTGGAACATTGAAGTCTTTGAGGCTCTTCCCAGTTTCATAAATCAGAGACTACAGTATAAATATCTGCTTACATGTCTGCTTTCCCCATTGGACTGCGAAATCTTGAAACTGTTTTATTCATTTCTACATAGTGTTGGCATCTTATTATGATACCTGACATTTACTAGGTGCCAAACGGGACTGGGCATGTTGTAGGGATTCAGTCAATGTGGGTCATTGCAGGTGGGGAGGTGGGTCAGGTTAAAGGTAAGAGAAGGGCCTTGGGGCATCACATTAAGTAGTTACCAGATTGAACTGCAAACATTGCTATCCAGGAGAAATCAGGTCAATATTTCACCTTCATGGCAATACCAGTACAGCCAAGGAGAATGCATAGAAGGAAAGAAATCATAATCTGATTGTATGTATTTTATCAGTAGTAAATAATTATTATTATTACTATTGCTATACAGTTTTGTGTGTTGGTGTGTTTTGTTTTGTTGTGCATGAAAAATGGGGTGCTAATCTATTCCCCTTCCCAACACCAGTGCTCAGAAGAAATTTCCACAGATAGAGAATCTGTAGGTTATGAATTTGGCCTTGATGGATTCTGGGTCACTATTTCTCAATATTTGTCCATCTCATGTGAAGCTCTTAAGATAAAGAACAATGTCTTACTCATCTTTTTAACTTATTTGCCCCTTAATGCCTATCACATACTTTGCCCGTGGAAACTCAATAGCCATTTGTAAATGGAATTTAATTTCTGAGGTCCAGAAAAACCTTTTTCCATCCCTCCCCTACTACACAGTTTGTCTAACCATGTCTTCCCTCCCATCATCCACCTTATAAACATTATTCCTCAAGCATCTTCTTCTTTCATCACATTATTGACACCTCCACTGCTCCATGGTCCAAAATACCATTTGGGAAACAGAATTCTAGGAATCTGGAGACCTAGAGCTCTTCAGATCCTGAAATCCAGTTTTCTGAGCTGAGACAGTTTCTTAATTTCTCACCCCAACTCCATTTCTCATCTTTCTCAATGGATATTTTCCACGTCCCCATTAGGCATATAACAATTCCAGAAAACATTCAATTTTCCCCTCTCTTAATGCCATGCTCCAAAACACCACATTCCCTCTAGACATTGAGAATTGGAGAGAGATGGAAAAGTACTTTGAAAATGTGTGCGTGTGAGAAAAATGCTAAGTGTTCTGTCTGATCGCTTCAATGACACGTTTGCTGCTTTAGAAACTTGACTAGACAGAGTGTAAGGAAAAAAATGAAAAGAAAGAAATGTGTTCAGCTTGGCTGAATAATGACCAGCAGGGTGAAAAGATAAGATAACCACCCACTCACAGGATTTATATCCTCAAGCCCTAGAAGGTTGACAACAACAGACATTGAAACTACTCTTAATGGAGGGTGTGCTTAAGAAGCAACATTTATAGCCGCTTTTAGGAAAGCAAATAGGAAAGTTGGTGAAATACAGAAGATGTCTAAGCATGTGAGATACCACCTCCATCTTGGAAAATAACCAAGGTGATATGATGTTATGCAGGACCCCTTCATTAAAACAGATTTAGTGATTAATGTCAGGAGCATTGTCAAGAATCACAACAGCAATGAGTTTATATTGAGCAATTTCTGCTGAGTAATTTGCAGGAGGACATCTCACTTAATTATCCCATCATCCTTTTACAGATGAGAATATAGAGGCTTAAAAAGGTGCTTTTCCCAATGTTATTCAGCTATAAGTGGTCAGTCATGGCTCAAACACAGGTTAACCTGACTACAAGATCTTCACTCTTAACTTCTCTCCTGTGTTGTAATACCCTTGATCCATGGAAATGGACCATCTTCAGATACTGCTTCTGTTGCCTCCAGAATGTCCAGGTATGAATTGGGTAATGCTCAAAGACAGAGAGGAATAGAGTATTAAAAAGATCCCTGACCTCATTTTCTGAAGACATGAGCCTAAGCTGAGCTGTACCATTTACCATCTATGTGAACTTGGGCAGATTTTTGGATACCACTAGGTCTCAATTCCTGTAACTCTCAAGTGGAAGGGAGCATAACTGCATAGACTTCACTGGGCTGTTAAGAGAATAAAACAAAATAACTGTAAACAGAAGTGCCTAGTGCACATGCAAAGGATTATTGGGATTCTCTACCCTTCAGGGATTAGAAGTTGGTAGTAGGCAACAAGTTATAGGAAATATGGTCAATTGTCTGCTAACCAGTGCTAGAGTTAATTTTGTCTCCGGAAAAAAGGACTCTCCTCTCTTTCTCTTCTTCTTCCAAAACTTAAGACATTTGCAGCTGAATCCCCAACAGGATTTTGTTTTCCTTTGGGAGAGAGGAAATAGGCCAATATACCCCCAAAACTAACCCCATAATTTCATTTCAGCAATAAAGTGAGGTCCTTAATAACTGGCCTGCCCAACCTATAGGGTGGTTGGGAAACCCTGGAGTGGTCATGCATGGGGAAGCGTTTCATCCACTGTAAAGAGCTCTCCAGAGACGATAAATCTCATCAGAAGGCTTCATGCTTGAGGCATGGATTCTTGGAAAAACAATGACTCTACATATCTTGTCAGAATCTAAAGGAGATGCTGGGGAGAGGAGCTAGGTCAGTCTCCAAAATGGAACAGTAGAAACTAATCATGTGGAACCTAAACTTGTGAAGGTTTTTAAAACCAGAATTGGTCACCTTCCTTTGGACCATGAGCTCGGATTGTGAGTTGTGACTAGGTCATGTCTACTTCCTGCCCCTGTTTCCCTGCTGTCCCTACCTGTCCTTCCTTGACCCCAGGACAAAGTGCTGGGATATGAAAGTTAATTATGACCCAAGGGAATTGGTACAGATGGGGAAGAAAGAAATGTATTCAAGAGCATTTCCATCAATATTGAAATTACACAGAAGGCTGGTGAATTTGGGCTACCCATTCTCACCTCCCTCTGTGCCCATAATTCCTTGGCCTCCTTCAATTTTATTTTCCCTTTGGTTCAGTGGAATGCTTGATGGCTTAAGCTAGCCTCACTTGGCCAAGCATTGGAGAAACAGAGAGGTGTATGACATGGCTACACCCCCCATGGGGCTCACAGGGCAAGGTGAGAGAAGACAGAAGTTGTGTGTGCTGGGTGCCACGTGGTAGCTACAGACTAGAAATGAGACCAGGTTCAGAAGACGGAGAGGGCTTGTGGGCCTGAGTCATGGGGAAAGTTTCTTCAGGAGATGGGATCTCAGCTCTGCCTTGTATGCAGGGCTTACATAATAAATATGTTGCCTTGTTGTTGTTGTTGTTGTTGTTGATTTAACAAGACTTTGCTTTAAGAAGACTTTGTAAAAACAAGTGAACAAATGCAATCTCCTGCCAGAGCAGGAAGCAGCAAAGGAGATTGGGAATATAACCCCCTTGCAGATGTTCCTTCACCTACCTGGTGCTGGATTACCTAAAAGCTTCACCTAGTAGGGTCACCCCCCAACAGATTATTTTTAAAAATTGAAGTAATCTGATATTTTAAGAAAAATCTTGTCATGGATATTTAATTGGCCTATTTACAATTATTTAGGGTCAGTCGGTTTTGGACAAGTATGCAGGGGTCTTGGAATCAGACCACTGGAATCAAATCCTCGTTCTATCACTTCCTAGCTGGATGACCTTGGACAAAGTTACCTGACTTCCAATAGCTTCAGATTCCTCATGGGCAAAATAGAAATGCTACTAGTACTTAATAGTGCTCTGAGAAGGATTCAATGAGAAGGATTAAATGTATGTCACACACAGTGTTTGCCCATAGGGAGCTGTTATTTATAAGTGAGGGGAGCATCCTAAGGTCCTCAGAATTTAGGGGAACTAAAAATCTCACACTGACTTCTCCCTTCAACAGCACCTTCAGAATCTCCTTCATTTTCCATACTGTTCTTTCAACCCTTTGATGAATGAGAAATCAAGTATTCATTTCCCTGCAGATTTTCCCAAACTTTCTGCTTTGGCCAATAAATATATTTTTAGTCCCAATCTTGCATGCTCCTTTGGGACTTTTCATCTGATAAACATCCCCTCCTGTGCTCTTGAATATGATACCCTTCTTCCCTGCCCTTCACCCAGAGTCTCCTTGCATCTGCTGTTAGGCACAATGATGACCCCACCAAGGTCAAACAATGGCTGTGGCCTCACCTGGACCCTGATGACCCACATAGACTAGAGCCCAGGGATCAGCCACTGATGGAGGCCCAGAGGGCAGTTGGAAAACTTCACAAGACAATCCAGCCTGATTATTTTGACATGCCTGACCTCAGGCTGCTAAAAATGAGCTTGAGGAATCAGATAGGAAAAAGAGATAGGTGATGCAATTTTGTTCCATCGCCCAATTTTCTGAGTCAAGAGTTGTTTGTTTAACTCCAGTCAAATTAGTATTTATCCAGATTTCCTGGATGCTTGTCCAAAGAAAAGTACCCCAGATCTACAAATCAGAATCTGGGACTGGGACTTAGTAATTGGCACTTTTACAGTTATACCAGATGTTTCTAATACGGGTGCTTCAACCACCACCCTTACAGAGTGCTGCCTAGGACCCTCTTTTCTGGCAGGTGAAGTGGAAGGAGGTTTTGTCGAAGGGAGATTCTCCACTTCAACTTCAGCATCTCTGCTTATATCCGCTTTGTTTGGTTCTATTTCACCAAAGGCTTTCATCTTCACATAAATTTTCTTCAGCTTTAAATAATTGGTTTTGGTAGCCATTGGTATACTGGAAAGAACATTAGAGTTGGAGTCCTGGTGGCTTGAGTTCAATTCCTTGCTCTGCCATTTACCAGCTGTGTGACATTGGTCAAGTTGCCAACCTATCTATGTCATTTTCTCATGTAAAGATAATCCCACTTCACCAGGCCATTTTTGAGGGCTCAGTGAAATGATGTGTAACCATTTTAGGAATACTGGATTATTCTACAGTGCAAGTTTCTACATCAGCTTGGAGCCTACCATGCTTACATTCAAATCCGGTGAGTGGAGCTCTGTGCACAAATAAAATGGAATAGAGCTCTGTGCACAAATACAAGGACTTCTCCTCCTTTCTGCCCTTGTACAACTTTGGTTTCCTTAATGAACAGAATCCATGACAATCCTGGGCCATGGTATAAAGATGGGACTTTCTTCCTGTGAAGGAGTCTGGTCTGAACATCTTCCAAACTCCAACATAACTGATGTCATTTCTCCACCCAACCCCATTTGCTGTCTCCTGACTCAATTGCTAGAGAAGCCACTTAAGGAAGGTTCCTGGAGTTAAGGCTGTGTCTGGGCCAGTGGAGTGAGCAGTTTTCAACAGTCAGTCCTCTTTATCTTCTCTTTTCCTAAGAGCCTTTACTAAGCAATGCCTCCTCCTGTCTCCTTGCTGCATCTCCTGATGGAATGCACAGGTAAATCTCCTTGGAGAGTACCAGCCAGGAACAGTCCACAGCCAGGGCCACCAATCTTCACCACTGAGCTCCATCTTTCCTTTCAAGCTGTCCTTCCCCTCCCCTCTCCACCATCACCATAGCAACACAGTGGTATAAAAAAATGAAAGCACTAAGGCATCTAAATATAGTCTGAGTCTCAACTCTTCCAGCATGGAGCCTAAAATCTAGGGGATGACAGCTAGAGGCATCCAGACGATAACTGGCAGCCAGGAGGGAGGATGAGTCAAAGGAAGGGGTCAAGGAAAGAAGGGAAGGAAAGGGAACCATCATTTACTGAGCCTGCTGCCTGTGCTTTCTCATGTCACCCTCACGACCACCCAATGTGAATGTTATCATCTCCAGGTAACTGCTGAAGAAACAAAAGCTCAAAGAGGTAAGAGATTTGGCCAAGGTCACACAGCTATAAGCAATAGAACTAAGATTTTAACTCAAGTTTCTGTGGCCCCAGAGTTTATGTGTTTTTCTCTCCATACCACAGCGACAGGTGCAAGTGAGAAATTTTGCTGGAAGCACTGGGCTTTTTGAGCAGGCCATATAAACATTCTGAGCCCAGAGCTCAACTAAATTTTTGGAGGAGACTGGGCCAAATATAAGGCTTCTATCTAAGCAGCGCCTATGTGTCTCAAGAACTGAGGAAAATGAGGGTTGGCAAGGCTGCATTTCCCAGGGTGCATGATGATATGACATGCAGGTGGGGGCCATTATGATGCCCAGACATGGAACTTACACCAGTGCAGAAAGGGTGTGATTAGAAGCCCTAAGCCAGAGAATGTTCAATGTGATAAATGCCATTGTTCGTTCCCTCATTCATTCAATAGATTTTTTTTTTTTAGATGGAGTCTCACTCTGTTGCCCAGACTGGAGTGCAGTGGCACCATCTCAGCTCACGGTAACCTCTGCCTCCCCGGTTCAAGCAATTCTCATGTCCTAGCTTCCTGAGTAGCTGGGGTTACAGACGTGTGCCACCACGCCTGGTTGATTTTTTTTTTTTCTTTTTTTGAGATGGAGTCTCGCTCTGTCGCCCAGGCTGGAGTGCAGTGGCTCGGTCTTGGCTCACTGCACGCTCTGCCTTCTGGGTTTACACCATTCTCCTGCCTCAGCCTCCCGAGTAGCTGGGACTACAGGTGCCTGCCACCACGCCCGGCTAATTTTTTGTATTTTTTGGTAGAGACAGGGTTTCACCATGTTGGCCAGGCTGGTCTCGAACTCCTGAACTCAAGTGATCCACCTGCCTTCACCTTCCAAAGTGCTGGGATTACAGGTGTGAGCCACCGTGCCCAGCTTCATTCAACAGATACTTTTATTAAGCATCTGATGTGTATTTAACTCTGGAGATATAGGAGTGATTAAAACAAATGCAGCTCCTGCCCTTGTAGAGCTTATTAGGATAGTAGAGAAGACAAATAAGAAAACAATTACAAGATTGATTCTTTACAACTGTAACATGTACTATAAGTATATAACAGAAGAATATCACTTGCCTGATGACTTCAGTGGAAGGGAAATACAGAAGTTCTTACAAATCAAAGCACTCCCCTGGGCCAATTGTAAAGGTGATGCCCACTTTCAAGATGGACAGAGACTGTGCTTGAAGCTTAGCCTCAACCATGGGTTTATATGATCGGTGGACCCTGCAGATCCATTCCCAATGCTGTATCTTCATAATAACCATGAAGTCCATCTGATAACCATACAAGTGAGGTTTTAAAACCCAACAAACTAGACTCAAATGAAATCTGATGAGGGAATTTACGACTTGTTCTTCCTACCACCTTTGGTATCACTGACATAAAACCGAATGTGTGTGCTGAGGGTGCTTGTGTCATGGTGATAGACAAGGTAGGTGGTCCAGCCCATGGTATTGGTGGCTTACGGTCAGCCAGATCAGCACTGGGAAGTGCCTGTGAATTACGCAGCAACGGGAGGGGAGGGAGTAGGCAGTAAAGTTGTGCATTTCTGTGGATCCAAAGCTTTCCAAACTACCTGCAAGGCAGCAAATATGGGGGATGTTGTATGAATAAGTGAGAATTAGATAATACAATGTGTATGGAGCTCTTTAGTCCTTCACAGAAAATGCTGTCTAAACAGATAGTGCGGGTATCAAAGATAATGATACAGTACTCTAATTTTAATGCTCTGCTACCTACCTGCCAGCTGTTTCCCAGGGATGTGGTAAAGATGAATGGGCAAGATCTGGGAAAGTGCTTTGAAATCCTTGATTAAAGGCCCTCTAGGCAGATGTAGAATTTTAAATGTATTATATTACTGCCACTATTGTTATGCTTTCTTTTGTCATCCCAGAGTTTCACCACCTCCTGTTTCAGGTGAACGAGTCTGCCTGACTGTTTCGAGACCTGAATGGCATTGGAAAGGTAGCAGCCCCAAGATGTGCCATATAAACAAACATGTTTTTAACTGAGGGATCCAGAGGCTTTCCTGGCTGGCTCCTGTCGACTAGTGATGACCTCTCTAGAAGTCTAGGCTTTTCCAAGCTTATTTTATTTCCTTCAATAGGACAGGAATACATAAATGTCCACCTGAAATGAGTATTGGCTACAAGCCATCTGCCCCTGAACAGAGGTGAAAAGTGGAAATCAGAGGAAGGGCAGACGTCTTCTGCAGGGGAAACAGACTCTTTCTGCCACTGCAGTCAGCCCAGGCAAAAGAGTAAAGGAGCAGGACTCAGGAAAATTCACTGAAGCGAGGGCAGGGTGCAAAAGGAACTTGAGAAATTGGTACTGGGACCCAAAGATCAGATTCTGGCATTTCTGGGAAAAGAAATGGGCATGGGTGGGGGGTTTATCTGTCAATAAAAGCAGCCAGAATGGGGCTAGAAGGAAGTGAATTCAGTTGCCACCTCTACCTACTGGACATCCACAGAGAACTTCTTCTTATCCAAGGTTGAGGAGCCCTCCAGAGTACATATTGATACCATTGGTTCTCCCACACATACCCCCATGGAGATGAAAACAGGACCCTGGAAGGCCTGTCTGTGTTTAACTAATGGGATTGAAACATGGAAATGAACTGCCCCACAATCCACCCTGTGAGAGACCAAAGAGCAGTGTTTGATAACAGGGAATGTTACCCTGAAAAGGCATTTGGCTTCCACTAGGGCAGCAGGTACAGTGCAAAGATGATCCCACTTCCAAACAGAATTCCTAAGATAGGATATGCAGTGATAAAAAAAAAATAAGGAAAGATGTTGTGGAAACTCAAGACCTCTTAAAGCATACTCCTTCATCTATAGTTCTTCCGCAGACCAGACCACAGAATTCAGAAAACACTCTACCTGGTCCCAAACCAGCACCTGCCAAACTTCTCATCCTCTTCTGACCCTGTCCTGGGAATTAAGGGAAAAAAAAATCATTTTATTGGTTGCTCCAGTTATAACTTAAACAGACAGACCATCATCAAATTAAGTGACATGTGTAACTGCTTATTGTATGCCAGTTACTGTGCTGTGGGGTTTTGCTTCCATAATCTCATTTAATCCTCTCAAAAACACTGTGAGGTAGGTTTTATTATTGCACTCATCTTAAATTAAGGAAACTGAGGCTCATAGAGATTCGCTAATTTGTCAAAAGTCCTAAAACATAATGACTGCATCCAGACATCTCTGATTCTAAGGCCTAGGCTCTTAATCAGTAAATGATCAAATGAATAATGATTTTCACGGCATCTATCATCGGAAAGAACAATGGAGAATATGCTTAACCAAAGTCATAACCAAATAAATGAACTTGACAGCGGAGCCATGATTCCAGCCAAGGTGACTATTTTCATCCATGTTTTGAAGGCCAGGAAAAGGAGGTTAGACTTGTTTGGGAAGGGAAACAGGAGCTATCAAGGTGAACTTTTCCTAAGAGTAGCCCGATAATAGTGCTCCGGAGGGAGTAGTATATGCAAGAATAGAGTCAGGGAGACCAGCCAAGTGTGTCTCAGCATCCCTAGCACAAATCACACACTAAGCATTAAGATTGGCTCTGCAGTTAGAAAGGCCTGGGCTCAAATTCTGGCTCTACCACTTACTGATATTCATTAATCATTCATTCATTCATTCAACAAATATATATTGGGTATTGTCTATGTGCCAGAGACTGTGCTGGGTGCTGGCAAAGAACACAAACAAGGTTTCTGCTCTCACGGAGCTTTTGTTCTGATGAAGGAAACAGACCATTTATTGATAAACAAATAAATAAACAAGATACAGGGAAACAGAATGATTTGATGGAGAGTAGCTGGAGGGCCAAGCAGACTGGGCAGACAAGGTGGTGGTGACACGTAAGCTGAGACATTTAAAAAGAACCTGGTCGTGAGACCATCTGGAGAAGGAAAGCTCCAGGCAGAGGAAGCAGGTAGTGCAGAGGCCCTGAGGCAGGAATGAGGACGAGACATTTGAGAAAACAGAACAAAGGCAGGCATGGCCAGGCAAAGTGGGTGGTGGAAAAGTGGTAGAAGGTGAGTAGGGGAGTCAGGGCAGCAAGGTCAGGCTTTGCAGGCTTGATCAGCAGTTCTCACTGTGGTTCTGGAGCCAGCAGCATCCGTGTTACCTGGGAACTTGTTAGGGATGCAAATTCTCAGGCCCTACCTAGACCTGCTGAGTCACAAACTCTGGGATGGGGCCCCACATTGTGTTTTATCGAGCCCTCCAGATGATTCCGAGTATGCTAAAGTTTCAGAATTCCTCGGCTGGATTGTGCAGTTTCAGTTTTAATTTTAAGTGCAATGGGAACCTATGGAAGGTTTAAGTGGGGGAGCAGCATGTTACAACTTTCTTTTTAAAAATTGTTTTTAAGCACTCCAGCTGAGGGGAGAATGGACCATAACAGGCTAAGAGAAATGGAAGCAGGGAGATAAATTAGGTAGTTATTGCAAGAGGCCAGATAAGAAGAGAAAGTGGTTTGAGTAGAGTCATGTGGCAGAGAAGAGGGTTCCAAGCCAAGGGGGACCACGCTGACAAAAATAGGCGCACGCCACTCATGCAAGCCCGACAAGGCAGAAGGCAAAAGTGAGGGCCAGAGAAAACTGGGCAACACCTGTCCAGAGTGTAGTTCAAAGGCAATATCCTCAAAGAAGACACTCCACCCTCCTCCCATTTCCCCCCTATTGTGTAAAGATAAGAAACATATGTGGCCTATGGCAAACCTTGGGCAGGCACATGTGAGCTGAGCTCTTGCGAAGGGCAGGTACTTCCTTTGGTGAGAGAGAAGACAAGGAAGGGCCTGTGAGGAGTGACAGAAGAGACGAACAGAGAGCCTGAAAGGCTGAGAATATTGTCTGGCTTCCTGAAAGGCTTAAGGGGTTAGCTCTGGAGGGTGAACTAAAAGCCCTAGTTATATTAAACACACACACACACACACACACACACACACACACACACACACACGCACATAGACACAGTTGAAGGAGACCTGCAGTTTCCAAAAACAAGAGTTGTATTTTTTTTGTTCATGTCATGACCCATAACAATCTCAAAAGAGAAACAGGCTCTTGTCTTCCTTGTTTAGGCTTAGGAGAACTCTAGTAAGTAAGTAGCAGCAGCAGAACTCAGACTCTGCTCTTTACCTGGTGTCATTCTGTCTATTACACCACAAGGCATCAGAGGACCACTAGAGTTGCCTCCCTAGGGTTAGGGTTAGGGTGAGGTAAATGAAGTGAGTCAGCAAGGGCAGGATAGGAACCTATCTTTATTTAACATTTTGATATTTTGTTTCTCGTGGATTTGTTGCATTAATTCCAACTTTTAAAAATCATTGCATTAACATATTATTGATCTTGATTACTGAGTTTGTAGGTATACCTTTAAATGTTGCACCTCTGACTTACTAGTCTCACCCTGATCCCTGTCCTGGATCTATGCTTGTCTGTTCTATATCAGCCTCTTGCTTTGACCATAAGGATAACGTCAGACCTTTAAGCATAAAGGAAATAGGATTTCTGTCTCCCTTCCCCACCTTTGTGAAAATCTCAGCTTCTGCTTTTAAAGTCTATCTCCCAAGAAGTTTGCCTACTATGTACCTTCCAAGGCCACCAGGTTCTGTGAAACTAGCAGCAGGCTAGATTGTCACATTAGCACGAAGGATCCACTATTCCTGCAGCCGAGCTGGGACAAGCACTTAGGCCCACTGCCTCCATCCCTTCAGTGGCCTGGGCCCTACATTGTCTCCAGGTGGCATAAAACAAGAATTTCCCCTTTGACTGGGAGAAGAAGGGAAGAACTCTGAATTGGAAAACAAGTCGTTTAGAATTCTCACAGGTGGAAATTTCTGACAACCCCTTTGAGATCCGCAATTCACACCCCAAATGGTGACAGTAGCTAACATGCAACCTGCAGGCTGTTCTGTCATCCAGTGCTGCTGCGCTGCACAACACCAGGGGGCAGCATTCTCATTGGCTTCTGTGTGCCTGGAGCCCAGTGCGGTTGTGCAATACTGCAGCTCTGCTTTAGTGACGTCCCTGATTGGTTCAGTCAAGAAAATGTCTATAGAATCAGCTAATCTCCCATGCAGTTAAGTCTCTAATTGAAATATTTTCTCTGCTCAACCCAAGGACAGCAATCTTTCCTGGATTTGCTGTTTACAAGGATCTCTAGAAATTATCCACCAGAAATATGGGCTTTCTCAGAGCTTGAGTGGACAGAGAATTAGGGTGGAAGGCAGGGCGTTTTGACTGCATTTGACGCAAGTCCTGAAGAGCCAGCTCCTCTCTCTTCCTAATCATTAGAAGGTTTTGCTTGGACCCAACGTTTCATGTGTATACAATACAAACTTCTCTCTTTTCTGCTTGGATCAAATTTGTTCTCTCAAAATGAGATTCCCAGCAGTGAGAGAAGACAAGACAGAGAGATCCAACATCTTTAAAGCCATGAATCAGATAACCAGCCACTTGTTCTCTTCAGTGCTGGGAAAAGACACACTGTTAAATAAAATGTTTTTATAGATTCTTCTCACTGCCTTTCCAAGAAGGGGATTTATCAACTTCAGGGCACAGCAATCATTTATTCCCAGACCACTGGCATGCGTGTGTATATTTACATCTCTTGACTTAGAAAAAAGAGAGAGTTGGAGTCATGAATATTCCTGTCTCCCCCACCCCAGCCGCCTTGAAGTGAGTCAGGACAAACTTGGGGCCCAAATGGAACTGTAAGTAACTGAGTCACATGCAGAGATGAAACCTTCACAGGCTCACTGATATGAAGGTTGAAGATTAAATTCCCTTTTGAGAATAACTGGGCAATACTCATATAGAGGCTACTTTCGAGAAGGTCAGATCCTCCCTCTAATGTATAGTGCAATGTTCCTAACCCTCAGCCCAATCCATCATACCCCCACTCACGTGAATACACACATAAGCAGTAATATAAAGCACTTCCCACTATAGGGCAGCGAAGAAGGAGGGAAATCTTCATTATGGAAGGGAGGAAGGAAGGAAAGAGGGAAGGAAGGAAGGATTCTTGGGATGAGCAGAGGAATGACATGTTTGGGGCATAATAAAGAGAATTGAAGTGCAGAGTTTGTGTGGAAAAATTTGAAAAAATCAGGTGGCAGGCCAGGCGTGGTGGCCCATGCCTGTAATCCCAGCACTTTGGGAGGCAGGGCACAGTAAATGTCTGCATTTCTGGACAGTAAGATTCCAGCCTGAGCTGGGCACAGTGGGTCACCTCTGTAATCCCAACACTTTGGGAGGCCAAGGAGGGTGGATCACCTGAGGTCAGGAGTTTGAGACTAGCTGGGCCAACATGGCAAAACCCTGTCTTGACTAAAAATACAAAAATTAGCTGGGTGTGATGGCACATGCCTGTAATCCCAGCTACTTGGGAGGCTGAGGCAGGAGAATCATCTGAGCCTGGGAGGCAGAGGTTGCAGTGAGTCAAGATCATGCTACTGCACTTCAGCCTGGGTGACAGAGCTTTCTTTTTTTTTTTCTCTCACAAAAAAAAAAAAAAAGAAAAGAAAAGAAAGGAAAAGATCAGGTTGCAGAGATGGATGGATGGATGGACAGATGGATGGACATTACAGAGAGTTTCCAACTCTTAGGATGAAGGATTAAGTCTTTATTCTCTAAGAAAGGAAGGGGAGAATAAAATTTTGTGATTTTAAAATCTTTTCTACCCTGTAGACCTACCTGACAAGGCGTGACAACCTTCAAAAAAAAAAAAAAAAAAGGCATCTACTTTAAAAGACTAATGTCCAAAAAATTAGAAATTCCCTCATTTTGCCCTGATCTTTGGGAAACAGAGCGAGTGATCCCTTTGAGGTTTTTGGCACTGCCTTGCCTCTGATCATACCCTGAATCCTAGGTCCATAATCATGCAGTTACCTCAGATGTCTCTTTCCCTCTAGCCACAGGTAACACGCTCTCCAGGCACTGGGAAAGTGGATAATTAGGAGCGCAGAGGGGTACCCATGGGTTGTGATGCCCAGTTATAAACCCAGACATTTCAGAATTAACAGAATGAGCATCAAGTCCTCAAATATGTGGGTCTACATCCATAAACATGTCCAGCAGTCAGGTCTTTACGGTCAGTAGAGACAAAATATTCCTACACTTTCCCTAGGGGAAGCCACATTCTCAGTAGGTTATCTCTGATGAGTCCAGCTAGTCACAGGTATGTAGAAGCTGCATGCAGTAGAGGGCTCAAAGGAGGGTCCAGAATAGATACCAAAGCAAAAGGGGAGTCTGTGCACGCTCTCACACACACCCTGAAACACTCTTTCTGTTCACAAAATAGATGGTGCAGGCTAGTTCCGAGAGATCATTTAGCTCAGGTTCCTGCCTCCATAAAATCAATAAGCCTTCCATATTAGTTGTCTGTTGCTGTGTAGCAAATTGTCAGAAACATAGAGGCTTAAAGCAATACCCATTTATTATCTTGTAGTTCTGTATCTCAGAAGTCCAGGCAGGCTTGACTGGGTTCTCTGTCCAAGGTCTCGCAAGGCTGAAACCAAGGTGTCGGCCAGGCTGGGATCTTATCTGGAGGCTCTGAGGAAATATACGCTTCCAAGCTCATTCAGGCCAACAGCAGAATCCCATCTCTTGTGGCTTGAAGTCAGAGGTCCCCATTTCCTTGCCGGCTGTCATCCAGGAGCCTCTCTTTGCACCTAAAGGCTGCCTATGTTCCTGTTCACAAGACACCCTTCATCTTCAAACCAAAGCAGCATGTTGAATCTTCCTTGTGGCTCGCATCTTTCTGGCTTTCCCTTCTTCTTTAGCCAGAGAAAGTTCTTTGCTTTTAAGGGCTCATGCGATTCAGTCAGGCCCGCCTGGATGATGTCCCTATTTTAAAGGTAACTGTGGTACCATGTAACATTTCAGGAGTGATACCTCAGCATGTTCACACATTCCAGGGATTAGGGCAGAACATCTTTAGGGGACCATTTTAGAAACTCTGCCTCCCCACTCACCCATAATCCTTTTAAAAGCCAAATCTTGAAGCCTTTTTTTCCCCCAAAGACTTTTTTGAATAAGCACATTTTTGCCTCACTTCATCAGACACTTTGAGCAAACACTAGCATGTGGCAAAATAAGTTGTAAATCAATCAGAACTATTCTTTCCCACCATAATCTTTCTCAAACACATTGGGAGAATCTGACAGTGTTGGTGGTGTACCAGAGCAGACTCCTACCAGCTCGCAAGAGCTGACTTAAATGTTTAGTAATTGTACACATTGGTTGTTAAACTATTAGTAGCTGCTAGATGCAAAATCTTTAGAGCCACAGTATCTGAATTCAGATCCCAGCTCTGTCACTTATTTAGTTATAACCTTAAGCAAGTCTCTTAACTTTTCTGGTCCTCTGGTTCTTCATGTGTGGGAATGGGGATAAAAATAGCACCTACCTCATAGGTCATTATGAATATTAAATGAGATAATATGTGCAGAGAAAATAGCACCTGGCCTGGCCTCTACCTATGTCATAGGTTAGCTGTGAGGATTAAATTACTTAATATAAGCAAAATGCTTAGAGCTCTGCCTAGCACAAAATAAGCACTACGTAAATATTAGTAAGTTAATTTGAAATGTGGTTTCTAGATCTCTCAACACCCTAGTCACCCTACTCTGGATGTACTCCAAAGTCCCTCTCAAGATGTAGTGTCCGAATTGACCTAATTAGTCCAGCGTTTGGCTGAAATGCTAGACTTTGACTCCAGCCCCTCATTCTTGACTGGCACTAGCATTCAAGCTGCTGCTCCTCTTTCCCTGGCTCTTTAATAGAGACAGAAAGACTTCTCCAAGGGATCTTTTGGTCATGGGCCAGCAGCATCCGCACAGGCTGGGCCCTTGTTAGAAAGGCAGGCTCTCGGGCCCCACCCCAGATCTACCCAATCAGAATCCACACATTAACAGGATGCCCGGGTGATTCATGTGCACATTAAAGTTTGAGAAGCACAGCTTTCAGGGCCAGATGACACACTTATTTTAAAGAGAACACCAATTAGAGACCTTAAGCCTTCTCATGGAACAGGGGCCTTCCCCTCAGACCTTGGGAGAGGGGTCAGGGAAATGTCAGTGTTGGGTTGTTGGTGGCAGGCAGCAGTGGGGGGTTCAGTCCACGTTCAAAGAGCCAGAAACCTGGCAGGGGAATAGATGGGGCAGGGACACCCAACGGGGAAGATAAAGAAAACTACAAGAAGAACTCAGCACAGAGATGTGAGGCTTCTGAAAGCTCCCATGGAAAGGCTCGAAGCTCCTCACCTGCTCGGTCCAGCTGCCCCGGGTCAAGGCAGCTCTGTGAGCGTTAGCTGGCTTGGAGCAGCAAGGATACATTTAGAAGTGATGAAAGGGAACCCTTCTTGACAGGGTAAAGAGTCATTCAGTAGAAATCAGGCGGGAAGAGGTCACAGAGTCAGACGCCCAGCCTGTACTCAGAGATTATTTCTGGCATGGGAGGGCTGAAGGGTTAGCAGGCCACCTACTCAAGACACAATACAGAGGCAGATCCACTTATTACCTGCCTGTGCTGCTGGGATTTCAGTGCAGAAATTCTGTGCCTCCTCACTGTGGCTGCAGCTTGGGAATGATATCCAGAGCTTACCCACCCACGTAAGAAATAAGCTGTAGGTGTAATAGGAGGACATAGGCTAAAATCCCAGCTCAGCTGCTTAATAGCTGTGCGACTGAGCAAGTTACTTAACCTCTTTGAGCGTCTGTTTTCTCTTCTTTAAAATGGAAGTAATAATAATTGGCCAGGCCCAGTGGCTCACACCTATAATCCTAGCACTTTGGAAGGCCGAGGCCAGTGGATTGCTCGAGCCCAAGAGTTTGAGACCATCCTGGGAAACATGGTAATACCCCGTCTCTAGAAAAAATACAAAACTTTGCCAGGCATGGTGGCAGGTACCTGTAGTCCTAGCTACTCAGGAGGCTGAGGTGGGAAGATCATCTGAGCCCAGGAGGTTGAGGCTGTGGTGAGCCAGATTATGCCACTGCAGTGTAGCCTGGGAGACAGAGTGAAACTATGTCTCAAATATAAATAAATAAAATAAAATGTAAGTAATAATAATATCTATGTTAGTACAGTAGAAGTAAGAATGAAATAAGAGGCTGGGCATGGTGACTTACATCTGTAATCCCAGCACTTTGGGAGGTCGAAGTGAGAGGACCACTTGAGCTCAGGAGTTCAAGACCAGCCTGGGCAACGTAGTGAGGTCCCATCTCTACCAATAATAATTTTTTAAAAATTAGCTGGGCATGGTGGCATGCACCTGTGGCCCCAGATACTCAAGCAGGAGGACACCCTAAGCACAGGAGGTCGAGGCTGCAGTGAGTCATGATCACACCACTGCACTCCGGCCTGGGTGACAGAGTGAGACCCTGTCTAAATAAATAAATAAATAAGAAGAATGAAATCAGAAAGTTCTTCTCATGGTTCTCTTGATGGTGAACACAATGTAAACATATGTATTATCTTAGAATTCTTCCTTCCTGTATAAAGAAGGCCTCCTCCAATGTATTAATCATCCATTCAACTAATAAATGCTGCTTACTCCCATTTTCACTCTAAAAGAACTCAATGGCTAAGGAGAACCCTTCCTCTTTGCAGTACCCTGAGGATCAGAGGCCTGATTTGAATGTCCTCAATGCAAAGGACTATTTTAAAAGGCCAGCCAGGCAGCCCAGACATGCATTTCCTAATCGTCTGCAGGTTGTTTGATAGAAGATCTCCCGGGAGCAGCTTTCCCCAGCAGCTCAGCCAGGTCTGTTCTGGGAACGCTGTGTGCTTTGGCACCTGCCTCTGCAGAAAGCTTGGAGGAGAGGCAGGTGCAGGTCCTGGAGCCTCTGACAGCATTACTGGCTCTAGGAGTAGCTGCTCAGGATAATCTCTCCCCAAGACCATTAAGTAACTGCCACTATGCTGGAAGAAGAACTGGAAATGGGGAGCCCCCCAAAAAATTGAAAACCCTCACTTGAACCAGTAAGTTATATCCTGGGTTGCTGTTGGAGAGATCTTCCTTGGAGTAGACAAATGTGGTATGTTAAGTAAACTGGGGGTCTAGGTTTCATGATGCTGGGTCTGCAGCTTCTTTGTCACACTGAGAATCCTCAGACATTCCATGAAAGTAGCCTTCAAAATATTTTTGTGTCTAATGACATATTTTTACTGCAAAAAGATGAGTGGATTCATTTTATGAAGTCTCAGGTGTGTTAGAAATTCACCGTGAGTCACTCAGCAAGTCATGATTGAGGGCATTCTATATGCCAGGCACTGTGCTGGGCACTGGGACTACTGTGGCAAGTCAGATAGACAAGAACTTGCTTGATCTTGGACGTAAGCAGAGTGGGGTCTGGTTAGTCCCTGCATGGGAGACTGCCTGGAAATACTGGATGCTGCAGGCTTTTAAAAAAAGACAGGTTCTCTGTACTTGCAAAGCTTACATCCTAACTTAGTAACTAACTAACTTCAGGTTGTGTTGAGTGCCCGAAAGTGGTAGAGCTGGGAGTCCTCTAGATAAGGTAGCCATGGAAGGCCTCTCCGAAGAGGTGATGTTTACTCAGAGACCCAAAGGATCAAGATAAGCACAGACCCTTGTGAAGAGCATCCCAGGCAGAGGGAATAGCAAGGGGATTGCCCCTAGGTGGGAAAGGGCTTGATTTGAGGACTGGGAAGACCAGTGTGTCTGGGGCACACAAGCAAGGGGAGGACGTTATAAATGAGGTCTGAGAGGTCAACAGTGACTGGATCATGCAGGCTCCCATAGGCCATGGTCAGGGTTCTGTATGTGCTACAATTACAGGATGCATGATAGGACCTGGGTTGCATTTTTATAGTTAACTCTGGCTATAACGTGGGGAAGGGATTGAATACAGAGGGCAAAGACAGGAAGAGGAAAATGTCTTAGCAGGCTATTGCAAAGTCCAAGGGAGAGGCGATGGTGTTTTTTTTTTTTTTTAGTGTTTGTTTTGTTTTGAGAAGGAGTCTCACTCTGTCGCCTAGGCTGGAGTGCAGTGGCACAGTCTCGGCTCACTCAACCTCTACCTCCTGGGTTCAAGCAATTCTCCTGCCTCAGCCTCCCAAGTAGCTGGGATTACAGGCATGCGCCACCATGCCTGGCTAATTTTTGTATTTTTAGTAGAGACAGAGTTTCGCCATGTTGATCAGGCTGGTCTTGAGCTCCTGACCTCAAGCGATCTACCTGCCTTAGCCTCCCAAAGCACTGGGATTACAGGTGGGAGGCACTGCGCCCGGCCAGGAGATGGTGTTTTGATCTAGGTCTTAAAGGCAGAAGGAAGGGTGGTAGTAAATTAACTGTGCTGGGGAAGAGAGGGAAGCCTGAGGGCAAGGAAAGAATGAGGGGTGATTCCAGGTTTAGGGACTTGGCAATTTGTTAGATGATGGTGCCATTGACAGAAATGGGAAAGAACAAGTTTGGAAAGAAAACTCAAGATCTGGCTGGTGACTCGTATTAAACTTAAAGCCTCCTTTGTGACTTGAGCAGAAGTGAGAACTTTCTCCAGCGTTCAGGAGCTGGAAAGGATTTTTCTAGCCTCCAGGCAAGGTAATACAATAAGTCCCAACAGTGATGCCCTTCCTGGGAATGATCTCAATGGGAGAATCCTATACCCTGCCTCCTCCTTGCTCCAATGGTGGTTCCAGCTGGCTAACCTAAGTTACTCTTGCCACTAGTTAACACCTGTCCTCATTTCTCTTGTCCCCACATACGATGTCAATGGCATCTCTTGTCACCACCTAAGATGTCAATCAAAATAGCACAAGTCATGCTATGTCACATGACATGTTGCCTGTCCAGCCCAGAGCTTGTTGCTGATAGGGCCATGGGCTAGATTTTGAGAGAATATGGGGGTTGCTTTCTGTTACCACGCTTAACATTCCAAACCCCTGTAATAGTCCATTTAGGATTTATCATACTGTTTTATCCAAACCTTTCATGACCTGATTTCTATTTCCAGCTTGAACCACCTCTTGGTTCACCAACTGTACTTATTGAGTTCCCCTAGTTTTCTGACTTAATGGCTGAAGATGATAAGCTTTCCTTACACATTACTCTCAAACCACCAAACTGGGATTGTTGTTACTCTTAGTGATAATGGTTGCTATTTGTGAAACTTTTAATAGGGAACACAAACCCTGTCCAGTAATTCATGTAAATTATTTCATTTAAGAACACCACAAAGTAGGTGCTATTATTCGACCTTACACATGAGACTTGAAGAACTTTAGAGCATTGCCCAAGGTCACCCGGCTAGTGAGGGGTGGAGGCGGGATTTGAATCCAGATCATCTGTCTCCATTACCTGGAAGAAGGAAGGCCAAAGCAGCATGCCTTTCACAAGTCGAAGAGCCACACTTTCTATGGTGGCGAGCCACGTTTGTCCATGACTGGGGTGGGTGTGGCAAGTGATGAGGGTTTGGAGCCCGTGTGGTGGGGTGGCGGGGGCCAGGTGTCTTGGTAACTGCTGTGGCATTCACTTCAGGATCAAAGGGCCAGATCTGATTCTGCAGGATCAACAGTGTGGGCACTGGAGGCTCCGCAGACATCCAAAGGTCTAATGGTGACTTAGGGAAGCTCAGGAGGGCAGGGAGGTTGTCCCCATTTAAAATGTAAAGATTCCTATTTTATAAAAAAAGAATAAAAGGAGGTGCTGAAGGCCTCGGTCTCCTCCAACAAGGCCAGGTCACGGGGTAGCAGAGTCTGAAAGGGTGTGCAGACCCATGGCCACTGCCCAGGGCTCCTGCTCAGGTCTCCTCACTCCCACAACTGAGGGGAGACCCAGCTCCACACCCACCCACCTAGCAGTGTCTCACACCCACCAGGAGAGGTCTAAACATCTTCCCTGGGAACTGGTCCCAAAATGTCCCTGCAGTAAGCAACCATCTGGAGAGACCCAGGTCCACATCTGTTTTTAAAGCTCCAATAAATAAATAAACAAAGGAAGAAAGAAGGAAGAAGAAATGCAGAACAGGGTGATTAAAATTGGCATGTATTTTCAAATGTTTATATTAACAAAATAATACCTTTTAACATGAAAAGCAATACAATTGTGCTAGGCACAAGATCGTCGTAGGACTGAGAAAGGAATCATAATTCTGAGAGCCCTAGAGTTAATGTGATCCAGCCGGCACATCCCTGTGACTGCAGAAGCCTGTTTGGAGACAGTGTCAGCAGCTTTCGAGGCCCGCTGTGAATTGCCAGAATGTGTGACATGAGCCAAATCCACCACTGCCCCGCCCCACCAACCCTCCTGCCAGCTCCCCTGAAATAGTCACTGCCATACAGAAAAAGAGAAGTTCTACTATTTCTGGGCAAGATTTCCACAAACCAGTTTGTCCCTTTCTGCTCTTATGAAATAAACCATTTGGATCAATGTCAGCTGATTGTAAAAGTCAAAAAAATTTCCCTTGTCCCAAAAGCAAGGCGGATAAGGAAGCAAACATAAGAGGACCTTCATGGTCGAGCCTTTATGTGTATGTTATTTCATTGCTCTCACAACTGCCCTGGGATGCTGTAAGCGTGATTCATCCTGTTTGTTTATCAGTTAAATTATTTGTCCAAGATTACGCAGCATATCCAGGATTAGAACTCAGAGCCCTCGCCTGTGAAGCTTGAGCTCTTTCTTTTCAGTCTTCAAATATGATCACGCCATGAAGCAGCACAAAGCCCAGAAGGAGCCTGGTGAGGCTGGAGGGGTCCACGGGCAGCCACTCTCCTCCGTGCCCCTGTGGTGTTGGTTGAAACTTGGACCTTTCTGAATCTTTTAACTGTTTCCTTCTCTTCCTGTTTTTGTCTCCTGACTGACTTGTCCCACACTCTACTCCTTGCTTATGATACTTATTTTTCCATCCACAGCAAAACAATTCACATCAAGGTAATTGATGATGAGGCGTATGAGAAAAACAAGAATTACTTCATTGAGATGATGGGCCCCCGCATGGTGGATATGAGTTTTCAGAAAGGTGTAGTACCCTGTCCTCCACACTAACACTAACATTCTTTTCTCCTCTTCTGTTTCTTCCTCTCCAAACCATTTGTCTCCTCCTCCTCTTATCTTCCACTTCTCTGGTTCCTTTTCCTTTGTCTCCTCTCTTGCTCTCTCTTCTGCTCTCTTTTCACTCCTCCCTCTCCTCTGTCCTCTCTCTGCCCCCAGCTCTGTCCTAACACCTGCCAGCCTGACACATGGCATCCATACAAGGGATGCTCAAGACCAGTGGTAATTTTTCTGGGATGAGGAAATGAGTATGGGGAAAGAAAGAGTCAAAATGCTGGGAGTATCATATGCAACTCTTGGCTTCTCCTGAATGGCTGGGTGTCTAGGGGGGAAAGGGGACCAGATAGCCCAGCACCAGGCAGAAGAGCAGCACTGACAAACAGGCTCTCAACACAGATTTCCACGGGGCAGTTATTCTCAGGGCTAAACTTACAATCCCAGGAAGTTGAGAATCAATGGATTTGGATTATAGTTCATTCCCCTCCCAAAAGCAGGCTTTAGGATAAGCACACCTTATCTGCCGTGTTGCCACTATTAAGACTTGTTTCTCCTCCTGACTTTGAGTAAGCTGAAAGTACAAGTTTGAGTTCCAGATCTAGGTCAAATACCCATTTGTCTTCCTCTGTGTTTCCTATTAAGAACACCCAGGTGTAGGGGTGGAGAGTTACAATAGTGGTGGAGATCATCCTGACCCAAATGGAAGCTTCCCCAAGAAGTCCAGGGGGCTTCTCAGAGCGGATGGAACCTTTGCCTTCCACTTCAATGACCCCATACATCCCATGGCCTCCAATAGGCAAGTCAGGAAGTCCTTTCCTGAATAGATCATACTGTGGAGCAGGGAGCTGCCAGTACTGAGGGCAATGTTCCTTCCCCTTCCAAGCCGTCCCTCATGCCCTCCAGTCTATGCCTGTGGTCACAGAGCACCCCAGTCCCATCCCACAGCAGAGTTCCTGCAGCAGAAAAACAGGCTCACACCTTGTAGACAGCCCTGGGGTCCCATATCTAGGGCCAACAGAAATATTCCCCCAAAATGCCTCTTGACAATCAATGAGCTTTGTCTTTTGTCCAATGACCAAGGTATAAAAAGATGTCAAAAGAAGTACCCAAAGAGGAAATAAAAATGTACAGTCATGCATCACTTAACAATAAGGATACATTCTGAGGACCGTGTCCTTAAGCAATTTTGTCATTGTGGGCACATTATAGAGTGTACTTTCGCAAACCTAGATGGTATAGCCTACGACACACCTGCACTATGTGGGCCTATTGCTCCTAGGCTACAAATCTGTACAGCATGTACCTGTACTAAATATTGCAGCAACTGGAGCACAATGGTATTTGTGAATCTAAACATATCTAGACATAGAAAACGTACAGTAAAAATATGGTAGTATATAGCCTTATGGGACCACTATTGTAGATGTGGTCTGTCATTGAGTGAAACGTTTTTATGTGGCATGTGATTGTACTTGTAAAGTACACACTCCACAAATGCACAGCAAGTCCTGTGCCTTACAAACTCCCTCGGGTCAGTCTACTACATTACAAATGGCAAAGCCAAGCACATCCACAGAAGGTAGCAGGATCCTCAAAGGATCTGAAGAGACATTTAGGTAAATGCTCTTTACCCTTTAGAGCATTTAGTTCTTAGGCCTCCCCTCCCCCAATCTCCCCCCTGCCCCAAAAAAGAAGAAAAAGAAAAACAAAGCAGAAAATTACAATTCTGGCTCGCTAGTAGGACCTGCTGGCCACCATTGTGATTCCATGAAGGACCAGAAGAAACCACATAGGAAGAACCAGGCCCAAAAGGCAACTTCTCCAATGACAAAGAGCCAGTCTTTGGAGGGGAGTGAATTTCAAGGAACCTTTTCTTCCCTGGGTGATTTGTTTTTAAAAGATGCTATGTTTTGCTGATATACCCAGAGATGAACAGAAACTTCCATCACCTTGTGCCCCAGATCCATGATAATTCACATTGAGGAAACCAGTTTGGGGACACATCATCCCTAAGTGATAGAAGCCCAAAGGTGATTTAGAATTTGATGATTTACATCATTTTCTTCACATTTTCCCAGAAGTGCATCAGCTGTAAATAGTAAAGGATTCCTATGTCATATTGTGGTTAATACATATTTATTTTAGTTCCCACCACTGAAACCCTATGAGATAAAGAATGAGAAGATCACACAATTCTACCTCCCTTTCTTCTCTCTCTCTCTCTCTCTGTCTTCCTCTCCTCTTCCTCTCTCTGGTTTCCCTTCCTCATAAATACTTTTCTTTTAAAATTTTCTTTCTGAAACTCACAATGGAAGTGAGTACAGACACAAAGAAGGGACACAAACCCTGGGTTCTGCTGACATATTTCCTGTTGTGGGAAGACCCTGGGTCATTTCCAGTGGGTCAGTAGTTTACCTGTTGCCCAGAGAAATGCCACTGTTACCATGTGACACCCAGTGGAATGTGCTGCCCGACTCACTTCCTACTAACTGTTGGCAAGGTCTAAAATGACTGCACACCATTACCCGCCTTCTGCCTTCTCATCCCCTCCTGTCCTTCTGGCTCCCTTCCTTTGCCCACCTTTCCTTGCCTCCTGGCTCCCTGCCCCTCTCACCCATAAGAACAACTATGACCAAGGAGACAAGAAAAGCTAAGACCATTTATTACCTGAGAACAACACAATCCACCATGGTCCTGTCGAAAGCCACCATGGTGGGACTGGACTGCATGTGCCAGGAATGATGGGGAATGATTTTAAAGGCTGTGCTCCAGGTGACCAACCAATCTACCGACCCAGTCGACACACTCTCTCTCTTGTTGTCCCTACAGGAAAACCATAAGGGTTAAAATAGTAGATGAGGAGGAATACGAAAGGCAAGAGAATTTCTTCATTGCCCTTGGTGAACCGAAATGGATGGAACGTGGAATATCAGGTGTGAGATTCTTTAAAAACAAAACAACAACAAAAAAAAATAAAAATTAAAAATTAAAACAAACTGAAAAACAACAAGAAGAAAGAAAAAGCAACTATATTTTTGTCTCCCTCCTTTTCTTCCCTTCTCCTCCTTTCTCTTTTTGACCAATGGATTTTTTTATTCTTTTCCCTCCTGTATTCTCGCTCTCACCCTGTTTCGGTATCATCTCTGCCTTCTTAGCCTTAGCTTATTCCAAATTCCTCCTTTCCCGCCTTCTGGGCAGCACTGCAGCCTCAACTCCTCATTACCCTAATGAGTTATTTCCCTGTTTTGCTACAATTTTACAATTATTCAATTGCCATGGGCTCCTGCACTCTCCCCTACTCCACCCCTACACTGTAATCTGTAAATGTGAAAATTCCTTGGTGGGTGGGGAGGAGAAGAAAAAGAAAGGAATGTTATGCGGTGCATGCCTGTTTCCCTCCCTGCCTTCCTCCCCTGCCCCCCTCCCCTGCCCCCCTCCCCCACTCTTTAGCCTGGATTGAATGTGGGAGGGTCTGGGATGGGGGTTGGGGCTTGGGTTGCAATGATGCTTTGACAGTTTTCTGCTGCATTCCCCAACTTCCTTTGAATGCTTGGCAGGTTATTCACTTGTGGAGTGGCCCATAGGCCCCTCTGCCCCTCGAGGAGGTAAGTGTATTGTCTGACTGTTTCACAGTTGGGCAGACCGTGGCATGGGAAAGTGTACCAATTGTCAGAGGCCACGGCTTCTGAGAGCTCTCGGAGACAGAGTTGACTTCTGAAGTAATCATGCAATCTGGAATCCTGAGCTATTCTTCCTCCTCGGGGCATCCCACCCCATCCCATTCTGTGTTTGTTTCTAGCCCAAGGTTAAGTACCTTATTCAGGCTACTTTGGGACAATGCAACCTCTAAAGCAGAAAATTGAGAGTTCCCGAAGGGAAGGAAGTAGTTCCAGGTATGAAAATTCCCGTAGCCAGGGGCCCCAGAAAAGGACTGACATTGGGTAGGCCTGGAGTGTTGACTTGTGGTTTTTCCAATAGAAGAGACTCTAAATGGTGCAGTTGGTGCTGATCTCTGAAAGACAGGTATTGGAAGGTTCACAGATGTCTGCCTTTGTTTGGCATCTGCAAGTGAACATATCCCCAGATCCCAAGGTAGCCCTCACCCCACACTGGAGAAGTGGCCTCATCTCCTGCTTTCCTTAGGACATGCCTCCGAGAATACCTGCCAGGGGCTCTTCCATCAGGGGATGATTATGTTGCAACCAGGGTAGATATAAGGAAGGATTTCTTCCCTTGAAGAAAATGATTGGAAGCCACTACTTTGAATGTGTTGGAGGCATAGATGTAGAAATAGGTTAGGGTGCTCCTGGGAAATAGCAAGAGGACATTCATACTCCCATTCAGAGATATGCTGCTGGGATATGCTACTGGAAGCCTCCTAGCAAATGGAGCAGTGAAATCTACCTGTTTGTCAAAAAGGGGTGATCATACTGCAACTAGTTCATATTCATGTGACGAAGAGCAGCATAAAACTTTCCACACGAGGACAGATCTAAGAGATTCAGCAACAACATTCCCAAAGGATCCTCTACAGGCCTTTTCAGTGTGACCGGTCAGTTCTTATTGTCTGCTGGGGACTCTCCTGCAGAGCTGACCACTTCCGTGCCTGCACTGGTTTGGACATACCTGATGCTCTAGGGGCAGAACTCTTCTCCATTTTCTGTTGCTGGTTCTCTGCTTGGCCACTCAATAAAATGTTGCCCTCAGCCTGACTACCAAAGAGTGCTGGAAGAAAGAAATTATCTCTGGTTCCATTGTTTTCCACATTGTATTCTTGCCCAACTTCCAGTTCCTGCCACCAATAATATTCTCAGAGGTTGCTTCAGCACCTGTCCTACCTCATTGCCACCTCCCTTGAGCATTTATTCCACATATTCATAATTGGTTGGAAGCAGCAGATACCCAAGGCCAATTGTAAGTCACTTTCATCACTTTCCACAGTCTAAGCTACTTAGATGCAAATGAAAGCAGCACAAAGGATTGTACAGCGTACAGGAAGGAAGGCAGTGGCCCCAGACAAGAGGAAGAGTTGGAAGTCCATATATGCCTTTATTCCACCAGTAAAGAGGGTCTTCTTTTATGCCTCCCTTAAAAACCTCTACCAACAGCAGGACAGAGAGTGACCCAAGGTAAGTCTTCAGGAGACCTAGATAAATGCAAATGTCTATGGCTAATCCCCATTTGAGGACATCTTCCTATTTTGCACTGGATTCTTTGTCCAGGGAAATGTCAGCAACACCCTGGTGGAGGGAGTAGGTGAGAAGACAAGGATTTCAGCAAGCTGCCTGTGTGATGTGCCTCCAGATCTCCCCAGTGACCAAGATGCCAAGATGAACCGTGCCAACAAGAAATGTGTCAATTTCCCAGCTGCCTGTTTTGTTGTCTACATTTTCTAGGGAGTTAATTTCCAGTTTCTTCAGTCCTTCCCATATTTTGACATTAGACCATAAGGTGAAAGGTCATAAAACCTGATTGTCTAGACTCAGAAGCAAATGGAAACCCATCCAAATTTCCAGAATTCCCCGCTGTTCTCAGAGTGAGAGACAGAACAGTGGAAATTGCTTTTCATTATCACTACT
Source organism: Mandrillus leucophaeus (assembly GCF_000951045.1). Lineage (NCBI taxonomy): Eukaryota > Metazoa > Chordata > Mammalia > Primates > Cercopithecidae > Mandrillus > Mandrillus leucophaeus. The sequence goes on along the minus strand of NW_012106931.1, from coordinate 1,559,270 downwards.
GCATGGGAGAGTCTGAAACATTCAGAGTGGCATAGTCTCTGCATGGTCAAAATGACAATTGCATTAAAAAATGAAAGACTGGTTTTGAAATAGGAGACTCTATTTTTGGCAAACAAAACAGACTTCGGAGTTGAGATCAAAAGCTCTGGATGAGCTGGGAGTTGGAAAAAAGGGAGACTAAATAGGAAACACAGTTGCTCTGGAGTCTAGAAGTGGAATTCTGAGAGCAACACTGAGCAACATAATCAAAACTGTTGGGCCTGGGCCTGGACATTGGAAGCCTTGGGGTGGAAAGGAAAGCACTGTCTCTCTCTCTCTCTCTCGAGAATGGGACCTGTTTGGTCCTCCTTTTTCCACATCCATGGGCTCATCTTGACAAGCTGCCCAGATGCTTCCTAATTACTCACCGTGCTACGCTCTTTCCAGCTTGTCCCTGGAGTGTCTGAGCAGGAATAAATGACTCTCACCTGACCTGGGAGATCAATACAGGGGAAAGTTCAGCTCCAGCTTCTCTCATGAGCAGCAGCAGGAAAAACACCCTCGAGGTATTGTGTCAGTCAAAGCTGGCCTACCCAGATCTCACTGACCCGTCTATAACTGCTAAGCAGAGAGTCTTGGATTCATGGAGACAATGACCAGAGAATGATGGAATTCCAGCCGACTGCAGGCCTTCTCACTACTCTAGGGATGGGCCAGATGTTCGGTGGCATGTATGAGTGAAAACCAGGGCATCAGGGACCTTTCTGGAAGAGCTGCCTTTGTCTGGCCCACCTGTGTTCATTTGTGTGCTGGGATCTCTGATCTCCCCTGGAACTTGGGGGCCAGGAGGAGCTCTTCCATGCAAACTCCTGGAAGGAGCAGAATAAACAAGCTCTTGCTTATCTATCTATCTATCTATCTATCTGTCTGTCTATCTATCTATCTATCTATCTATCTATCTATCTATCTATCTATCTATCTATCTATCTCTCTGCCTATCTATCTGTCTATCTATCTATCTATCTATCTATCTATCTATCTATCTATCTATCTATCTATGTATCCATCCATCTGCCTATATATATTTATCTATCTCAATGTAGTGAGAAAAATCATTGATCCATTAACCTTTGGAATTCTACATGGGAGATACCTAAAAAAGTGAACTGCCTTGTTTATGTATCATGCAGACTCTGGATCCACATATGTCTTAGTGGCTGTGAATATAGGATGATTGATCACAGGCCTGAGTTGCATTCCCGCAGATTCTTAGGAAAAAAAAAAAATTCACAGACATGTTCCCCCTGGTTCCCCCACAACACACGCTCCTTCCTCAGCAATCTCTATCAGTCACCCACCACACCACGAATATGTGGCAAGCTCTTCCCAGACCTTTATCTGAGAGCCAAGGAGTGAGGGGCTGTACTAAGATACCATAGAAATGAAAATGTGGTGTGTCACAAGAGTTTCCTTAATTCTTAGATCTTAAACCCTAAGAGGGTTCAGCGTAAGTACAAATTCAAGGACTAAAGACAACCTGTATTGGGTGTGTCTTTAACTCAGTTTCCCAATCCACATAGGGACCTGGCATTTGTCATCTCCCATCTATGTAAAGCTGTTGGTATGACTGTTTCTCTGTTCCCGAATACCTGGACTCTGATTTAGCCTGTCCTTTCTGAAACAGAAAGATCACCCAACCAGAGATGCAGCACCATGAGATCTATGGAAAAGACAGTTGCCAAAATAGACAGCAAACAGCCAAACTTAATTGAACAGTACCACATGCAGGGACTTTGCTTAGCAGAGGTGATACAAAATGGCAGAAGCCCATAGCCCTAACACCCAGGATAGATCCATAGTAAAGACAAACCATTCAAGGAAAACATTCTGCAGGACTTACGTTTTTGCTAAGTCATCCTTTTAGGGGAAGTCAAAGTTCTAGTCAACATGGTAGCTAAGAAGGCATTTGTGGTCATGGAAACCTTATGGGTACTGAGAAGCTGAGCATGAGTTCAGCTAAGTCGTTAGGGATGGAAGACATCCCTACTCTTCTACTCTTACACAATGCTACCCATTTCCTTGAGCTCCCATTCAAGCCCCATGGTCATTTTTACCACTGATAAGTTAGCCACTCTGGCAGGGTTGCAACTTACATAGTTTTCATGATAACTGGATTCTCACTCCTTTTTTTACAGAATGGATGTGATAACCTGATATCCTACACAGTCATGAGTGACCAACCCACCTACTTGGTTCCCCATCCTCATTCCTCCATTCCTAGCCCTTAGGGCAGCCGGGAAAGCATGGGAGCAAATGCCCTCACCAGGGACCTGGTGCTCAGCAGTCTCTCTGGTGGCTCACACCTCTTGCTGCTGCTCTGTGCATGCTCCAAATCTGCTTTTTGCATGTGGCTGCTGAGCTCTCACCTGCTAAGCTCACTGCTTTCCTTATGCTGCCAGCAACCACAAAACCTGGGAATACTTTCAAGATGGGACCTTAATGTTCTTTCCTTTTCTTTCTTCCACTTGTCTGGTATCCATTTGCAAACAGTGCTCCTGTTATCTCCAGGTAAGAGGTGTCTTGTCCCCCTCTTTTCTTTCCACTTCTTGCCAGTGCCATTATTGGTTTAAGACCAATGTCCTTTGATTTATTGAATAAGAACTGCAGGCTCAAGCTAACCTGACAATTTCTCCCAAGGACTGGGAGATTTATTTTCCCACATGAAGCAATTATGAGAAAGCAATCGTGAGGAAGGCAATTCCTTGAGCATCACTTCTGTCTGTGGATGTGGGTAAAAGCATAGCTGATCCTCTCCGGGACCAGGAAGAGAAATTAAGCTTACCAAGGAGATGGTGGGTCATAGACTTCTCCTGAGTCTTAATTCATCTGCCATCTCATGTTGTGGGGGAGGAGACAGTGAGATTCAGAGCTGGAATCTCCTAACGTAATTGTGATAGGATTTGAAAAAAAAAATGCTTTAATCCCAAGGGCTCCAGGGAAAATCAACAAACCTGCTGTGAGAATAGGAAAAGCAATTTTTAAATAATCTGGAATTTTACCAGTCCTGGAGCTCTTCCATCTCATCACAGCTGAGCCTTAAATTGCTAGAATTTTGGTTCATTTGTCATTGACCCTTAAAGTCCTATGTGCCATAAACAAGATGAATTAGGATGGGGGGTTGGGGCAGTGTTCTGGCCGGAAATATAAATTTTAGAGAATTTAGTTTGGAGAGATTCTCATGCAGAATCTAGATGCTGTAGAGGACATGCACCTACTTTGAAAGTATGCTTGCGTGAGTGGAAACCAATCATAAACAACATTCAACTTCATGAGCAGATATGAAAGCATTTTCAGCATGTCTAGCAATACTATAACTCTTTGTGCAAGCAGAGTGGCCTACACAAGACAGTTTCAGTATATTTTAAAAGAACATCTTACATTTCATCAGTTCTTTGAACACAGAAAAAAAAACGTTAAGGTCACTTAAGAGGCAAAACATCTTACAGAGTTCATTGGTATTCAAAATCACCTACAGGCTACATCCTGGGTTCAGGAAGGGGTGGTGTACATAGTAAAGACATTTGCCTTCTGGGAGCCTTAAACAAAAAAAATATATAGGTAACTCCTACATTTTTATTTTGTGGAGAAAACACAATTACTCCAGCTTCCTTGGCTTTTTGCTTCTTTTTTATACCAACAAGATAAGGGCTATCCCCAACCCTCTGTTCTTCACTCTTCTCCCAGGGTATTGATTTCCTAGCACTGGGTTTTTCTTCTCCACTTCACTCATCCTCTTGCCTATGAAGGTATGTAAGCCTTCTTTGTTCCAACTGTTTCCTCCACCCCACCCCACATATATGCATAACAAAGATTGTGATTTAAGTTTCTTTCTACTTTTAACATATTTGCAAACATCAATAGAAGCTAAAATGGGAAAAAGGAAATGTTTCTTTTCCTAGCTCTTTCAATCTGCAAATCTTTAATTTAGGAGCACTTGATTAGCCTTTCAACCCGTTGGAAATCTCAAATCCTGGTTTTAATTTTCCTAGGTGGACAGGCAAACATGATTAATGTGCCTGGTGGTGAAAGACAGAGAGTGAATATGTTCATTCTGAGCCACCCTCTCAAGCTCAGGCACCTTGCAGGAAGAGCACCAGCTGCATCACTCTGCAGAGTGTTCACAACATCCTATTCTTGCCTGGCCTGGCAAGCTCTTTGTCCTTCCAATATTTGTTCAATCTTCCATCCTATTCATGTTCTATCTCTCTCTCCCCTTCCAGCCTCTCTTCCTGTTCCTAGAACTGAGAGTTTATTTACTCAGTCTGAATATCTAGATCACCTGCCATTTATTCTTTTTACTTGAAATTCTGAGGAGTCACATAAACAAGTGATCAGAATCACTATGGTCCTCTGAATTGGAGACTTATAATTCTCTCAAGAAATAAACAAAATTTGAATTTAAAGGAATGATTGTGACAAAAATAGGAAAAGGCAGGAATTATTGCCAAACCAAGAAACTAGAAACTAGAATTAACTTAGAGACGTGTGACTCAGTCAATTAACAAATATATACAGAGAGCCTCTGTGGGACTGTGGGAGATCCAAAGATAGAGGACTGGTTATTTGCCAATGGGATTTTTTGCAGAAAGCTAAATGGAAAAACTGACTGTCACCACAGGGGTGGGTGCACAGGTCAGTAAGTAGATCAATATCCTGCCAGATGGATATGGTGCTAGATTGATAGGTGGACAAGGGGTTAGACAGGTACGTTTATATGTCACTGGAGAGCTTATTATATTGGTATAAAGTTATTGTGTCACATGTAAAGTATGACATGGGGGAATTGAGGAGGAAGGATTGGAATAAAACTGTCACTGCTAAGATAGGCATTGTGATATGGTGCTTAAACCTGCAAGTAAAGGAAAAGAGTATGGAATCTGTGTGTCTTTTTCTAAGAGCTTTTTCCCAGAGTAGCTTGCAGTCTGGCTTCTAGGATTGCTGACCTCATAGCCAGAACCCTAGATTCACCCAGATTTACCTTCAGAATTAACTAATTAGAGACTCAAATTCAATAGACTAAATGAAGTCAGGCTGCTAGAGGATGTCTGCTGACTTGGAAATATGCAGAAAGACATGGATCCTTGAGAAAACATTGTTTCCAAAAGTGGCCATCAGCACTAGAGGAAGGACAGCACCACGGACAGCTCCCAGACATTTTAGGACTGCCTTCTGTGTTTGGTGCCCGAAACACTGAGCAAAACAGCGAGCTCAGGAAGTCTCCGCACACTCTCACACCATCTTCCTGCAGGCCAACTAAGAAAATTCTTACATAAAATATAGGGCTCTCTGTTTGGTAACTTAAACCCTTGGCTTATAGTCTTTTCAGTGAATTTCTTTCCTTGCAAACTCGAGAGCTGGAGTCTCATGACTCCCCTTGCTTCACCAATTCCCCAGCTACAGAGAAAAGACCTTCTTGGCCTCTGACCCATTTTGTCCTTGAGATTATCCAAGGACTACAGGACTCCCCTGGGAGGTTTACTGTGTGGAATGAAAACAATTAAGGAGCTGAATAAAAGAATTAATTGCTTGTGAGAATGTGGACTTGGATGGGAAGATGTTTAAATGAGCTCTGAAAGAAACAAGCTGCCAAGAGCAATTTTCTAATCAAAGGGGAATAAAAAGATTCAATCTCTATTTCACTCTAATCCAGAAAACATGTCTTCATGAAGAAGTGGTCTTAAAATGGACTCACCAACCAAAGTGGAAAAAAAAAAAAAAAAACTGTTCAACATGAGAAGGGACCATGGGTAAATGAGTCAAGATGCTGTGAAACCAGTAGACATTTCCTTGGAATAAATGTGCTTCTGCACCTTCAAGAACTCTTACAGGAAGTGGTTGAACAAACAGGCCCAACGGTTCAAAATAGTTCAGAGTCAAAACACTTGCCCTTTCTTCCCAGTTCCCCAAAATCTCACTGAATGTCTTGAGAACTTCACTTGATGCTATTTCTCAGGAGACCTTTGGATCAGGTTGTCCACCCACATATAAAAGAGAAAGAGGAATGCTTATCCCAGCCTGCAAGGCACATTCTCATGGTCTGATTATAAAGTGTTTAGTACTTCATAAAAAGAGGCACTAAAAATATATATAAACTTCCCATTCCCAAGAGTTACTTGCTTTATACCCACTGCCCATGTCTAATACTCTGAGCTGTATCCTTTCAGGAAATGGAAAAGGTGTTAAAGTGAGTCCGATTTTGTTTTGTTGCAGAGTTGACAGACAGGAAGCTGACTATGGAGGAAGAAGAGGCCAAGAGGATAGCAGAGATGGGAAAGCCAGTATTGGGTGAACACCCCAAACTAGAAGTCATCATCGAAGAGTCCTATGAGTTCAAGGTCAGGCAAACAGTGAGGTCTAATTGAATAATAAATAAATTAAAGTGGGAGGCAGAAGACCTGGGGTGTTTTTTTCCACTTTCACTAGTGAATATGTGAAGTTGAAACTGAACAAATCACTTACTCACCCCAGGTCTCAGTTTCTCCATTTGTAACATGAAACAAATAGTGCTGGCCATTTGTATGCTAGGAATATTGTGAGGAAACATAACATAGAATGTGAAATAAGTGGGCTAGAAAGTCCTGAGATGTATTATCACTACTGTTTAACTGTATTTTTAAAGCAAAAATATTAAAACTCACTACTACAGGGCAAGATATATTAACATCATTATTATTATTCTTTATTGTATTACTCTAAATAGCCAATTTCAAAAGTCACAGCCAGGCCAGGCAGCGAGGGACTCACACCTGTAATCTCAGCACTTTGGGAGGCCGAGGTGGGAGGATCACTTGTGCCTAGGAGTTTGAGACCAGCCTGGGCAACATAGGGAGACCCCATCTCTACAAAAAATAAAACAAAATGAAGATGAGCTCGGCATGGTTGTACATGCCTGTGGTCCCAGCTACTCAGGAGGCCGAAGTGGGAGGATGGCTTAGGTCCAGGGGGTTGAGGCTGCAATGAGCCATGACTGCACACTGCACTCCAGCCTGGGTGATAGAGTGAGACCCTGTCTCAAACAAAACAAAACAAAAAGATTACAACCAAAAACAAAGGGAAATAGAAGGATTGCCTCAAAAGAGATCGCCCAAGGCCATTCCATGCATAACTGTCAGAACACCCTGGAGACAGGGCATCTTTCATTCCTTTGAAGAACCAGACTCCTCATTGGTTCTGAGCATTCTAACCTCATGGTTCCTAGTTTTTCTCTTCCTAACAGACTACGGTGGACAAACTGATCAAGAAGACAAACCTGGCCTTGGTTGTGGGGACCCATTCCTGGAGGGACCAGTTCATGGAGGCCATCACCGTCAGTGCAGGTGAGAAGCGTCTCAGGCTGGCCTTGCTGGGAGAAGCAGGCAACCTCTGAGAAGGAAGCATAAAGCCACGTTAACAGTCGGCCGGCCGGGCGCGGTGGCTCAAGCCTGTAATCCCAGCACTTTGGGAGGCCGAGGCGGGTGGATCACGAGGTCAGGAGATCGAGACCATCCTGGCTAACATGGTGAAACCCTGTCTCTACTAAAAATACAAAAAACTAGCCGGGCGAGGTGGCGGGCGCCTGTAGTCCCAGCTACTCGGAGGCTGAGGCAGGAGAATGGCGTGAACCCGGGAAGCGGAGCTTGCAGTGAGCTGAGATCCGGCCACTGCACTCCAGCCTGGGCGACACAGCGAGACTCTGTCTCAAAAAAAAAAAAAAAAAAAAAAACCGTCGGCCATTCCCTGGGCAGGCCTGTATGTTCAGTCTTCCCAGCTCTAGTCCTAGGTGCTTACTGCCTCACTGGATCACTTTGGAAAAGAACCGTGGCGTAACTGAAAAACATGGCTATCTCTGGTTTCAAATCCTTGCTCTGCTGTGTGAAGTGGAACAATGTACCCTCTCTGACCTCAATGTCCTCATCCCAAAGGGGAACTACTGCTACCTTTCTCAGAAAGGTAGAAAAGTACAGAGTCTTGTGTAAAATCCAAACTCAATGAATTCTGATTTCTGTCATTCTTCCTTTTCTTTTGTTTGGTCCCCCTCTTCTGTAAAATGTGGGACAATTCTGATTTAGAGATGTGGGAGTTAGGAGTTTATAAAATGTGTTGCATTGACTCTCCAACAAAACACCCTGGATGATTCCAAACCCCTCCCTCGGCATTTACTGACAGGCTCCCTCAGTAACGACCCACAGCACAGCCAGGAGTCCTAGCAGCCTGTGGGGACTGCTGGTTGGAACATGGACGGAAAGGGTCTCCCAACCACCGTCACTATCACCTCAGCACCACTGAGGCCTCCTTGCACTGCCGAGCACTACTGGCCTTGTATTTTATTGAGAGGCTTTGTTGTCATAGCAACCCACAGGGTCATATCCCCAAGGCCCCAGAGCCAGAGCAAAAGGACAGCCAGGAAGAGAGGTTTGCTGCTGCTGCTGCTGCGGCTGCCCCACTTTTCTCATTGCCTGCTTTAGATCTTTCTAGCTCCCCCTCTGATGACCTGACTGTGCCCCTTTGAGACAATACACGGAATGTAGGCCACATCATCTACCCCGCTCCTTTTACAAAGGAGGGGCCTGGGGTTCAGAAATAAGAGATTATTTACCCCAGCTTACAGATTTTCTTCATGGCAAAGCTGGAATGAGAACCCAAGTGTTCTGACTCCTGTTCTTTCAAAACCCAGCTTCTACCAGTTATGCCAAAACATGACAGAGGTTGCCGTTGGCAAGGCACAGGCATGCCTCAGCACACCCTCCCCCATAGGGCTGCTGAGTGGGCAACTCTGCCCACATTCCTGGCAAGGACAATCAAGGCCCATCCTGCTCTTTCCCATGAGATATTTGGAGGATGGCACTGACTCTGCAGTATATTCTCATGATCTGGAATGACAGCCATCCCTCAGGGGACAGATAATGACCAGCACCACAATGGTTACTGCAGCAGTCAAGTCAGAAAATTTGAGAGGAGCCCTGCTGGTGTCCAGTGAAGAGTGGCCATGCTGAACTGATTTCACTTTTCTTTGCCTAGACAACAAAATGCAGCTTGTGCGTTCTCCTTTCCTTCTTTTTTCTAAATTATACTTTAAGTTCTGGGGTACATGTGTAGAACATGCAGTTTTGTTACGTAGGTATACACGTGCCATGGTGGTTTGCTGTACCCATCAACCCGTCATCTACATTACGTATTTCTCCTAATGCTATACCTCCCCTAGTCCCCACTCCCTGACAGGCCCTGGTGTGTGATGTTCCCCTCCCTGTGTCCATGTGTTCTCATTGTTCAGCTCCCATTTATGAGTGAGAACATGTGGTGTTTGGTTTTCTGTTCTTGAGTTAGTTTGCTGAGAATGATGGTTTGCATCCTCCTTTCTTTCTGCTCCACTGTCTTGTCCATCTTAATCTCCTTCTTTCTTTTCTTCCTTATTCCCTGGCCCTCTCTCTCCCACTCTACCTTGGTGCCCTGCATTCAGATTGACCGGTGAGGCATATCAAATTGTTTCCCAACTATTTTCTGGCATCCTGGCCCTGGCCCCCATCAGCTGCCCAGAAGACAGCTGGAGTCCCCTTCTCGCGGATGATGCCTGTGGTGCAGGTTGGGCTTGACTTTCTTATGAATGATTATCTGACCTCGCTCCCCTTTCTCTTGCCTGTTTATCTTGCCTCCAGCAGGGGATGAGGATGAGGATGAATCCGGGGAGGAGAGGCTGCCCTCCTGCTTTGACTACGTCATGCACTTCCTGACAGTCTTCTGGAAGGTGCTGTTTGCCTGTGTGCCCCCCACAGAGTACTGCCACGGCTGGGCCTGCTTCGCCGTCTCCATCCTCATCATCGGCATGCTCACCGCCATCATTGGGGACCTGGCCTCGCACTTCGGCTGCACCATTGGTCTCAAGGATTCAGTCACAGCTGTTGTTTTCGTGGCATTTGGCACCTCTGTCCCAGGTGAGAGTGAGAGGTGCTTGAATTTGCAAAGAGGATTTTACCTGGTTCGAATGACCCCTGGACTCCATCTGATTATCTTCCATACCATCTCAGATCTGAACTTAACAGAGCCTCTGCCCTTAAAGTGCACAAAAGTCAATCAAAGAGATAACTAATGACATTAGTAATGACAGCTAATATTTCTTGAGCACTTTCAATGTGACAGACACTATGTGTGTTCAGCAATTTACATGTTTACATTTTCTTCCTGTAATGTTTCCCAAAGCCCTATTAAATATGGTAAGTTATTATCCCCACTTCACAGACAAAGAAACTGAGGCCCACAGAGGTTAAGCTACATGCCCAAGTAAGTGGTCCAATTTCTTAACCTCCACATTATGTGAATAGATGCAAACAGTGAAATTAAAAGAATGTAGATATTGTTCTCCTTCTATTTACCTCTGGCGATCTCTGAGAGGTTAAAGATTAGCCAACTCAAAGATATCAAAGGAGAAATGCCCGCATACATTCTTGGCCTCCTCTACTTGGAAGGACACTGTGAGTACAAAGCATCTCCTAGCAGAACAGGCAAAGGAAGCTCCACAGCTTTTATCTTTTTATAGGATGAATTACATACTTTTTCTTTTTCTTAGGAACACTCAAAGACAAACAAAAAGGGGCAGACATTCCTTTATTTGTTGAATAAATATTTACTAAGCACGTATTATGCCTGTTACAGTATTGTGCTAGTTTTTGGAACTATAGTGAAAGGCAAGATACACATGCTTCCTTCTCCACGTGGAGTTTATAATCTAGTGAAGGAGATAACACTTAACTACTATAATGAAAGTTATCTTGTTAAATCCTAAGAAGAAAAAGCAAAGGTACTGCATAAGGATGAAAGCTGGGCCTGAATGTAAGAGTTAGCAGGTAGAGAGGGGCTGCACTAGCCCAGGTTCTTTACTTAATTCAGTTAGGGGCTTTGGGGCCTCTGAACTCTGAACTTCTGCCAGGGAGCTGGCATCCCGATTGCCCCAGAAAGAAACAGAGCGCATCCTCCTGCAGGAGGTTAGGCTAAATCTCATCAGACAGGACTCTTCTGGCTGGACCAAGAGAAATCTTTCCTGTACCAAGCAAACATATCCTTCAAGACAGTAGCTGAATTCACATCAAATTCTAGGAAAACCTCTTTCCAAAACCCCAGCGCAGGCCAGTGGGATTATTTGTCCATTAGTGATGCAAGAGATTTAGCTATCGTGGAAATGCATCAGGAGGCTGGAAATTAGATGGATGATCCCGGGAAGGCCTGTGGATGAGATGCCCTGTGATCTCTGTTCTCCAAGCCTTGGGGGACCTGAACTATCAGAGGGGAGGGAGGAAATATGGGGGAAAGCATAGAGGTGGGAAGAAATATCAGAGGATCAGAAGCAAACAACAACGACAACAACAACAAAAACAAACAAAAAAACAAGGCCATAGGCAAGACAGGGTAAGAGGTTTTCTCTGGGAGATCTAAAAAAAATGGCAATAATGAAGCAAACCAGGCAAATATCTTTAGGCAGCTCCAAGTCCTTGCAATTGGCCAAGACAACAGCTAACAGCATTTGAGGCTTTAAGAAGGTTATCCTGTGATCCACTCATCTGATTTAGTGGCTTTGGCTGAAGTTCTTTGGATATAGTTGATGATATGGAAAGGGTCCTTACCTCAGGGCCTTAGGGTCAAGTCTCTTGCTAACATCCTATGTGACCTTGGGTAAATTATTTGACCCTTATTTTTCTTACCTGTAAAATAAAAGGATTGGGCTAGATGTCTCTGACAGTCCTCCCTATAGCTACAATCTGTACCAAGATCTAAAGTCAAACACCCTGCAAAGCCCTGTGATAGACATAAAAACCACAAAGACAGAGCCCCGTCTTCCTTGAATCCACAGTTCACCCTGCATGTCCCCATCATGCTTCCCCAGCATGTCCTCTGTCCCCAAAATCCAGTACCTTGCCCAGTTTTGAGTCAGTAGGCATTGCTCAATAACTGTTGGTGGTTTGTGAATAAATGCCCCATATGACAGTTAAAATCAGGCATCTACTCCAAGCATCTTCCCACGGTGTCAAGGTTCCCTGGGGAGATATTATGGGATGGCAAACTTCCCTTACCGAAAAAGTAGTCAAAGGAGAACAATAAGCCCACTCAGTAAATATCAGAACTGGAAAGCCCTTCAGAATCTTTTAGATCACTGCAGATGAGGGATGGGAAGCCCAGACTAGGGATGTGACCTACCCAGGGCCGCACGCTTGCTTGTGGCAGAGCTAGGAGGTAGGAGTGGCCCCCTAGCCCTTGTCTCTCCTTCCCGGGCTCAGCCCACCAGCTCAAGCTGCTTTTTGGGCATACTGGAAGACAGACCCTGCACACCTTAGCCTCCTGCCAGCTCCCATGTGTCTCTGTCCTTTTCCAGATACGTTTGCCAGCAAAGCTGCTGCCCTACAGGATGTATATGCAGACGCCTCCATTGGCAACGTGACGGGCAGCAACGCCGTCAACGTCTTCCTGGGCATCGGCCTGGCCTGGTCCGTGGCCGCCATCTACTGGGCTCTGCAGGGACAGGAGTTCCACGTATCGGCTGGCACACTGGCCTTCTCTGTCACCCTCTTCACCATCTTTGCATTTGTCTGCATCAGCGTGCTCTTGTACCGACGGCGGCCACACCTGGGAGGGGAGCTTGGTGGCCCCCGTGGCTGCAAGCTCGCCACGACATGGCTCTTTGTAAGCCTGTGGCTCCTCTACATACTCTTTGCCACACTAGAGGCCTATTGCTACATTAAGGGGTTCTGAGCCACGGAACAGAGCCTTCGACAGGGCAGGCCTAGGACTTCTCCTAAGAGAAGGGCACTTCCCCACCAGTGACCTCTCCAGGCTGCGTTGCCCTAGAGAGGCAGCATCAGGACCCAAGCCCCAGGAACTTCACCCAACTTAGGCCCTGGCAATGAACTGAAAGGGCAAAGTCTTAATCAATCAAACAATGGAGGAATCACTGACTTTACACAGTATTTAATTAAATACAAACAAACGACAGCAACAAATCCACCTCCACCCCATCTCCTCCTTATATCCCTGACCCAAAGCAAAGGTCAGAGCCTTTCACCTCCTTCTATTCCACCTTCTGATTATTCCTTTGCCTCTCATTTCTTTGGAGGCAGGGTTTCTCCTCTCTGCCCAATTCCATACGTCCCTATTATCTCACTCAGCTGATAAGACGTGAAAATGAGTCACATTCATGTGGCTAGGGTGGGGTTCTTTTTTCATTGTAATCATTATTGTGGTTGCTTTCATTTTGCCATTAGGTTTTGCTTATTGTTTTGTTTTGTCTTTTTTTTTTTTCCCTGAAGTGAGTGAAAAAGGTGCCACGAAGGAATTCCAGGTCTGAGCCAACAGAGAGAAACATGAATTTTCAGACATATGCTCTCCCACCACCCCTTGGCTCCATCAAGATCCAGTTCCCCATCTCACTGTTTTCTCTCAGTTCTTGGGAGGAGTGATGGCGTTGGGGTAGACATAAGCTCACTCACCCATGCAGGGTACTAAAGATCTTACAGGAGCTTCAACTGGAGCAGGAGGAGCTTTTTATACTTATGTTGAATCAAGTCAAATACAAAAAGCAATTGTCCCTCTTTGCCCAAGTCTTTCCAGTTCTGTGTGTCTTATTGTGTCAGTGTCCACTTGTGTATCCTTCTGCAGGAAGACCCACCAAGTAGGAGAGATGGGACAAAAATAGGAATGGTGTGTGATGACAAAGGGCTACTGGAAGAACAAAAGGGATTCAGTCCTTCTTAGTATCTTTGACTTTGTACCAGGAGAGAAGAGATATCCAACCAGTGAGAGATTTAAGTGAAAATTTTGTATTTTAAATGTCAATGTGCCTGAGGAATGTCACCTTCACCACTCTCTTGCTTCCTAATGCTCTATACAAAGAGGGCTGACTATATTTCTTGAAGTAGTGTAAAAACTTAGAGATTTTATAAGAGAACAAGGGGCTCCCTTCACCTCTCCTGGTCCCTCAGGTCACATATGAAAGCATTTTTACAAGATAGGAACTGGAATTCCTCATTTCTCCCACGTTCCTGCTTGTTTTTAAACTTCATGAAGCTCTTTTTCCAGCCTGTGGGGTAGTTCTTGCTCCAGTAAGAGGAATCTTAGCTGTCATAATCCTGTGGAGCCTGGGTTTTTAGAGAAAGAGATCTCTGTGCCCTACAGACCTTTTCCCAACAAATGTGGGAAGACCTGGCTTTCACACACACACACATATACGCAAATAAACAGACACAAGATGTCATCACGAAACTGCCCACGGATCTTTAGGCTTTCTGCATTGACATAAATACATTTTCTAAGGGGAGGGGGGGAGAAATTAAAAAACACCTGTTAATTTTAAACACATTTTTTAAGAAAAAAATAACTAAAAAAGAAACAGTGCTCATGTCATAAGCTATGTTGACAGTTGCCAGTGGAAATGTTGGGTTGGTTCAAAAAAAAAATAAAAGCTATACTTATATCTCTCTACGTACAGCTTGCTTCTCCCTGTGTTTCTTCAGTGGAAGGTCCAGGGGGCCACAGTGGGCTTCTTCTGAGGAGATGTGACTCAGGTGAAGGTGTCACCACCTCTTACACTCAGGTGCCAATGTGTCAAACCCAGTATATTTTAAGCAAAAGTACTTCCGGAAAATGCCACTTGTCAAAACCCGAACTTTGCGAAGTTGGAAGATGTAAGTAGTAGTAAGAGCTGTAGTAGTTATGGAAGAAGGAGGTTTCTGTATCAGAAAGGCATTGGCCGTGCCAGACTCCAGCTAGGAAAACAGTGCCCTGCACCTATTACCAACAGACATGTTTGCACTCATTCATTTACTCATCATTCATTCAACAAGCAATTTAGGAGCATGTCGAATATATTGAATGACACTCTGGTGATACAAAGAAGAGCAAGACATAGCTCCTGACCTCAAGAAACTCACAGTCTAGGCTGGGCATGGTGGCTCATGCCTGTAATCCCAGCACTTTGGGAGGCAGAGGCGGGTGGATTGCTTGAGGTCAGGAGTTCAAGACAAGCCTGGCTAACAGGTCTACCAAAAATTTTAAAAGTTAGCCAGGCATGGTGGCACATGCCTGTAATCCCAGTCACTCAGAAGGCTGAGGCATAATAATTGCCTGAACACAGGAGACAGAGCTTGCAGTAAGCTGAGATTGTGCCACGGCACTCCAGCCTAGGCGACAGAGCAAGACTCTGTCTAAAACAAAGCAAAACAAACAAAAAAACTCACAGTCTACGTGGGGGAAGTGATCCAAAAGCCCACTAAACCTGTTCAAAGAACGGGGCAATGCTGCGAAGGCCTGGTGGGGGGATCTTGTGGAACCCAAGGCAGGAGGCACAGCCGCCAGGCTGTAGGAGCCTGAAAGCCATCAGGAACCGAGCCCACTCTCCCCACCTTCCCCAGGCCACCTGGTCTCTCTCCCCACCTTTGCCAGGCCATCTGGTCTCTCTCACCCTTGCTTCCTTCTGCCCATTGGGCCCATCCTCTTCTTTTATCTCCCAAGGGGCTTCCTCTGATTTATTTTCTTACACACAGCCCAGCACAGTCACCAGCCCTGACATTATATCATGACCTCACAGCTTTGATCACCACAATGAACTGGAACTTCCCTCTTTTCCTCTGAGTGCAAATTCTCAATCGAGAGAATATGGCCAACTCTCCATCTCCAGAGGGCCATTCTGAGAAGGCAGAATCCTTTGTAGAAGGCAGTCACAGTGTTGGGGTGCCTGTGGATTGGGTGCTTTGTGTCAAATGTTCACTCTTGGTACAAACAACCCAGGTGTGGAGAGGAGGGTGATGATCACATTGTAGGTACTATTGCCCCTTCTGAAAACCAAGTGATGGGAAGGGGTTTATGACGCTTGTGGACACCAAAGTGCAAATACTAATGGCAGTCCTATGCCCTGAGCACTCTAAAAGTGACCTAAACAGAGTGCCATGGGAACACAATGGAAGAAAATATTAACTCAGCCTGGAAGAACTGAGAAAGACTTCACAGAGAATGTAACAGGTAAGTAGGATCTTGAAGGAAGATGAAATCATGATTTACTTTGGTGAGGGGCTTCATATTGAAGGATGGACAAAAAGTGAACAGCACATTCAAAGGCACATACATAAAGCATGACATGGCACAGTCATGGAATGGCAGCAGTCAGCATGGCTAGGATAGAATTCAAGAGGAAGGCTAAGGGTAGGTGGATCCTAACTGTGGCCCCACTGTGCCCTCTGCTGAGGTTTAGGAGTTGTCTGCAATAAGGTCCTGGGCTTAAACTTATGGCCAAAAATGGGGCTGAGAAAGCAGCATCAGGAACACAATTCCTACCATGGAAGCTGAGAACGAGATGTCAATGGGATTTGTGAGTGTAACAGATTAGCACAAAAAGCAGGCAGGGAAAGAGGTTGGACTAAAAGCCTCATTCAGTTTTTTTTTTGCCAGCCACTAAGTTAAAAATGAAAAAAAAAATGTCTTTTAGCAGATTAAATGGTAGACACAAAAATCACAAAATCCATGTGTGCCCATCATCACTACCATTTTCTGAGTCTTTTCTGGGTTATCCAGGTGTTAGGCTTTGTCAAAACAGGAGATGGAATGAACAATAGGAGGAGAGTTGAGGAACACATCCCAGGAATCTGAAGCCCTGGGTACTAGTTTAGATGCCCCCACCAACAATCCCTCTTCTCTTTGGATTCATCTTCTCTCTGGATCACAATTTCCTGAACTATAAGTGAGGTTTTCATAAAAGACCTCTGAAGCCAATTACTTCTAGCTTTAATATTGTGGTCCTAGAATACATACAAAAGCAGTGTGTGTGTGCATGTGCACACATGCATGCACACACTCAAACTGCCCGGCTACCTTAATTGACACACCATTGCAGATGCCTCTTTGCAACTCCTTGGCCCTATGGCCTGTGTATTAGTCAATATGAAGAAGATGTTGTTAGCCATTGTGCACATGTTCATTTTCAGCACTTCTTACTGATAGCCACAACACACCCACCTCTTTGGCTCATTTATCATTAGGGCAATGTTAGCTGCTGTAATAAATAAACCCCAATATTTCAATGCCTTAGCAAGATAAAATTTTATTTCTCACTCCTGTAATAATCCAATAAAGATGTTCTTGCAGGTGGCTTTCATCCATGTGATGATTCAGGGACTCAGTTTCCTTCTATTTTGTAACTCTGTCAGCCTCTGGGGCCCTGGAGTGTTCTTCATCTAGCAGTAGATGAAACAAAAATTAGAAAAAGCCCACACACACACTTCTGACTACCTTGGTTTTGAAGTAGTACTCATTACTTTCACTCATATTCTTTTATTAGTAAAAGCTGGTCACTTCAACCTACTCACATGCAACGGGGACTAGGAGATATTATTCTTGTCAGGGCAGCCACTTCCCACTGACCATTCTATACTGCAAAAGGATGAAATGTGTTTGAATGTTTGCCTCTGCCACACTCCCCTTTGTGATTAAAGATAGATATTTTTACTATCGATGGCCAAGAGCAATCTGACCTATGTCTATGTGGATTTTCGTGGTTTACAAAAAGCCTTTCATATACATGTGTTTGAGTCTGATAAGAACCACAAGTGGTAGATACTCTTATTTTATCAATGAAGTTCTGAGGGGTTAGATGATTTCCCAGGAGAATGCAGATAGTAAGAGGCAGACACAAACACAGGTCTTCTGATTCCAAATTCAAGCTCTTTCCAGAATATTATGAACCCTTGCGACAAACACCAGAACAAAGAATGAGACTTAGAGGAAGCTGGATCTAGCCAGCGAGAGAGAGTTCCCTAGAGAGGCAGCCAGGGTCCGGGGAGGGAAGGCGAGAGAAGCCAGTCAGCAACTGGTTCTCTCACCCTACCACAGTTCCCTCCTCCTCTCCTTTGTCTCCATTCTTACTAAGTGAGGCACTTCCTCTGGGGGCACCTGAATGGTCGATGTGCCAGTAAAAGCCAAGGGCAGACTGATGGAAATTTCCAAAAGAGAAATTTAACTGTGACAAAGTGATTTGGATTAAGTAGCCTGATTACAATTTTTGATGGAGTGTCATCTGGCCCCAGGGAGGGGGTGATTCAAAAGACATCTTCTTGGCAAAGTGAATCCAAAAAAGACTCCTGGAACACGGCCCTGGTTGGTGTGTCATATGGCATTTATGGCATTTTCAGGAAGGAACAAAGGAGAGGGGAAGTCAAACTGACTTTATGAAAAGTAAGATCAGCCTTTACTAGTAAACTTATTCTTTCTTTTCTTTCTTCTTACAGTTTTACTGAAGTGTAATGAACAAATAAAAATTACATATATTTGAGGTCTACAATATGATGTTTTGGTATTTGTTTACTTTGTGGAATGGTCACCACAATCAAACTGGTTAGCATATCTGTCACCTCATATAGTTGCCCTTTTTTGTGATGCGAACACTTAGGATCTATTCTCTTAGCAAATTTCAAGTACTCAACACATTGTCATCAACTATAGTCACCGTGCTGGACATTAGGTCTCCAGAACTTGTTCCTCTTATAACCACAGGTGTGTACTCTTTGAGCAACAGCTTCCTCTCTCCCCCACCCATCCCCTGATAGCCACCCTTCTACACTCTGTGTCTATGAGTTCCAACTTTTGTAGATTCCACGTATAAGTGAAATCATGCCGTAGTTGTGTTTTCTGTGCCTGGCGTATTTCACGTAGCATAATGTCTTACAGCTTCATCCATGTTGTCACAAGTGGCAGAACTTCTTTCTTTTTTAAGGCCAATTAATACTCCATTATATGCATTTTGTGTGTGTGTGCATATACACATACACACACACACACACACACACACAACAACTTCTCTACTCATTCATCTGTCGACAGACAATTGGGTTATTTCCACATCTTGGCTATTCTGAAGAATGCCGCATTGAACATGCATATACAGATACCTCTTCGAGATGCTGATTTCATTTGCTTTGAATATATTCCCAGAAATGGGATTGCATCATTCCTTCTTAAAAATCTGGAAAGGAGGTGTAGCCCAAGGTAAACTATTCTGGTACCTCAAATCTTTAGATTCTGATTTCTAATCTTAGTCCTTTCTGCTGTTTCTCAAGTTCTTTCTAGCTTCTACCTCAGCAAAAACACAATGGGAGTGGTTGTCATTCTGTCATCTTTACAAACTGCAAATTACATCAGTGGGATTGCTTCTACAGTGCATGATAACTGTTGTTTCTTTTGTTTGTTTGTTTTTGTTTTTGTTTTTGTTTTTTGCTATGATCATCACCTCTGACTGAGTCCTTAATCAATTTCTCCTTCCATGACTATGGGGCAGGCGTTAAAACCTGGTGGCCAGCAGACTTGATGTGTTTGATTCCTACAGTGCTTTTTCAAAGCTGGAATAGTTGTCAATGTTTTAAAACAGAAACATGTTGTGTAAAAATCTGGATTCTCTGGCTACACTGGGTGGGCATTCTTATGAGGCCACAACTCCAGTGGAACTGCTAAGTGGCCACCCTGTCTACGTACACAGTGTTTACTCTCTCAGTTTACTAGAGTTCTTACCCAACCCATGTTTCTTATTCATGTGACGAGTCCAGTCCTGAGGCCGTTTGTACACATGACACCTGCTATGGATCAAGGCTTGAGGTATTGCATTTTGGCCTTTGCATGTTGATGCTTGTCTCCAGTGTTCTGTGGGGTTTGAAGCCCAGATCTACTATTTTTACCTCTTGTGGAATTTTAAACAATTGACTGCCTCCCTGAGCTTCAGTTTCCCTAATCCAAAAATACAGTTTTGCAACAATTAAACAAACCATTCTCAAGTCAATTGCCACAGTGTTTAGCACCTTCCATACACCCTAGAAATGTTAAACTTGAGTATTAGGATTTGGAGAGATGGTCAAGGGACACCAGCACCTCCAAGTCAGGTAAGCCTCTAGACACAGTGGAGAAGAGAGGCAGACATGTTTGGTGTCAAAGAAAGGGTGACATGGAAGAGGCAGCAGGCCAAAGGAGTTCATTAATGCTAATAAGTAAGTCAGGTAATGGTGGGCCTGAAGAAGAGAGTGAAGCTTTGTGAGAAGTTATGTCATCTGTCCAAGGTCATTCCACAAGTAAGTGGCAGAGCTGGGCTTAATATCTAGATTGGCCATTATCTTCATATGCACCTGTTGGGTAGGTAAGACAGTTATTATTTACTGCCAGGGTAGTGAAGAAGAAAGCACAGATCATAAATAGGATAACTTATCTGGTTTGCCTAGGACTTTTCTGGTTTTACCACTGAAAGTCCTGTGTCCTAGGAAATTCCTCAGTCCTGGAAAACTGGGACAGTTGGTCACCCTAAAAT
This sequence comes from Mandrillus leucophaeus, assembly GCF_000951045.1. Lineage (NCBI taxonomy): Eukaryota > Metazoa > Chordata > Mammalia > Primates > Cercopithecidae > Mandrillus > Mandrillus leucophaeus. Next base: position 1,538,938 of record NW_012106931.1, on the reverse strand, counting down.
ATTGTGTCTTACAGAGTTAGTAAGAGATGGACTGTCTACATGCACCTTCTACTCTGTCGTGCTGCCATATTTTCCAGCCATTCCATTCCTTTTACTCTTAGCCAACATCTCAGTTAGATGAGGTTCTTTCCTTGGTCGGATAACCCAAACTTTCATTCCCACAAGATTTGAATTCTTGGCATGTTGCTCAGTTTTCAGTTGACCAGTACTTTTGGGCAAGGGAGTATGAAAAGATACATCAGATGAATTCCCACACTGCAAACCCAGTCCTTCGTATTCTCATTATGCAACAGCAACCTGATTTCCCCCAGGTAATTAGGACATTCACCTCACCAGTTCAGTGAACCCAAAATCACTAGGAGGCAGTATCTACTTCTAATTCATCAGAACCAGAAGTCTTCTTTGGTGCAAGCATTTCTCCATTGGTCATTGGGACCTCCAAACCTGCTGAGACCAAAACTATAGAAACAGAAAGTAAGATTCTTCAAGTGGGTTATTAGGCATAATAATGAGAGGCATCACCCATCTCTACCCCTTAGTGTCCAGAACTATGATCCCTTCTATGGGTAGATAGCACTAGATATTGGCCCCCAATTACAGCATATACTGCATTCAGTATGATAGCATCTTAATATCACAAGGTATTATCTTCTAGCTGATGCTGTAATTGAGCCTGAATCAGGTCATTCCACCTTTGGGTAATGGGAAAAGTGGTAAGACCAGTGACCCTGGTCAGACAATGTTGTGAAAGATATCATTGCAATGGATAAAACATTCAAAGTCCATAAACGGACACCCTAGTAAAAACACTATGGGCAAGAAAGGCAAATTCATACCCAGAATATGAGTCTATCCTCTGTGAACACTGACTGCTACATTTTCTATAACGGCGATTGTCCAAGGAAATCAATCTGACACCATATAACCCGCTGGCCTTTCTGGGAGATATTGCCACGTCAATGGCTCATCAGTTGCTTCTGCTGTGAGCAGGTCATACACTTATCAGTGGCAGTAACCAAATGGGCCTTGGTGAGAGGACAGCCATGCTGTTGAGTCCAAGTACGGCCTCCATCCCTGTTGACATGCCATTTTGTTCATGGATCCACTGAGCCAGCATCAGGGTGGCTAGAGAGAGGGGCCAACTAATATTAATGAAAGCATAAGTCATGGGCCAACTAATATTAATCAAAGCATAAGTCATGACTCATAACAGCATGAGTCGTATGGAGAACGTCTACCACCATGGTTGCTCTCTGATAGGCATTTGTATGGGGCACTATATCTTCACACTACGGGGCCCATTCCATACACGGAATTCCTAAATTCCTAATTTTTCTTGCCACCAATTAGCTTCAAGTCCTCAGTGAGCCAGTCACCCATCATCTACTGCATGAGTTGGTGTAGATCCATGATTCAGGCCCAAGTGGACAGTTCAATGTACTGCCTGAAGTTCTGTCCACTGGGAAAATTTCCATCCACCACAGTCTTTGATGGTCTCCTGTGAGTAAGGTTACAGACGACGCTGTCCGCTTCTGGCTGGTGCTGGCATACTGTGCAGAAATAGGTTCATGCTTTTTTCTCATTTATTCACTGGTCACAGGGAATTCCCCATGAAGTCAACATATGGTTGAGGGAAAGGCAGCAAAGCTGTTACCTGGAGTTACCACAGGAGTCAAAATTGCCTGTTTGTGTGGGTTACTGGTGCTTTCTTGACATGAATGGGCTGTTTTCCCTATATACATACTATTTCCATTTTATAATGGAATATTTCTGAGCAAGTTCAATTATATAATTTATTGGGAAAGGTACCCAGTTCTACATGGGTAGGTTAAGTCATATGTTACTTGGTGTTACTCCTTCCCAACTCATGACCTGAAGAGTCCTGATGGGGTCCGGCATTTAATTAATGCTGCAACTTGGGTTTGGTCCATATCCCTATGGTCCCTGCAGCTGTAGGAGAGGAGGGACTCCTTTAAAGTTTCCTGGGAGGACTTCCAGTTCTCCCTGTGCATATTCATAGCTTTTAATTTGTCTTTTTCCCCATGTATGTTCTCTAGGGTCATGCAAAGAATCAGGTGATGCCATAATTTTTGAAAATACTGCAATTGCCCTAGTAACAAAGTGTTAGAACTGCTTGATCTCCCAGCACCTTGCCCTCCACTTTATTCACTACCCCATTCAGTGATAATTTGAGTATTCATTATGCCACCCTTTACCGTGAACTACCTGGGTCCTATTTGCCCTCATCAAGGAAGTTATCCTTGAGCTGCTCATGACCAACCCAAACCCAGAGTTCCACTTTACGAGTTTGCTTCCTCCTAGGCCCAAGTGGCAGGGGAGGAGAGGTTTCAGGAACTGAGAAGGAGAGAGAATCAGGTAGATAGGCCTCTCAGAAAGGAGTGATATCTTTCAGTCAAAAAACAGCCAGCTCAAGGCAACCTTATAAGGAATAACACCCTGTCTTCCCTCCCCTCCAACTCTCCCATCTCCCACTGGACTCCTGGTCATCCAGAGAGCACAAGAACTCCATTGATGCCATGCATAAAAGTTAGTCCCCCAGGCAGAGCAACAGCAGGTGAAGAATGGGGAAAGAATGGCTCCAGAGGGGCAGGCAGGAGATTTCTGCACACCATACAGAGTTGTTGCAATGATTTCATGAGGTAACAGGCTTAGCAAAATGTCTGACATACAGTGAGAACTCCCGGGCAAAAACACTGAGGAGACCCAGAGAGGTGAAGTCAATGGCTCAAGGACACACACAGCTAGTTCATAGCAAAACCAGGCTGAAGACTCCTGTAGTAGGTGCTCTCTCCACTGGCCCTGCCTTTCCTGCCAGACCGTGTGATTTCGCTGCTATTAATCTGTTCCTCCATTTTTAGCTCTCCTCTAGAAGTTACAGTTCCATCACGCAGCCCGCATCATAATACTTTTTGCAATGGCATGTGCATCCCATCAGGCTATCTCTACCTCATTTCACTGCCTTATCAGGTATATTTCATTATACCTTTCCCTAAACAACTCACTTTTTAGAATCTGATACAGTGAGCTGCTCAACATCTCAGTAGACACACTTCTTTCCATAATTTAATGGAATTTTCCATTTATATATGCCATATGCCTCTTTAAATGTGTAGCAAAATAGTCGCTATTAAGAATGCTAAATTAGGAGTTGACAGAAGTGAATTCTAATTCTGGTTCCATCACAAGCTAAGTGTTTGACCTGGAGATGGCCACTTCACCTATCTATTGAGATTTTAGATTTTTCACGTATAACCATTAGAATAGGTGATTGTTCAGGCTCCTCCCAGTGCCAACACTCACTGATGATAAAAAGAAGGAGGAGGAGGATGACTGACAGATAGTGAGCTGCAGCTTTGTACCAGGCACCGCGCTGAGTACATTACCCTCATCTCACTGCTGTGTTGCAGCAGTGAGAAAAACACCTTTCTGTTCTGAGCCAGAGAGGTTGGGAAGGGTGTCTTTACTGCGGCTTATACTGGTCTCTCCTGACTGAGTCGTATGAGCAGTCGAGCAAGGTGTCCATCATCGTGTGGAGAAACCACATCCAAGTATACAGTGTATGTGACCATCAAGTGTGTGAATTCTCAGGGTTGCCCTGAACTTGTAGACAGGTCTGGTCTGGGGTGCCACATACAGGACCATCGACCAGTAGCTAGAGTTAGTGCTCTGGCTAGGAGGATACGGGCAAGACAGCCTTCACAGAGTGCATCCTGACAGAGGAAAAAGAGGCAGTGCAGAGCGGGAGAGGGAGCAGCCATCTACGGGTGGCATAGAAGAATAGAAGGAATTGGCCAGAGTGCCCCACCAAGACTTGACAAAAAATGACAACAGAGACTTGTGTCCCATAAGTAGCACAGACACTTGCAGGAGTAGGCAGGCATGGAACCAAGGTAATGGCCCTTTTCCTTATCAACTCATGAAAGGCACACAAAGTGGAATGTTGATCCAGACCCTAGGGTTGAGAGCTTGCTTCGGCAGAGCTGCATGGAAAGATCAAGCTTCACCTATTTCCACCTGTGTAGCAGAAAAAGGCCTAATGCCACAGACCAGAAGGTCAGGGTGCCTGGGAAGTCTTCAGCCTCCTTGGCGGGCACAACTGTGGCCTTGCAGGTCATTCAGGAACTTGGGGGTAAATGGCCAGATGAACAGCCTGGCGATCTAGGGGTTTTTTTTTTAGTTTTTGTTTGGTTTTTTAGTTTTTGGTTTTTGGTTTTGTTGTTGTTGTTTTGCTTTTTTTATTTTTTGATGTTTTGTTGTTGTTGCTAATCTACAAGGGGGTTGGTGCTACCAGCTTCCCATCCCACTTGGATCCCTTTGGGGACCAGGAGTAAGGATGGGCCTGGGGCCCCTTCTTTGTTGGCATCACAGCACCCCCGAAAAGATGCCTGGCCCCAGCGGGAATTACTTCTCAGCATCCTGTCTAAAAATGTCCCCAGTCTTCCCCACCCCATAGAGGCTGAGCATAGCTCACGAATCTCCAGGTGGAGGAAGAAACAGGATAGATGCACTTTTCCTTGACTCTTGGTCCTACTGTCCTTGTGAATGCAGGGGAAGGCAGAAGGGGCTTGCAGCTTGCCCTGCAGTCAAGTGTGAGCTCAGACCTGCCCCTTCCCATGCCAGGCTGGGGATCTCTGCTGGAGGCAAGGTCAACCCCAAAGCTCCCAGTGAGGGATAAGTACCTCCCTGCAGGAACAAGTGCCTGCCTTATTTCTCTTCCCCAAATCCCCAAAGCCTGTACAGGCTTCAGCAAAGTGGTGGCTTTTAATAAGACCTTAACTGTTCTGGGGAAAAAATGCACTTACTGCTGGATGGAACTCCCACCAGGGCCCAAGCTGGACAGGAAGGAGATGGTTACAGTTCTAACCCTACAAGGAAGGTAGCCGAGGAGTAGGCAGAGCTCCAGGCCTGGAGTCAGAAAATCTAAGGATAATTCCTGCTCCGCCTTTCCAGTTGGGTGACCCCAGCAAGTCACTGAACTCTTGAGTCTGGGTCCACACTTAAGAAATAGGAACAAGAGTCACTGGGTTGTGGTATTACACACGTATGACAGGGCCTGTATATGCAGTAGGCAATGTCTGGCACATGGTAAGCGTGCCGTGAACCACCTGTCCTCTTTTCTGAGCTGCAACGAAGGACCAGCCCTGGACGAGGAGGGGACTGCATGACCATATTCAGGGTGTAGACCCTGTCCCAAGAAAGCTTAACTAGAGAAAAGGCTGGAGGAGTTTTACAAGGGGAATTATCTTCCGTTCACCTGAAAAGACAAAGGGGCAGAGTGTGGCACAAGGAATCTGGAGAAGGTTCTCAAGGTCATTTCCAGGGACAACTGTGTGTGCAGAGAGGGAAAAAGGCAAAGAGGCTGGTCATGCTGGAGAAAACCTAGAGCCTCCACCCCTGCTGCCAATCCTTGTTCAGCAGTTCTCCAGCTCTGCAAACCAGACCTGCAGCCTCAGCCAGAATAGATACCCCACAAAACTGGGGCACAGACTGAAAAACTCCACTGGGGGTCTGCTCCCCATCTAAGGCTACCTCTCAGCCTGGCGTCTTGTCTTCTGAATGATGGCAATGTACTCACTTCCAACAGCCTGAAGCCATGGAATAGGCCCCTCCCCCAGCCCTGTCCCCAAAGCTCTGCCAGCAACATCCCCTACATTACAGTGAGGAGAAGGGAATGGCAGTCAGGGAGGGGCATCCCGTGGGGCAGGTATATGTGGGTGGAGGTAAGAGGAACAATTACAGAGAGTGCACAAACACCATCAGCAAGGGAGTCCCCTCTCTAAGTGCAGTACCGCCCGGTGGCCACTTCCGGGTCCCCTACTAGGTTCATCATTGGCAGCACCTCAGATGTCCTTGGATGGAAGTGGAGAGCACCCAGGCCAGGGAAATGAACTAAGTTTTCTAGGAAGTAAAGCCTTTTCATTAAAGGAAGCCACCCAAAGAAAGAGGCAACAGCCACCAAGGTTTATCCATTTTTATTTTTTATAAAACAAGCTACAAATAGTTTCCCTCTCTCCTTCACAAAGGAAAACCACACAACACTGCCTACACACATGATCCTGTGGGAGACAAGATGCCTGGGGAGATCTCGAAGATCCAAACATCTACAGGCAGGTGCCGTCTCCACGTGCACATGCTTCCTCCAGGCCTGAAAGTGGGGCCAGGGTCTCATGCAAGGCCCATTCAGCTCCAGCAGGTTGAGTTCTCTCACTGGGGCTAACGAGAGAAGACTTCCTTCCCACCTTTCCACGTTGGGGCGGGGCCACCAGTCATTCCTAAGACAACCTCTAGGACTGTCTCCAGGATAGCAGGGACCTCCTTTAGCCCAAGACCCCATCAGATCCTGTCCTGAGAAAGTTCCTCCCACAGGGACAGTGCTTGTGGTGCCCATGCCTTCCAGACCCATAATGGGACACACAGTCTGCCAAGGTGGAGATACTTATAGGGATATTGGGTTGAAATACAAGACGAGGCCAGATTTGCAAGGGTGATCTGAGGAGGGCACCAGTCCAGGGCTACCCAACCTCCCTTACTGCCACCACAGCTGCTTATGGGAAGGGGTGCTGAGGGTCACTTGCTGCTTTGCCTTAAGGCCACTCGAATAGGCACAGCACCTGGGCAGAGGGAGCTGCGCCTCGGACCAGAAGGCTGGGCAGCCCATCCTGGAATCCCGGGAAGATGCCTGTGACGCCTGCAGAAAGCTGGGCCGGGATTTCCCCGTAGCCGGGTTATCACCCCGGCCCTTCTGACGGAGGCAGAATAGGACACCCAACATCAGTTTTACTTCTGGAATTAGCTTAAAGCCTGGAAGCCCCTAAGAAAACTTGAAGGAACAGGAAGAACCTCAGTACTGGGATTTTTAAAAACCAACAAAACAACTTTAGTGTTACCAACAAGGTGACTGGCACCTCCCCCAACCCACCTACCCAGGCCTGTGACAGTCACTGGGACAACAGCAGGAGATGGAGGAGAGGACAGGTCACACCCAATCTGCCCCTGGCACTGAGACAGCTGCGTCTCTGGGAGCCTCACTGGTAGGTCTGCAGGGAGGTGAAGAGTTTCCCTGTTGGTGCCACACCCCTCAGTGCAGGCATTCTGTCCTGTCCCCTCCCCCGCTTAGACATCAAACACCTACTTTTTAAAAGGCCCTGTTGTGTGTCTTTTTCTTCTTTGCCTCCCCTCTTATGCTTTATACAGAGTAGATGCTAAGCATGGATGAAAACGTTTTGAGTGACGTAATGCCAATTCTTTGTGGATAACTTGCTCAGAGGGTCAGTAAGATACTGGTGTACCCACCAACGCTGGGCCCTCTGGGGATGTGGAGAGCAGGAACGTATGGACTCTGTGAGAGCCACTACCTGTGCGGGCTATCCATGGGATCTGGACTCCCTTCCTCTCCAAGGGCAGTTTCCATCTCTCCTTAGCCCAACCTCCCTGGACAAGGCCCAGAGACAAGTGACTTGTCAATTTTGACAACTAATGGCATGGGACAATATAGTCCTCCCACCAGAAGAGAACTCGTGGAGTCCGCAGTACGATTGCAGGACTCCCGTCTTTATACACAAAGGTCAGTCTCCAGACAGAAGTTTAGTAGGCCCAGGATAGAGTCCTGGGTTTTAGAAAGCTGGACTATGTGTCCAGAGTGCCCACCACCCCCAGCAGGGAGAGGAAGAGAAATAAACAAACAGCAATGCCAATGCCTGTACAAAAGAACTATACAATTTACATATATATTTATATACAGCATATAAATCTCTTTCTTCTCAGCCCCAACAACACCCTCCCCACCCCCCCCAAAACCCCCTAAAAGTTGTCAGTAGCAGATCCAAAAACTTACAATAAGAGAGAGAATAAAGTCTTTCTTCCCTTTCCTTTTCCCACTGTGGTATTAGATATTGGTGTTTTAAAATGAAACCAAAAACAAAACACGCAAATAAGAGTTATTAAAAGTGCAAACATGGTGGGCACCACTTATGTTACATGGGACGTGGCCAGGCCATGGGCAATGCTGAAGGTTGGGTGTCTGGTGGTCCATCCTGCCTCCCTGGACTCTCCATCTGCTCTTGGGCTTTCTGCTCCTTAGACAAGGCGTCCTACTGAGAGGAGGAAGGAGAATGCAAAAAGCAAAAACAAAAACATTGTGAGAAATCCAACTATGTCCATCAATTTCCCCACGAGTGCAGCTTTTCCACCTGCTGTCAGCTCTGAGGCTAGGTGGGGCACAGGTCACCTGGACTTGCAGATGAGCATCTTTTACCAGCCTGTCCTTTGCCATTTTGAGGTACCACCACGGCAACCGAAATAAGTCTGGCATTGGAGAGAACGAGGTTTTGTCTAGGAAGTGTGGGTTGCAGGGTGTGCACCCTGTTCAAATCACACTACTCTCACACACCAGCCTTTCAGCTTGGGGCTGGGGTGGAAACGGCAGGGGTTTGTTTACAGGTGGGGATGGCAGAATCCCCTGGGCACTGACCCAATATTTCCCCCGTGTCCTCAGCAAACAACTTGAAAGTGGGAGCCTAAGTCACCTGGCCAATCCCTCCACCCCTGGCGATCCCAGAAACGGGCAACTTACTGAGCGGGTTCATGCCTGCTCGTTCTCCCTGGGGGAAACTGTACCAAGGCTACCATCTGCAACAAACCAGGAACATGCGACACTGAGTGGCCTTGACCCAGAGAACTGGCGCCTTCTCCCGTATCCTGGCTCCCTGTCCCTCTGGGCCCCAGAATAAAGAGCAAACTTGGGAAAGAGCAAAGAGTTTGTTTGGCCCTGCTTTTTGCTTTGTGGGTATCTATGGCCCAGGTGAACTTATTACTGGCCAACGCCTTCATGCAAAGTCCCTTTCCCATAAGGCCTGGCTTCTGCTGGGCACCTCTTTGCAATCCCTCAGCTATCCACTAAGAAGGGCTCTGGTGCTGATGCACCTGGGCAGAACCGTCCCAGGTCTTGGTTCCCCAAGTCACAGAACGTTGGAGGTAGAAGGAATCCAGCAGTGGCTCGGAGCAGATGAGTGACTTACACAAAGTCCCAGGCTCATTCTGCTGACACCCACCTCTCCCCATGGGGGGCTGAGCCATTGTGGAAACTTCCATGCCTGCTCCAGCAGGACCTGGTCTCCTGTAGAGAAGCAGGGAGCTGGGGGCAAGCACATCAAGAGCTGGGCCTGCCCTGAGATGCTTAGGGCCATGTGACTCTGTGTACACCCCTAAACCTCTCTGGATTGGTCTACAACTTGGGAGCTAGAACCGCAGCTGCATGGCTTCTGCTCTGCCTCCCTCACAAAATTGCCTTGAGGATCCACTGAATGCATGGAGGAGGAGAAAGGGCTTTGAGGAGTGAACAGTGCTGCAGAACCCAAGCCCACCCATTGGTCATGTGAGCCACAGCTCCACGTCCCCTGGGTTACGCCAATATTTCTTACAACTGGAGAAAGAGAGAGTGGACATGGGGTGGAGCGGGAGTGGGGTAGATATCAGGGTGGATAGCGGTTTATCCAGTTTTACAGAGGAGGACACGAACTCTGAAAGAAGGTGACAGCCCCAAGGCAGGCAGGTTGGAAGTGGCAGAACCAGGCTGCTGACTTCAAATCCCACCTTTCCTCCACTCCCTCCAGCAGCCGCTTCTCTCCTTGCTGAGTAGAAAGGTCAGCACATCTAAAAAGGAAGTGCACAGCACTCCTGCCCACCAGGCTGAGATGCGTGAAGCAAAATGGACAGCTAGCTGTAACCAGCTCTTTTTCATAGAGGCTTATGTGCTAATCCTGTTACTTAAGTCCTATCAGTTAATCCTCAGAACGACTTTATTTGAGAGTGATACAATTATCTCCATCTTAGGATGATGAAACTGAGGCTTGGAGATATCAAGTAACCCACCCAGGATGGCACAGCTTCCACGCGGCAAAGCGAATTCCAACCTAGCTAGCTGCCTCCAGAATGATGCTCTGAGCCACCAGGGAGGATAGGGGAGAAGAAGCCTGAGCCCCAGGCAGGTGGCATCCTCAGACAAGGCAAAAGTAGAACTGATAGTTCTGAGAAAAGGAGGCACTAGACCCCACCCCACCTGCCTCACAGGGCGGTGACAATGATCCCAGTGAAGGTGCTTTATAAATTGGGAGAGTGAAGAAAGAGGCATGTTATGCAGAGAATTCAGCTCTCCAGGGAGGAGTCTGGTTGGTAAAATATCTGTGTTCAAGTGGAATTTCCAAAACTTCAGTCCCTTGGACCCAAAACTCTACTGGTCCCCAAACTGCATCCTTCCCCCAGCCAGCTTCTGCCCTCACCTAGCGTGCAAGCCCCTCACAGCCCACCAGAGGGCACCGCACAACATGGGATGGATGACCAATGCATTGGCTCTGCTCCCGGAGCCGCTGCACACCATCGACCACAAGGGCTTTTCTGCCGCCCAACAGAGCAGAGGGATGGAGGGAGCAGTTCTTAAAGTCATGCCTTCACTCCCTGGACATGTTCCTCTATCACTACCAATTTCTTTTGTGCCTTCACTATGTAAAAGGTATCATGCTAAGTTCTTCACACGCATTATCTGGTTACATCCTCACCAAATCGTTGTGGTAGGTACTATCATTTCCACTTTGCAAATGGGGAAACGGAGGCTTATAGAGTTTAGGTAACTTGCCAAGGATTACAGATCCGGTAAGTGGCAGAGCTGGGATTAAAATCAAGCCAGGCCCATCTGACTTCAGGGCCTCTGCTCTTACTCCAGCCCCAACTTGTGCCTGATCATGGTATCCCACATTGCTCCTGGGCCTCTCAGTAGTGGTCCATCATCCCACAGGTACTGCCTGCCTGGAAACTGGGCTTCCCAGCTCAGGTTGTTGGTGGCACCCTCACCCCCTGCAACACCTCTACTCCTGCCCACACTGCCCCCAGGCTGGTCTGCTCCCCCACTTCCCCAGACTCCCCCACTGGCCACTCCCTTGGCTTCACCAGTCAACCAAGACTGGCCTGCTCACACAAGGCAACATCTTCAAACACACTGGGGTCCTTCTCCTGGAGGGGACAGCAGTCTGGCCCAGGAATCCTGAGGCTAGACTAAGCGCCAGCAGTGGTGGTACCTCACAAGTACCCTTGAGCAAATCGCTACCCCTCTCTGGGCTAACCTTGACTCCCAGACTGAAAAATTGACTAGAGGACCCACAGAGCCTTCTAGCTCTGGGCTGCGTGGGTCCAGAGCAGTGTGTCCTGTGGTGTGTGTTGAAATGGAGAGTGGGGACACAGGAATCCTTTCTGCCTCTGCAAAGGCTTTAAGTCTACTCAGCCTCCACTTCACCCCACCCCACTGATTAATCCTACATACCCTCTTCCTCTTATCTCAATGTTCTACTCTCCCTCACTCCATCACACACATACACACACATACGTAGACACATGCACAGACATACACATATACACAATGCATGCACACATATGTACAGACATACACACATAGCCATACTTAAAGACATAAGTGTAGACCTTGTACAAACAGATACAAGCATGCACACAGACAGGTGCACACTCAGGCCTACCCACGGAGACATGCACAAACAGGCATGTGCATATACATGCAGAGACATGTCACAGACACAGGCTTTCTGGCCAGACTTTCAATCAGGCAGTGTGTTTAGGGGTGAACAGTAATTCCAAAGCTCTCTGGTCTCCACAGTCCTACCTTTGCAGTGGGGGATCAAGAGGGTGTATTGGGCCAAGAAGAATGACAGTTGCACTCCAAAGCACCCCAGGGGCCTCTGTGGGCAAAGCTATGAGAATAACTGAAACTAACACTTGCCCACAGCTGAGTCTGGGTTAAGGAGGAACATCCAGGTGATCAGGGATCCCTAAATCTACATTTTACTTCACAGTGTTCTCTGGATGCTTCTGTCAGGTCCTGTATGTCAGCTGGAAAGGCTTCAGAGGAAGGTTAGGGGGGGTCCCTGAGCTCAGCAAACCTGAGCTCACCACACTCAGCCATTGCTTGGCTTCTGTGTGCTGTGCAGACCAGAATTACCAGCCCAGGAAGGGGGCCGAAGGCAGGGTCAGTACAGAGCATCATCACTCAGCCCAGGAGTGCCCCTGGTATATCTGGGGTCTACAATAACACTGGATGGTCTTTTCCCAACATTGACCATCTGTCTGTGCTCTGCGAAAGGACCACAAATTCCAAGTGTGTCAGAGCATAATGTCACTGGAAGGGGTAACCCCCTCATCCATTCATTCCTTCACTTATTCATTCATTTAACAAGGACTTAATGAACTACCAGGTGCCACGTACTGTGCTAGAGGTTAGGAATTGAGAGAGAGAATCCTTTTGGCTTCAAGGGGTAATTGGAAGAGTAAACTGCAACACAGTGTGGTAAGTGCTACTGAGAGAGGCAATCATCTTAGGGAGAAGAATAGTAATATTGAACTTCTATTGAGTTATACTTCAATTTCTCAGGCACTATAGGAAATGCTTTCACTCACTGTCCATTTAATCAGCACAACAGTCCTACGAGATAGACTCTAGCATTATTCCCATTAAGCAGGTGAAGAAACTGAAATGCAGAATGGTTCAGTAATTTGTACTGAACTGAAATCCAAAATGCTCCAAAATCCAAAACCTCTTAAGTGCTGACATGATGCTCAAAGGAAATGCTCACTGGAGCATATCGTATTTCAAATTTTGTGGATTTGGGATGCTCAACCAGTAAGTGCAATGCAAATTTTACAAAATCTCAAAAAGTTCCAAACACTTCTGGTTCCAAGCATTTCGGATAAGGGACACTCAAGCCGCATGTGGTGAAAGAGCGAGGCTGGGGCAGAGGCAGGGTTTGAACCATGACATTGCTGAGTCCTGGAGACTCAGAGTACTATGGGAACAGAGAAGCATCCACATCAGACAGCCATGCCCAGAGTGATGAAGTCACACACCAGTAAGCCTCAGAATCAAGGCCAGAAACCGGCCATGGAGCAGGTGGGTCCCAAGCCCTGGTTCCTATAGGAACCCATCCATTTCCCATGCTACTCTTTGGGTTTACTCTGACAACTAAGGAACAAGGAAAATGCCTTTTTTCTTCTGCTAAACTCTTTCCCTAGGAAATCTCAGCTTTTCCAAAGCTTCCATTTCAAATAAGTCAGCATCACCCAAATCTGCATCTTCAAAACCTTCACGGGCATTACAGAGTCACTCATCCTTCATGTGCATCCAACTCAATGTGTCCAAACCACACTTGGGCTCCCTCTGCATCCCTCTACACCTAACCTGCTCTTCCTTCCACGTTGCCCGTCTCAGTGAGCAGCCCTGCCTGCAGCTGAACAAACCTACCTCTGCCCCATAAACCAGCTTGATCTCCAATCACCCACTTCTCTCCATCCCCCTTACCCTGCTGCGTTTTCATAACTTGGCCCTCCATCGCTCTAGCCTGGACTGTGCCATGCCTCCTATTGGGTGACCCTGTCTTGCTCATTTCCAATCCATGTCCCATCCTGAAACCAGAATAATTTTTTAAGAAAAACCGATACTATCAATTCTCTGATTGAACCCCTTTAACAGCTTTCCACTACCCTTATAAAGTCTAAACTCTTTCACCTGAATTTAAAAACTCTCCAACTTCACCTTGCCTCTTGTCACCATCCCTGCTCTTCCTATCACTGTTAAAATATTCATTTCGGTCACACAAACATCCTTCACCTCATTGAAAACTGTTTCCTTGCCTCCAGAGCTTCACTCCTCGTTTGCCTTGGCTTAGAACACTCTTCCCACTCCTGACTTCTCTGCTTGGCCATCTCCTACTCATGTTTCCAGTAATGGGTTAGACCATGGGTTGGCAAATTTATCTGCAAGAGACTAGATAGTAAATATTTTAGGCTTTGTGGGCCATGTACGGTCCCTGTTATATATTCTTCTTTCAAAAAAACGTATAGCTCTTTACAAATGCAAAAATCATTCTTAGTTCACAGGCTGTACAAAAACAGGCCACAGACTAGATTGAGCATTTAGGCCGTTGTTTGCTGAGCCCTGGTTTAGGCATCGCTTCCTTCACAAATTTTTCCAAGGCTGTCTGTCCCTTAGTGTCTTGGGTGCCCCTATATATGTTGCTACAATGCTCTGCACTTGCCCTGCTGTGACAGAGCTTATTAGTGTTCACCAGAATTCACGCTGTCCTCTTCCTGGGTTCCCTTCCCTAGTGACTGAGTTCCGGCCAATGAATTATGAGCAGGAATGTGTGTCATTTCCAGGGCTGACCGATACAACTCCCTCACACGCACTGCTTCACGTCTACTCCATCTGGTTGACTGAGGATGGAGATGATCCCCAGAGTAACCTTGGAAACCACATGATGAAGACGGCAGAGTCACTCTCAGCCTGGATCCCAGAGTGACTGCATAGAGCAATCCCTGCCCCTACTCCTTCCCCTACACACACACACACACACACACACACACACACAACCTGCAACCATGCTGAACTATTACATGGGAAAGAAAAATTTTCCACTCTGTCAAACAATGATGTATGGATCTACTTGTGACTGTAGCCTGGCCCACCCTAGCACACTCTCACAGCACTTAATCACACAATCACAGCTCATGTGAGTGCTTATTTAAGCTCTGTTTTCTGTGCAAGAATAGGGACCTTATCAGTCAATTCCACCACTGTCTCAAACATCTAGCATGAAGCATAGCACACTCCCAGCAAATAATTGTTGAACAGATGAGTACCTGGGATCTCATTTATCAGAGAGCCCTTGGTCCCCTGCCTGGGTGGGGGCAAGTATTGAAAGGCCAGGAGCACAGGGGAGAGCACTCACCTTCTTTGCTAACACCCAGGCAGCCCTTCAGCTCGGGCAGTGAAATCACCTTGTCTTTGTTCAGGTCACAGTAGTCAGTGAAACGCCGGGCACATTTCTTGGGCTTGGCTTTCTTCTTCACATAGCGCTTGAAGGGCTTCATCTCCCGCTTGTTAATGTCATTGCTGCTATTGCTGTCCAGCTGGCTGAAATACCAGTGCACCACCCGCTCCTCCAGGGTGTGGCTGGGGTCGGGCTCTGAGAACCTGGGCCATGGACAAACACCCCCACCCCAGAGAACACCACTCAGGATCTTGCAGGAAGCATCAGCCCTGGTATGACTGCGCCCGAGAAGGTCAAGTAGAAACGGCTCCTCCAAGCCGAAGTCCACCCAGAGCGGCTCAGTCTGTGATGGCATCAAGCCATCCTCTCCGACTCAAATCCCAAGATTGGACCACTCTTCTCAGGGCTCCCCAAGTGGGTAATCCTTATTACACAAACATGCCTCACCCTCTACCAAAACCAGAAATGTTCTTGTACACAATGGGTGCTCAAGACAAATTGGCTCGATCTAATTTGCTGAATAAACCAGAGCTGGCATCCAAACTGTCCTTCCCCTTGCCTAGCACTCACTGCGGACCAGCTGCTCATCACACGTAAACATGTGCCCTGGGGTGGATGTAACAGTGGGGAAGATGCTGTGAGCACCCACTGTACACCCAGTGCCAGTCCAGGGCCTGGAGGGTGCACCCCTGGCCTCAGGTGGCTCACTGTCTCTAGTAGACAGAGCCAAAAAGGTGAAAACAGTCATGACGACTAAATGTGGGGTGTGAGGTTCCCATGATCCATCACTGCTGGACACCCCATGCAGTGGGAACTGAGAGAAGAAAGCAACTGGGACAGACACAAACAAAAGTTCTAAAACTGGAAAAGCCTGGACCTACTGGGGATGAGTCTCTCTAGCCGGAGGTTTTAGTCAGGGGGTCTGGGGCGGACCCAGGAAACCACATATTCACCAGCATCACCAGGTGATTCTGCTGAGAAACGCTGGACTGGAGTCACCAAGAACACGTCCTGGTGTCCAGATGCAGAGTCACAAGCGCATCTAACACAGCCCCTCATCAGGTTACAAGACCAACATCTACATCTACATGTGTAACTACATGCAATGGCCTACCCATCTACGTTATTTACTTAACTGTGTCCTATTTTCTCCCAAAAAGGAGTCAGGGTGATAACTACTATTTACAATTTTTAAAGCCAACAATGGGTCTATGATAGAGGGGCTTCCTGGGATCACTAACCAGGAGAATGGAACCCCATGAGCCCCATGGCTCCTGTTCCCAGGGTTTGACACTGAGTGTATGTGATCTAGTGTATGTGATCAGGCGCAGCTTCCCCTGGGGAAGGAGAATAAGGTTGAGGTTGGGAGTCCCACACATTCACATCCTCAGTGTGCAGGGCACTGGGACAGAGTGCATGACTACCAGAGGTCAAAAGACAGGCAGAGGGCTCACTGTTCCACAGGGATCCTAGACCAGGGTCCAAGGCCTGTCTGCACATTCTGAAGCTGTTCCTGGTGGGAAAACTATTCAAGGGACTTGTCATGCCACCCTCTCTTCTCTGGGGTGTGCTGAGTTTTCCAGAAGGGAGATAATCTCTGACCCCTCCCCTGTGAACAAGCCAGCAAACTCCCTCCTCTTCCATCCCCCCAAATAACCTCCAAGTTCAGCGAAAAATAAGTTCCATTATGGGGGGGAAAAACAGCCAGTCATCCATCCTTGTTAGATGCCTATTCCTAATTAGGTGAATTTCAGTCTTGGGCAGGTACTCCGGGCATCCTGGACTGATTCCAGGAGGACGCAATTAGTGGATCTGCCAAGGGGACCTCATCCTGACAGGTTTAACTCAGAGAGTACCTGGCGGAAGGTGTGAGGGGGCCATGGAGAGCTGCCAGCTGCCTCTAACTCTTAGGAAATCTGCTTAGTCTGTCATGGAAACCAGGCTCAGGAGGTCTTTGAAACAGGCATGAAGTTATTCACTGCAAAACTCAGATTTTGTCTCCGCCAGCATACACAGTATTCTGAGGTTTTCCATCTTTCCCTATTTTACCTGCAATATTCACTCTTAAGATGTCCCCTGCAGTGTATACCAGTTGCAAAGGCAGAAAATTCTGTTGGAATGCTGTTGGTGCAGGTAGGGGAGTGACCTGCCTGTCTCTGCCTTTCCCCAAATAGCAGGGAGGACACAGGCTGCGGGGGAGAGACGGAAGGCCCCTAAGGAAGGAACTCGGTTCTCTCAGGCAATGGGGGAGGCAGTCAGGGACCTTCCCACTCAGCCCCTCGCCAGGAGCCATGAGGGTTCCAAGGCAAAGGCAGCTCTTCCTTTAACCTTTAGGCTCAGTATAGCGTAATGTCTACCTAGAGGCTGGAATAATAAAGCCTCAGTCACTGAGACGGGAAGGGATGAGGTCATCCCACCCAGAGGCCCTGCCAGGGGAGGCGCGCTCCCTCCAACACATGTTTCTGGGGCTCCCGCCTGTCCAGCTTTCAGCAACTCCACTGATAGAGCTCTGCCACCCTCCTTTGCGCTGTTTTGCAGCAAGAAGCAGTTCTTCTTCTGACTTTACAACCTCCAAGAGTTTCCTTACATGCCTGAGAGTGACCATCATCTGGCTCCTTTCCCTGCCTTTCTTCTGATTTTCCCTTCTTGACATCTCCTTGCCAGAAGAACAACATTTTGACTCTCTTCACTCCCACCAAGACCTCCCAGTGCAGGGCAGCCACAGCTTCTGATTGCTGCCCCTTACCCCGCCTGGCTCCCAGCCAGGGTGGAGATGTGCAGCGTTCACTTCCTCAGGAGAGATCCTCTGAGCCCCTCCAAGGAGTGCCTCTGGGCTCCGTCTAACACTGCCATGACCCACAGCCTGCCCTGTGAGGCCCAAGGGTCCTGCTGCCTTCCTTCCTCCTTCCCAGCTAGCATGATACTCTCCGCTTCTGAACTCCTTTGGCTGCCAAAACAACCCCCAAACGCCCAAGTAAGAGAGCCCTACCTCTACCTGTAAGCTGGGTAGCCCTAGGGTCATCTTTGGAATTCAACACTTTGGCCAGGCCAAACTCCAAGTACATTAATAGCAGAAATTTTCAGCTTTGAGTCCATGAGGGATTATGAACCCTCTGAGAGCCTACACAAAGATATGAGCTCTCTCTCTAGAGAAATGGACATACACAAAGAAGTCTGCAGATTTTAGGAGATTAATGGACTCCCTAAATCCCATTCAAAGTCCATGGACTCAGGTTAAAAAGAAAAAAAAGACAAAAAACAAACAAACAAACAAACAAAACCCTTGATCTAGAGGAATGGAGGCTCTAGCCATGGCCCAAGAAGATGCTTAAAGAAGATGGAGTGAGACAAAAGACAGCAGCTGGAGGGGTTTGGGGATAGTTTCCCTACTTCCAACAAAACTATTGAAGGCAATGGATTTAAAAACTCTGTAAATCAAGTTTCTGACCTGGCAACAGCCTTAAGTCACAGATGAGGTTGACAGCAGGTACCCACTATGCTTTGTACAAGCTCTTGGCTAAGACTGAGATCCAGCAGGAGTCCTAGCATAGCAGTAAGTGTGTGCCAAAGAAGACCCAAGAGGCCTCTGTTAACTGAACAGAATCTGAGATTTTTCCTGGGGGAGTGCTGGATAGACATGGAGCAGGGAGGCCTCCCCCAGAGCTTCAGGAATCTCTCGAGCAGTCTTTGCTGGAGACTTTCCATCACAGTTAGACCCCCTCAACCACAAAGCCATAGCCCAAGAAAGCCCAAAGCCTTGCCCCTTCCCCTCCCAGTTCCAGGCTTACACTGGCCTCAGGCTCCCAACTTGTCTCACATGAGCACACATATATTCCTGGAGGTTAGGACTGCTGGATTCAAAGCTGCTCATCAGGCAAAGGCTGGGGACCTAAGTGAGAGGGAGCAAGGGCTCCGCAGGATCAGCATAACAGCACTCACTTGTCCACACTGCAGACTTCTCCACGGGTAAAGTTCTACTTCTACTAAAAGGGCTCACTAGGTAGGTAAAATATCCAAGTTTCCTTGGATATGGTATGAAAAAACACACCCAAATGATACCAAATTCCAGATTTTAGAAGACTATGGTTCAGACAACATGAGCCAGACAATGCTAGTGTCTGCCCTACCTCTGGGCTGTTTTTGTGGCTGTCCTGTTGACTTCTGCCTCCAGGATGAGGAAACCCACTAGAGACAAGTTCCTCCCCAAACTGGCCCCACGGAGCCTTCTCCCAGTTTCAGAGGTGACACAGGCCACCCTTCTCCCACAGCACTTTCAGTTTTGCTTCTGCAGCCTCAGCCTCGCCAGGCCTTGGCTGCAACGCACAGCTGGAGAGCCAGCTCCGCTTACCACAAGGAAACCTGCTTTGGCCAAGATCTTGGGCCCAGTTCTGCTGTCCTAAGCAGTTTTAGAGAAGGTAAGGCGGGACTGCCTGGAGGCACTAGCCAAGCCAAGCAGACCAACTGAGCCCCGTCTGGAGTTGGGTCCAGGCCCCGCCAGCTGTGCGGGTGCGGCTGGGAAATGCCAAGTCAGCCACATTCCAGCCTCTTCCTTGCAAAGCCATCAACGGGCAACCACACTGGGCAGGAAGGAGGAAGCCACAGTACGGTCTCCCCTCGGGGGACCACGTGAAGGGCCAAGAGGCTCACACAGCCCTTCCCACCTCCCCTCAAAGTTGACTTTCCCTAGGGGAGGGTGGAGCCAGGAGAGGGTTCCCCTGCTCTAGAAGACTCTGCCGGCTGAGATCTCAGAAATCTTCCTTTGGGACTGATAAATGCTAATGGGTGCCATGGGAAGGCTGATCTAACGGGGAGCACTGCCTCCTGGAGCCCTGGCCAGAGAGGCCAAAGGGATAACTCACTCACCCAGAAAACATTCACTGTGAGGGACTATCACCCAATGACATTTGCAAGGCACCCCCTCCCATGCACCTGCCATAGAGTTTTCGCAGACACCCCATTCTACTCTATTTTTAGATATTTGTGGCACTGCTTTTTGCTACTAAATCAGGCCAGAAAAGGGAGTAAATGCCTCCCACTCTTCCACTCCCCACATCTAGCAAGTCTTGAAATCCTATTGATTTCTTTATAAAAGCTTCAGCAAATCATCCTTTTCCCACAGTCCATGCCCTCATCACCTTTCACGTTGGCACTTGCTATCATCTTCCTGTCTACCTTGCTCCCCTCCAATCTCCCTTCCATAGTGCCATCAGGATGACTCTGCAAAAATGTCCACCTAACCCTGCAGCTCCCTTCTGCCCTGCATCTTGAATCCCAGGGCCTGGCACCAGCTGGGCTCTGCCCAGCTCTGCAGCCTCATCTCCCCAACCCGACTGCCAAACGTAAACCATATTACTTCTTACACTTCCCTCCACACTCCCTACCCTGTTCAATGTTCACACCTCACTACTCGTATGGTCCCCTCTGCTGGAAAGCCCTTACCCCTGGTCCATCTAGGTCAGGCATTTTCCCATTCATAAGTGAAGATGGGGCTCCACGGTCGCTCCCATGGAAAGCCTTTCCTCACATGCCCTGGCTTCCCAGGGTCCCTACAACACTTTCTCAGCCTCTATTATCCCACTGACTTTGTACTGCAGTCATGTGGTTGTTCTGTATCTCCCCTCCAGGCCAGAAACTATCCCCTTTTCTTCAGATGCCCCAGAACCTAGCATGGAGCTCATACCAGGGGCAGGTTGAAACGTGAGAGTTGATGCAAAGCCAACATCTCCATGCCCGACAGGAAGTAGACTGGGAGGAAGACACCTTTTTTCTGTACTGTTCAAACATCTTCTATCCCTTTTTCCCACTGTCCCCAAGTGGGACTGTTTCCCTGGCCTCAGCTGATGTCTAGCTTTAGCTACTAGAGTCTGAGAGGATAAAGGAGGGATCAGATGTGGCTTCCTTAACCTCATGCCTGCAGCCCCAACTCTGCCTGAACTCCACAGTCAAAGCCAAAACCCAGGATGCCTGGATTTCCTAATTGTTTTCGTCAGTCCTGTTCCAGACATGCTACCTGACCTCCAGCTTCCCCATGCCTCTGCTCCTCCATCACACAAGAGGGACAACTGGCCAAGGTCTGTCTGCACGGCGCTCCAAGTCCCTGGGTCCCGGCCAGGGTGCCCTCAGGCCCTGGTTACAAAATAGCACCACAGTAAACTTGACAGCTGGCTCCAGCCTTATACTTGGTCTTTTGGTGGTCGGGGTAGACCCTCTGATGTGTGCCAGAAAGAGGTCTTATCAAAACAGGGATCCATCCATCTATCCCTGTCCCTCTAGCTATTTATTCATTTAACATATTTTATTGGGCACCTACTATGTTCCAGGCACTAGTCTAAGCTCTGGGAATACAGGAGGGAAGAAGACAGAAAATGTTTCTTCTCTCATAGAACTTAAATTCTCACTGGGTTTGGGGAGACAGACAATATATCAACAAGCCAGCAAAGTATCAGACCGTTATATATGCTAGGCTGAGAGTTAAAAGGGGTGCTGAGGTACAGGGTAAACAGGCAGCTCTTGCAGATTGAGTGGTCCTGGAGAAGGTGACATTTAAATAGATAAGCAGGGGCCAGTCATTGGAAGATGGGGAACTGAATTCTAGGAGCAACTGACATACAGGTCCTGGAACAGGCAAGAGCTTGACTTGTTCGAGGAACCAGAACTGAGGAGAACCAGGAGAACCAGTGCCTGGAACACAATGGTGGGAAGGAAAGGAATATGTGAGGAGAGATGGGGCCAGCTAGGTTGTCCTGAAGGGCCAGCCCAGGTCAGAGTTAGGGCTTATGCTGAATATAGTGAGAAGATCTGGGACGGCCTTAAACCCTGTTACTACGCTGGTAACCCTGGTAGCTGCCTTCCTGGATAGCAGTTTCTCTCTTTCTTCTCCCTTCCCCCACCCACTTCCTTGATTTCTAAACTATTTCTTGGAGCATCTTGTCTGTCTTTTGACTAAAGTCCAGCCTCTAGGTAACATAACTACCAAAGGCAGTTCAAATCTTTCATTCCCATCAAAACCAAGTATAGTCAAGCTAATATGAGCTTAAAATGAAAAACATGTTTTGAAAACAATTATTTTTTTGAAAAATCTCTTCCAACTCTAAATTACACCTAAAATAGAACGGAAAAAAGATCCTCTTCCCTAAGGACACACTGATATTAAAAAAATCATAAATTTCTTAGCTTTCATTGCCTGTAAAAATCCCTTCTGTCTGTCATTTGAGGATAAGGCACAAACCTACCTTCCTTCCCCTGGTAGCAGGGCCCATCTGCGTCCCCCACCTACAGCGGAGACCACGCAGTGCTCTTGGGAAAGCAGCCAGGGGGAGCTTGAAGTCCTGCCTCCTTAGGACTCAGGCAGAACTACAGGTGGGACCCCTGTGCTGGGGGGCAGTGCCAGGAGCCTGCAGGAAGGTGTAAGTGGGAAGCCCCCAGACCAGAAATTTTTAAGCCCATGGACCTCCTTTTTTTTCTTTTTCCCTCTCTTCTAAACATAATTATAAACACAAAACATAAATCTTTCATGCCTGTTTTTGCATGAAACAACAGTTTTTTTTTTCGTATTCTAAACACAAATAACATAAAGGTCAACAATACTGAACGTATGAATCTTTCATGCCTGTTTTTGCATGAAACAACAGGTATTTTTTTTCATATTCTAAACACAAATAACATAAAGGCCAACAATACTGAACGTGCCTTTTCAAAATTCACCTCTTCCCTCTTCTCGGAGATCTGGATGCCATCCTCTCTATCTCGGAGACTGAGCAGCGGAGTGCCACGGGCCGCCTCCAGTAACTCCCGTCTGTGGGCCTGTTGAACCCTGTCTTCGTCTTTCTCAGACACAGTGCTGTGCTCCTCTTGGAGGAAGCCGGGCCCCCACCCACAGGTTGGCAGAAACAGAGCCACAGCCAGAAACCAGCCTCAGAGCTCAGAGGACCATGGGGGTGCTCAGGGCAAGCACCCCAACAAGCAGTTTCCAAGATGGGCAACCACTGCATTCACTTTTTTTTCTCCTTTCATTTTTTTTTGTTGTTGTTGATGATTTTATGTGGTAAGAACACTAAACAGGAGATCTAGCCTGTTAACAAACATCTAAGTGTATAGCACCGTGCTGTTAACTATAAGGACAATGTTGGTTAGCAGATCCCTGGGACTCATTCATCTTGCTTTGCTGAAACTTGACACCCATTGGTTAGCAACTCCCCAAACCCCTGGCAACCACCATTCTACTCTCTGCTTCTACGCATCTGACTGTTTCCGATACCTCATGTACGTGGAATCATGCAGCTTTTGTGCTTGTGACTGACTCATTTCACTTAGCAAAATGTCCCCAATAAAACAGGATTTCTCTCTCTTTTAAGACTGAATATTACCCCACTGTATACATATACCACATGTTCTTTATTCATCCATTGATGGGCACTGAGGTTGTTTCCATATCTTGGCTATTGTGTGCACTCACTTTGATTTGATATAAAATTGGATTTTCAAAATGGCTGCCTTTGTCTGCCTCAGGATGCAGAACTGTCAACAGCTCTGCTTGGAGCCCTAAATTCCTACCCTAAACACATACCACACAGTCCTGCCAATCACCACTGAGGGAGCCATGCTGGGGTCCTTCCGAGGCCTAGGCTTTTTCTCTTGGTTGCATTCCTTGCCTTATGGATAACAGCTCTGCCTCTGGGCAGATGCCAGGGAACTAGCGCTCCCTCCTCAGTGAGCCATATAAGTTCAGAGGCAGGCTTCCCATCTCTGCCAAGCCTAGGGTACCTCCCTTGCTGCTGTAAGGAGCCTAAACACCCCCCTGCTTGTCTCCACCAGTCCCTGCTGTGCTTCCCCAACTGGCTTCATAAGCAGAAGTCTTACTCAGCATGTCTCACAGGCCTTTTGGGATCTGAGTCCTGCCCATCTCTTCCATCTCACGACTACCACTCTTACCTCCTCTGCTTCCTCCTTCTCTGACTATCCATCCCAGCCCAACCTAACTGAACCATAGACATGCACTTTCTTGGATCCACAATATCCTTTCATCCTCTCTGGAATGGCTTTCTCTTTTCTTTGACCGGCTAAGTCCTACCTATCCTTTAAAACTCAGCTCAGATATCACCTCCTCCAGGAAGCTTTTTCTGACTCCTTCAGACTGAGTTAGACAACCATTCTCCATTCTTCCACCTCTGTCCTAGCACTCACCACAGATTTTGTAAGTATCTATCTATGGTGTAGTATCCCCACTAAGCTGCATCCTTTGAAGGTGGGACATGCCTCTATCCCCAGATATCTTGTCCTTAGCCCAGTGTTTGCTGTGTCTTCCATGTTCAAAAGGTGGTAAGCAGATGGATGAATGCACACATGCATCTCCAACCAACTGGCCTAAGGGGCCAAACTCATGAGTGCCAGCAATGCTGGTTACTGGGGAGCATGTGCATTTCAGCCTTAGGTCAGGACTGCCTCAGCTACCACCTCAATTCCTGACCTAAGCTGGATTTGGCTATATGAGTGTCCAATTCCATTGCCAAAAGCTCCTTGGAATTCTCAGGATGCCAAAAAGGCATTTGGTTTCTGCCCTCTAGGAGACAAGAAAATCACAAAGTGCTTTGTGCTTCCTCTCTGTCCTCCCTCTCTGTCCTCCCTGTCCCCATGATATGCCCATCACCCTTCTTGCCATTCAGAACTCTCACTCCAACCCATCCCCTTCTGAGATTAAACAGCTGGAAGTCCCAGACAGCCCTGGACTTTCCTATAAAGCAGGTAACTAAAAGCTAGGGACAAGCAGCTCCCAAAGAATAGGGAAGGTAGAGGGGCAGGAAGATTTTTGGCAGAAGGCAGGTCAAAGCTATGGGGACATGGTTTCAGGAAAAAGATCACCTTCTAGCCCTTGCCCTCCGCAAACCCTGCCCACTCTCCCACCCTCCCTCAGCATCTGAAAAGTCAGGGGCCCCACATTTTTCTCCTGGGCCTGATTCCTGCTCACATTCTCACCTCCCACCTCCAGTGGGTGCTGCTGAGTTAATGGCCTGAACCATGTCAGTGGTGAGAGCATCCAGTAGGCTGGTGATAAACTCCATTTTCTTCCCTTCTGGACAGCCTAAAAGATAAAATGAGATTTGAAGGTAGATGCCAGGTTATAATCAAGTCAATAGCTTTCTCAACTACCATCCTTTCCTGAACTTCTCAAAGCCCTTCTTGTCCAGCCAAATCCACTTTAGGGATTTGTTTACTGATCAGAGGAGTCTCATAAACTTCCATAGTTCCTTTACTCATACCCCACAAAGGACCATCAGACCAAATAATGCTTTCAATTTTCTTCCATTCCACACATTTTTGCTAGACATCAACTCAGGCACCATGTTAAATGCTAGAGATACAGCAGTGAACAATACAGAAGGTCCTTATCCTTGTAAAGTTCACATCTACAGGGGAACCCAAGCTAATAGCCAAGCAGTCATCCTAAAGCGAGAAAAATACTGTGTTATGGGTAAGAACTAGGGGCTGTGGGAGCACAAGACAGGGAGAGAACCCCCAGTGGTCAAAGTTGACTTAAGTACACCTACCACCAGATCCACCCAAGAGTGTCCTCCTTTTTTCACTTCCCTCCTCATCCATCTTAGATTATAACTACAGCATCTCTCTTGCCAGTACTCTCAAGTCCTTTGTTCCTTTTTTCCTCCTTGTACTATTCCAGCAAAACACAGTAAAGCACAGATGAACCTTCTATAGATACACCTTTTCCATGTCTACACCACATAGCTGGGGAAAACACCACCACACAATTGGATAAATGGGTGTTCTATAAAGTCACGATCACCAGCACCAGATGGGCCTTCTACACTACTCCCAATGCTCCTCTCCACAGCAACTCCACACAGAAATGAGCAACTAGCTCATTCTCTTCTGTCCCCAAATCCTCCAGGTCTCAGGTTCAACACTTGCTTCTCAGAGAAGCTGTGGAATCTAAAGTAAGTTCTCCCTGCCATTCTCACAGCACATTCTGCTTTTCCTCCAGAGTACCCACCATGACTATCTATAAATGCCCATATTCATTTATTCGTATCCTATCTGTCTCCTTCACTCTGTAAGTCTCATGTCAACTTTGACCACTAGATTATACCCAGTGCCTGGCACATAGCAGAATCTCAATTCACATTTGTTGAGGGGTTGGCTAAAAGGGATACCCTGGCCACCATGACTCCATTTTTGTGATGGGGTGATTTCTACAAACCTTGTGTGGAAACTCCCTGACTTTTGGAACTTTCTGCTTTCAGTTCTCACTTGGAGTCCTGATATGTCATGGAAAGGTGGCCCATTTCCCACCAGCACTAATCTGACTTCGTGCTGTGTAAGGAACTAATCTGACTTTGTGCTGTGTAAAGAAAACAAGATTCCAAGCCACCAACATTTAGTAATTTTACTGTAACCTGTAGGCAGAGATCACTATAAATAAGGGGAAACCCACAAAGCAGCCGTCTGGAGGTCCCAGGGCCCTGCCTATGTGTCTTGTGTCACACTCCATGATGGTCCTGTGTCACCAGAGGTCATCTGCCTCTTCAGAGCAGGCAACAGACACTGTCCGCATCGCTCAGGACAGCCCCTCCCTGTAAGCTATCTTATCCTCACAGCCCTGGAAAAAATAACTCACAGTGCTCAACACATTGTCCTCATGGACCTCAGATGGACAACGCATTGTGGAATTGCAGAGACAGGATTTTAACCCGATGACTGCATTATAAAGACGAAGAGGCACAGGGAAGAGAAGCAACGTGCACAAGAGCACAGAGCTAATTAGCGATAAATCCCCGACTGGGATGCAGATCCCACAGCTCCTGGCTCCATCTTACATATGGGGAAACAGACAAAGAGGAAGCAGCTTCTTCTGCATGATGAGAGGGTGGAGGAACAGAAGGAGGTGACGGTGCCGGCAGGGCCAGCATCGTCTCCCACCTGGTAGCTCCCTGTCCTTGAAGGGGTCATCCACCTCTGTACTCTTGGCCCTGGCGTCGCTCTCACAACTGGGCATCACGTAGCTGAGAAAAGAGAGATATGGGGGGGTTGGGAGGGGCAGGCAACTGAGCCTACTTCAGTCAGTCACTACTGCCCAGCAATGATCTATGTTGTCACCAAGCCTAAAGCACTGAAGGTGGGCAGCACGATATCCCTTGCGCTGTCCGGCAGCTACAAGGCAATCTTAGCATCAATGTTCCCATTGCGACATGTTCAGGCATGTCATTTCAACCACTCAAGCATAATAACAATGATACTTGAGCTGCACGCAGTATCTTTTTTGATCCATGGAACTGAGTGGCTTAGAAAGGGCAATAATCTCATCAGGAAACTGACGTTCAGAGAGGTTAAGTACTGTTCCAAGGTCTTAAGTTAGAAAGAGACAGGCCTGTGACCAGAATCCAGGTCCCAGGGTCTTTCTACCTGAAAGTCTTCTACTCGTTGAAAACATTGCTCTCCCAGGCACTCCCACCAAACCAGGGCAGGAACGCTGGGAGATGCCAGCATGCCTAACAGCCAGCAGGTCCCTTTTCCCAGGACTCAGCCTGGGGGGCTTACCGTGTGGAGGTCCCAGGCAGCGGGCGCCCTGTGTCCACCAGCACACACCAGCAGTAGCCAGTGGACTGATGGCACTGCACTGGCTTATAGAGTCCCCCAGGGGCACACTCAGGGATGACAATACCCTCACGGGGATTTTGCCGGGCCTCTTCCAGGGCACTCTGCCTCTCCTGGTCACACGAGTAGACTTTCTCTGCAAGAGAAGACACAGCCTGTGGTGACTGTCACTCCTGTGATTTAACATTCCTGGCTTCTGTGTTCAGCACCCAAACTAAGTAGCAAGGACCAGGCCTGGACCCAAGGAACTGATGAGCTGCCCCATTGATGAATTACCACGGAGAGCTGTCTCCCATGTCAGCGCACGCTGAGGGGGCTAGAGGTTCAGAACCTCCCTGTGGCCATCTCTGCTGCCAGCATTCATTAGCATTCCCACCAAATAGGTTCAACTGCAGCAACAAGCCAGCCAGGGACTCCAGGGATGCCCCTTCTCAGAGTGGCAGCTTGTCCGGAAGGTGGAATATCTTACTGTTTTCAGAGTGGCTCCTATGGATGCTGTCTAGGGCTGCAGGAGAGGTGGGTGCAGGAGCCTGGCTACCCTGCAAGCTGATACAGGAATGCCTGTGCACGTAGACCCTTCCAAGCCCAGACACAGCAGGATGGTGCCGTTGCCATCAGCCTCATGTGGAGTGATGCTCAGCACCCAGGAGGAGCAGAAACAAGGTCCAGCCTTGGCTCCTCCCCACCCTCCAACACTGCTGAGCAAAGCAGGTAGAATGAATTTCAGTGAATTACACAATGCTGCTTCCATCCAATGGGAGAGAAAACAGGCCCAGCCGGATGGTGTCTGCACTCAGCAGCCTCAGGAACACATGAGCATGTCTGAACAGTCAAACCTGGTTTCCCCCGAGCCAGTCCCCGGCTGAGACAGTGCATGGTACGCTGTGTCCAGCATGGCCAGCTCCAGGGCGTCTCACATCTGCACAGCCGCTTACCTGAAAATTCTTCCCAATCAACCACTTAGCCTGCCTGGCTTCCCTTTTTGTTTTTTTCTGGTTTTGTTTTTGTTTTAATTATTAAAAATAAATAGTGTTGGATTTCTTATTATAAAGAAGTTTAAAAAAAGAAACTTTGGAAAAACCTATAATCCTGCCAAAGTTAAACACTGTACCTTCCCTAGATTTTATGTACATACACACATGGAAATACAGGTGCACACATCTTCTTTTTTGATAACAAAAGAATCACATCATAAACCTGTACTATTACTTTATTTTTCATTTACTTGTTTATTTACCCACTGTATTTTTTTCATACCACTATTCTACAACTCTTCTCTTGAAGAAGTTGACAGGAATGTAGTCTTGGGCATCCCACTGAATGTTTACAGATTGTTACAAAAATATCCTTCTTAAGAGCAAGGAACTTGGTATCAGCAACCTGGAGAACCATGCTGTGCACTGAACAACAGCACGAGCAATCAGAATAACAGACACTCAACTCCACTTTAAAGAAGCCGAGTTCCTTGAAATAATGGCTCTGTTAATGACACACATATAGGTAAAGCGTGCATGTTTAAACAAACCATGGGAGTACACAGAGACACAAAGTAGCTCAATGCAGTTTTACAGATAAGTCAGATGATAGAAAAACAATGCTATGTCTCACTGCTAGGAAAATGCTCGAAAACAATAGCCTGGTGATTCTCGTTGCAGGGTAAAAATATTTCCTCAGGGGCATAAAAATATCTAAGGGCCAGGAGGCAGGCACATATAGCATATTCACTATTAAAATACAAAATGTAATTTTGAATTTGGGAAGTGAAAAAAAAAAACTACTGTTTTCATAATGCAAATATAGAAAAGCTAAACAGAATCTCCTTGGCTAGAGGAAGAGGAGTTTAAAACAGCTGACAGACATCAGACTTGGGATTCTGCCTCCAACTGTGACTACCACCAGAACAGCATCTAGAGGCAGGAAAGAGACAGAAACTGAGCAGGGAGAGGGGCCTTGGGAAACCTGGCTTAAAGATCCAGCATTTTGACTTCAGCCCCTGGCTGGGAAGGTGCCATGGCAACTTCAAGAGGATTATGCAAGAATTTTTCAATAGCTCCCCCAACCCCAATTTGGTAGCCTTATTTTCCTACGTCGTATTTCATGCCATGAAAGAGGCAACAGAGGAGCAAAACCAAAGGAAAACAGCTTTTTACTGGCACCACGTTCATGTAACAACCTCTGACAGAGGCTTTAAATTAAGACTCTCCAGGCCAACCTTCTAAAGCCATAAATCAGACTGAAAGCAAGAGGCAAAGAGAGAAGGGGG
Source organism: Mandrillus leucophaeus (assembly GCF_000951045.1). Classification (NCBI taxonomy): domain Eukaryota; kingdom Metazoa; phylum Chordata; class Mammalia; order Primates; family Cercopithecidae; genus Mandrillus; species Mandrillus leucophaeus. Next base: position 1,509,223 of record NW_012106931.1, on the reverse strand, counting down.
GATCTTCCCCAGGGGCAGAGCGAATAATGAACCTGACTTCACACCACTGGGGGTCCCAAGACCCTAGGAAATGTGGACAGGAGCCATCTAAGAATAGGCACAGACCCGTGATTAAGGCCCTGTTGATGGATTTCTGGAAGTCCTTGAAGGCTGTTCTGAGCTGTTTATAGTCAGTGTCTATGAAGTTCCATGGAGAATAAAATCATTAAAATGCCAGGCTCAGTGGCTCATGCCTATAATCCCAGCATTTGGGAAGGCTGAGGCAGGCAGACTGCTTACCCCAGGAGTTTGAGACCAGCCTGGGTAACATAGCAAGACTCTGGCTCTACAAAAAAAAACAAAAACAAAAAAAAAACACAAAAAGTAGCCAGTGTGGTGGCACATGCCTGTAGTCCCAGCTACCCAGGAGGCTGAGGTGGGAGGGTCGCCTGAGTCCAGGAGGTTGAGGCTGCAGTGAGCCATGATCATGCCACTGCACTACAGCCTGGGCCACAGAGTAAAACCCTGTCTCAATAAAATAAAATAAAATAATAAAAATGATAAAGCTCACTAATTTGGAAAAATGGGGTATAGCAAAGAATTTTTTTAAAAGCCTGAATGCAGGCTTTATTTTATTATTTTTATTATTGATTTATTACTTCATTACAGTATCTGCAAGTCCAGGTGCCTCTAAGAAAGAGACAGGAGTGATTTATCATAATAGCACTAACCCTCTGTGAAGAGTACACAGAGAGTTTGTCTCACAGCAAAGAGGAAATCTCCCTTAAAATCATCTTTACAACTAATAACAATAAAAACAAACATTCATTGAGTGATATGTGCCAGGCAATAGACTAAGGGCTTTACCTGATTAATCCTTTGCCCATATGAGGTAGGCACTATTATTATGCCCATTTTGTAGACAAGGAAACTGAACGTTGGAGAGATTAATGGATTTTCCCAAGTTCACTCAGCCAGGAGAGAGAAGGGCCGGGGATCCTGACAGTCAGGCTTGACTTGCTAACCTCTAGACAGTGTTGCCTCTAACCATTTGCTCTAGGAAACAAATAAATTTATTTTTACAGTGAGCTTTTCTATGTCAGTGTCTTTGTAGACTATCCCAAATCTGCTGCATTCAAAACCAAATGTTCTGGACACAGCACAGCCTCTTCTAAACAATGATATCTTCTCAACCTACACAAACTACAGATCTTGTACCTGGATATTTTTCTCTCTTTGCCTCAGAAGCAGAAAACTTAATACCAAACTTAACTCACCCACCATTGCAGAACTATAAAATGAATAAAAATAGCTAACATCTGTTTGAGTATTTACCGTGGGCCAGACTTGGTATTAGGTGCATTATTTGTATTAACTCACTTCAAATTCATTACAAACCTTTAAAGGCAGTGTTGTTATCCTCATTGAACAGAAAAGGATGCAGAAACACAGACTGGCTGAGAAATTGGATCAAGATCAAAGAACTAGGCAGTGGTAGAGTTGACATTTCAACACTGGCTGGGTGCTTCACCTCTCTGCAAGATCATCTTGACACAGAATAATCTGATTTTTATTCTAACCTATATTTTTCTTTTACTCAGTATAGTTCATCTCATTACAAAACAGTCCTCACTGAACTGTGCCTCCCTGTGATCATGCCCCTGTGTGGACCCCTCACATGGACTCTGGTTTGCTTTGGCCAGTAGAATGTTGGAGGCAACGCTGATGCTGTGTGTCAGGCTGAGGCCTCAAGAAGACTTGCAGCTCTAGCTTTCACTTTTGTGGAAGCTGCCCTGAGATCACCAGGAGGAAGCTGGTCTCGCCTACTGGAGAACAAGAGGCCACAGAGAGGAAAGGGAAGCAACTCAGCGAGTAGATGTGAGAGGGAGGTCACCTTGTACATTCCAGCCCAGCTGATCCTCCCTCACCTGGATGAGTCCAGGAGTAAATTCAGATAAAACAAGTACCCGGCCAACCCACAGACACATTAGAAGGAATAAATTATTTTTATGGTAAGCCAGTACATTTTGGAGCAGTCTGTTACATAACAACAGATAACTGAAACATCTAGACCTCCTCAACTATTCATCAACTTACCTTATACATATTTTTGTAGCCCTGTAAGCCCTTCAATCAACCAATCAATTATTCTTGAAGGGCTTCTCTAGAGGTTATGGGTCATGCAGACGCTAATCAGTAACTACCACAGGTCATAAACTTATTCCATATCTGAGGACCCAAATTTGTAACTCACCCACCTTTGCAGAACTCTAAAATGAATAACAATAGCTAACATTTATTTGAGTATTTGCCATGTGCCAGACTCGGTACTGGGCAGTTTGCTTGCATTAACTCACTTCAAACTCAAACAAGCCTCTAAAATATGTTCTTCTTACCCTCACTGAATAAAGGAAGATACAGAAACACAGACTGGCAGAGTCACTGGATCAAGATCACAGAACTAGGAAGTGGCAGACCCAAAAAGCCAGCCCACCCATGGGGCCACTGCCATCCTCTGTCCTTCTCGTTACCTGGATCCCAGATGCATGTTAAAATTCACATCTATCAGTTTTCTTAGGTACCAAGAAGTCCCCTTCCAGAATGCAAGACAGGGGACCAATTTCATGGGTCTCTTTGTGATCCTGGGTTCAGAGAGGGAGCTCCCCAGAAGTAGACACACACTGTTCTAAAATAATCTCTGCTCAGGAACATTCAGGGAGAGATGACAAGATTAGAAGGTCTGGCCACGTATCTATGAGAATGGGCCAGGACCATCTGTAAACATCTGGAAGCCATAAACAGCAGGGGAAAGGGAACAATCAGGGCTGTCCAGTGGGGCATGGAAACACATAACCACACATACACACTCACACGCCTGCCTATAATCCTGTCCCTCAGATGGTGCAGGGAAGTGAGAGTCAGGTCATTCCGCACTTGGCAATGAGTGGCTAAAACGTCAGTGACAAACCTCTGACTGCCTAAGAGAAGAAACACAAGAGAAAAACATCCAAGCAAACTGCCCAGTACCAAGTCTGGCACATGGTAAATACTCAAATAGAAGTGAAACCATGTCCACTCCTTGTCACCAGAAAGCACACAACCCTGTCCACCACTAATTGCACATAGCGAAGAAAGACCAAAGTCCAGCAGGAGTGGGCAGGGCAGGAGACAGGAGAGGAAAAAAGAGGTTGGACCAGATAAACATGAACCCTGTCTCCAGGCCCAGGGCACGGGTTCTTTCACATCCCACCAAGATGGAATAAGCCTAGAGCACAGCTCTATCGGCCCTATCAGCTAGGACCAGCCCAGGCCTCTGTGCCTCTCAATTACTCGTGGTGATTGGGAACAAAGGAAAGCATGGATAACCTAAATCCCCAATCTTGATGTTAGCCCAGAGTTTAGTCTTTTATCCCGGAAACCTTTTCTTCTTCATCATCTTTTTCCTTTCTCTTCTTTTTTGGTTTAAACCAAAAATGGCCAAAAAGCATAAACATTACAAGATTTGAGTTTCGGCTCTTTGGGCTGGCCTTTTTTTCTAGACACTGCCTTCCAGAGGAGGAACTGCTGAAGAAAGGAGCAGACAGAAAAGCTGAGATCCTGGGTAACCCAACACCAAAGCACCTTCTTCACATGTAGTCAGCAGCTATTGGTTGGCCAGCTATGCTATAAACATTTTGGAGAAAGAACATGGGAACCTCATGGTGATGGAGGAAGATGGGGGTAAAGGGGGAGATGGGTGGAGAGAGAAGATGGTAGACAGAGAAAGTCTGTGTCACTCAGGGTTCTGCAGAGAAAGAGAACCAATGGAAAATAGAGACAGGTGTGTGTGTGTGTGTGTGTGTGTGTGTGTATCTATGTATCTATTTGTTTTGGAAGGGCCAGCACAGGCACAAGCGCTTGATATCTATAGATTATAGATACACACACATATACATAAAGAGAGAGAGAGTAATATTTTAAGGAATTGGCTATGTAATTATAGAGGCTGGCAAGTCTAAAATATGTTGGGCAGGCCAGTAGACTAGAAATTCAGGTAAGAGTGATGGGGCAGTCTTGAGTCCAAAATCAATAGGTCAAGTTAGCAGACTGGAAACTCAAGCAGGATTTCCATGTTACAGTCTGGAGGCAGAATTCCTTCTTTTGGGGGAAACCTCAGTCTTTGCTCTTAAGCCCTTCCACTGATTGGATGGGACCCACCCACATTATGAATGGGAATCTGTTTTATTTGAAGTCAATTGACTGTAAATGTTGACCACATCCACAAAGTACCTTCACACCAATATCTAGGTAAGTGTTTGACCAAACAACCGGGCAGGATGGCCTAGCCAAATTGACCTATGACATGAAGCATCGTAAAGTCCATCTGAAAAATGAGTGCAAGAAAAAAGGCTAATCTTACAGAGAGCCATATGCAGAAGAACTGAAGAAGAGTCACCAGCCATAAAAACGTGGACTGGGAAGATGCCTTGTTGAATGATGCGGTCCTCCCAGAGAAAGAACCAGAGGCTCTCCCAGTGGAGGCTCGACTGGTAACCAAGGTACCTACTCTGGCCATCCGGACAGGGAGTTCCTTAGACTACAGAAAAAGTAAACTGACATTGTCCTGAGAGAGGAGGACCTAAAGCAGGATCCTGAGTAGCAAATAAGATTAGGGCCCAGGAAGAGGACACGAAAAAGGACTGGGACCTTGTAGACCCAGGTTATCACCCAGGATGTTACTGGTTGTATATGTACTGGGTGCTAGCATCATGTCAGGTGCTGGAGAGGCCAGAAAAATGCTCTAAGACATAGCAAGCAGAAAGAATAAACCATGAGATCTTAGCCTACCCTCATTCAAGGCCATCCTCCGTCCCCGAAACTTTCCCTGAGGCCCCGCCCAGAACAAAGCTAGAAGCAGTGTGGCCCTTGTGCAGGATCTGCCCTCATGGGCCCCTTGTCCTCAGTGCCCTGTTTCACTGGATGCAAGTTCCTGGAAACTAGGACTCTGCACATCCTTCCTGAGCCTTCACCACACCCACCTCTAGTAGCTATAGGAGAGCCATGGAACCTCTGGTGTACAAGATTCATAAAGGGTACTTAGTCCAAGAACCCTTCTATTGCTTGAGTCCCCATCATGTCACCCCTCCCACAGAATTCTAGTCTGACACTTCAGAGACAGGGCTGCCCACTGTTGAATAAACCATGGGGATGAGCCCACAGAGGCTGCAAAAAGAGTATCTATCCCTTTGACACATCCTGGGAAATGCTACACACAACCCAGACCATCAAGCACTGGATTTTCTTAGGGGAAAAATCAATTAAAATGTTACCCAGACTGAAAAATGAGAGGCACTTACTTAGGTTTCATTGCAAAAGCAGTTGTCCCACTGAGCCAAGAATATTAAAGAAAAAATTAGCAGTGTGTCACCTACAGTGACCCTGAAACCCCTTCAAATACTTCACACCCACCTAGTCTCTTATCAAAAATGAATGAAATGCTGAAAGATAACCCAAAATATCAAACTGTGGGTTGAAAACAACCTTTCTAAATTACAATATGAAATTCCAGAGGCATAAGAAACCACATGGCTCCAGTCTCAGGATTCTCTAGGTCAGCATGTGAGCATGTGAGAGTGTGGTGTCAGGAGCGTTCCAGAACCGTCGGGTGGCTGAGAATTTGGCAGAGGAAGGCACTGCAGGAGTAAAAGAGAGAAAGATAGGACCAGGTTGTAAGGAACTGACTTTGCTGTTTCAGAAGGGCTAGCACAGGGACGAGATGCGGTGCCCTGGGGAAGGGTTGCTGGACTCAGTGATTTATGGAACATCACTAAGCAGGCCCTTGCTGTTTATTTAGCCACATGGGGTTTTAGCACCTATGGTTTCAAGCCAACTATGTGAACAGGTTATTTTTCTTACTTGTGGACTTTGCACTTTTTCACAGGACGGGCTAAGTGGCCCCCAGAGGATCATTTTTCCAAGCACCATTTGCTGGGCCGACCCTGCCCTGCTACCATGGCTTTCCATCACGCACACCACTCGGTGCCACTTGGTCATTGCCAATTCCCAATTTCTCAACATTTATGTGACTCAGAGTTATGCAGGGGCTCTGGGAGCCCCTGAAGAAAGGGAGAGACCACAGAACCATTGCTCAGGGCTCCTTTCCAAACACAGGGCAGACAACTGACCCAGAAAAGGAAAGGCCCTACCAGGGCAAGGAAAAAGCCAATGTCACTGGCAAACAGAACAGTCAGCCTCTGAAATTGTGCTCAGGTTTGTATCAGGTAGTGGGTGGGTATGGAGAGAACAGAAACAGAATTTGCACAAATTAAAGTCACACTTCTGTTTACATGAGTTTTTCCATCTCCTTTAAGCTAAAAAGTCCTTTCCCCCACAGAATAGGCAGGAAAAGAAAGCAAAAAACATAACATCATCCCTCAGTTGTAACCTACAAAGGGACCTGAGAGAACCCCCTGGAGGGAGCACCCTTCTGATTAACTCACTGGCCAAGAGAACTGTCTGCAGCTCCAGCCCAAATGGAGATGTGAGGATGGTCTAAAAGCTCAACTGGAGGACTGCTCCCACATGCCAGAGAGACCTCAGGGCAGTCAGAGGGAACTAGAGATAGGGCGTGAGGGAATACTTGGGCTTCCTTGGCAAGGCTGAAAGCAGCAGTAAGTGCCTATCACTCCTCCTGCACACTCCTATCCAAGCGTCTGGCATGTTAGAAGGTTCTAAAGTCAGAAACAGTTGGAATAGAGGCAAAATAGGCAGTCAAGAGCATGGGCTTTGTGGTCAATGATTCAGGCTCTACCCCTTGTTCGCTCTGTGACCTTGGCCAGTTAAAGTTCTCAAAATTCCAGGTTCCTTACATGTAAAAGTAAGGTAACTCTTGCACATGTCTCATAGGGTCATTGTGAAGATTAAATGCAATCGTATGTGAAAAATATTAAACCTGGTGGCATAGTAAGTTGCTTAATGGTATCTACTATTCCTATTAGCTGGTCTAAGGTAGTAGTGTGGGGTAAACATGGTCTTCCTGCCTTATCCCTATGAGTGACCAGTCTCCTCAACAGGACTCCAGTAGCTGACCAAGGGCAAGGTAGTGGAGCAGTATGCTCCAGGGGCAGGCAATAAAGGGGTATTAGGTCTGCAGGTAAACTAAAAAAAAAAAAAATGCACATATAGCTAACAGTTTATCTCCTTTTTATAATCACTATGCCAGCAATTCAAAACAATGTCAGTGATAAAATACTCCTCCCCACTGGGGTGGACCTCACCATCACCCCCCATTCCTTTGGTGCACCACTGCCCAATGGTCAGCTCCTGCCTTAAATGTTCCTTGTATTTCATCCTTTGACCCCTCAGAGTCAAACAGAGGCCTCAGCACATGATAGTTCTTGATGGATCTATGACCTTGAACAAGGCCCTTAGCAAGTCTGGGCTCCTGTTTTCTCATTTAAAATTAAGTGGCAATGCTAGATGACTCTCAGGCCCTTCTCACTCTAATGGCCCACAGTCTTACAATTAGACAAAATCATGTGCACTTCCCCATGACTCAGGGGCCAGATCCAAACTTAGCTTCCCAAGTCCCAGTAGAACTCCGAGCACCAGGAAGGGCTGGGTTAAAGGGAAGGCTGCTCGGTGCTCTCAGGTTCTCCCTTGTACCTCATACCTCTTTCCACAACCCTGCTATGTGGCCTGTGAGCCACACCTAACCTGCTGTGTCTTGGAGATCCCATCTTCAGCACAAAAGTAACACCATCCACCCCATATCCCCAACATTGGCCGAGGGCACCTCGTCACAGGGATGTTTACAGTTGGCACTGTAAGTAGGGCGTGCTGCTGGGACGAAGTGTCATGGGTGAGGAGGTGTAAGGGAAAATTACAAACCAACCAGCCTGTCTAAATAGTTTCTCTCTGTGTAACCCAAAATGGTCATGCATGTCTCACCATGGTCTGAAGTGGTGACCGCTTCCTTCCCACACAGAGACTGAGTTCCTACGGGGCAGGGAAGAACAAGATCGAAATTCTACAGAGGATATTTCATCCAGGATGGATTGTACCAATATAGCATGCAGGCATTTTTCTTTTTAACTTTTCCCCCAAGGCATCACTGACTCGTATCCGCTCAAATGTTAGCAAAGTTCCCATCTCTATTGACTCATAGCATTGAGTGAGCAGACATGACCCTTCCACCAAAAAGAATATGAAATACCTCACAGTATTTTTGCAATGACAAGTACTGAGAGATAGCAAGCTGCCTTTTTTCTAGTTTTTCTCAGTAACTTCATTGGCCTTAACCTGACAGTCTCTGTACTTTCAAGAGCAAGTTCTAGCAAATAAAAATTTAGACAGAAAGGGAGGAGAAGGCACAGACAAAGGTGGAAGATGAAAGAGCTATTTAAATTTATTAAAATAAAGTATCACAACTTCACTCTCTACTCTGCAAAACATGAGTGTTGCATGTGTGAGTGTGTTTATGAGATGTAGACCCCATCTACTTCCAAAGCCACTTTACAAATAAACACAGAACAAGGACCTTCAGATCTAAGCAGAGACTGTAGTTGACCTCTAGAAAATTGGAATGAGCCAATGGCAATACCTGGGCAAGATCTTTAATTTCAGTGTCTTAGCAGCAGAGGCCAAAAGAAAATACCAGGGCACGTAGTTTTGCTATCAAACATTAAAAAGCAGACACACTCACCTCCAGAAACAGAAACAGAACCCTTGCTGGTGCAGCACGTCGTCCCAGTGCTGGGTCCTGCAGCCATCCCTTCACCCTCCCACACCTTTGTGTTCCAAGCAGACAACGTGGGGCGAAGGAGCAAGGCGACCAGGAAAGCTAATTTTAAAACAAGGTAAAAATGGACTGTGCGGCTAGGCTCCCTGGGGCCTCCAAGTGTGTTTATTGCTTCTCTCCGCAAAGGGAAATTTTAAGAAAGAACAAGGCCTTTGTTGCCATGGAGAAAGCCATAGGGATGACCACCCATCCCCCATCCCCAGCTCAATTCTACTGGCCATGATTGACCAAGGCACCTGCATGAGAGAGATGGGCAGACATCCAGAAGGCCAGTTATGGAAATAAATATCCAGTGTGTGTTTTTATATAGATATTTTAAATGCACACAAGCCCAGACCCATCCTCGGCTGCTAACGTTAGTGGATTACTCATTCTTCCTTCCAATCACGTCATGTGCGAGATTCCAGGTGGCCGTGGGGTATTTGCTTACAATGGCTACCGCTGGTTTCCCTGCGAGCTGTTTATTTTTCCAGGCCTCAAGTCATTACATCAGTCAGCGGTTTCTAGGCGGGCCAAGAGTGCTGGCTTGGGGGGTGGAGGAATCCAGCCAGGAGGTGCAGATGCCTCAGTGACCCCAAGTCCCAGTCATAGCAGCTATCCCAGCAGGAACTTCCTGGGTGAGGAAGGAGCAATCCAAGACGTGGTCAAGGGGCCTGAAGCAGGCCTAGAAGAGCTGCACTCTGACACTGTGAACAGCTTACCTGTGACAGGTCAGGTGACTTGAGCAAACACAGTCACAGTCATGCATGAGGAGGCCAGGGTGTCACTTTCATGGTAAAACTTAAAAGAAATGCATTTCCACCTTGTGTCTGTGCTGATGGCTGTGTCTCCAGGGAGCAGAGTCACCATGAGCTGCTCCCTTCAATGATGTAGAAAAGGAAGCGCTGTGGGTCTAAGAGGCAGGGGAGGAAAGGCATGGCCCTTTTGGATTTAACTCACAGGGCCAGGGTCTAGGGCCTCCTTGAAGTCCTTGATCAGATCATGGAAGAAGTTAACTGGAAAAAAACAGGGACAAAGGAAAGAAAGAGATGACAAAACAAAGAGGGAAGTCACACCACTCCACTCCACTTGAGGCCACAGAGTCAAGCCCCCAGGGCAGAAGGAAATGAGTGGTGGGCCTTGGGAACATTACTATGCTGCACAGAGAAGAGCTGCATGACCATATTTCCTGAGAGATTATACTTGCCCAGAGGAGAAAGGGTGGAAGTTTTTCATATAGAAACAAAGATGTAAATCAGAGCCATAGGAAAGTGCCTGCACATAGTCAAATTAGAAACATGAGAAGATGAGATGAAGAATCAGATGAAACCTAATTCTTGTCGCTTATTTCATATCTTTATCATCTGTAACATGTAGATGGTAAAAAAAAAATATTTTAAACACTAGGTATATTAAGAAATGCCTTGGTAACCAACCCCTGATTAAAAAAAAAAAAAAAAAAACTTAGCAAGCGTTCATATTTCCTTATAAAAGCAGAACAGAGGCTCCATCCAACATTCATTTATGGGAAGATGCGGCTCTCGAGTTCTAGGGTATTAGCTGGCCAGGTACATTGTCTTCCTGAATGCGAAAGGAATTCCTGGTGCGCTGGAGATGCAATGGAGGAGAGGTTCAATGGAGGCAAGAACTGAAGAGAAGAGCAAAGAAGCAAATCTGTCAATGCTGAACCTGCCAAGTACTCAAAAGGTAACACTGACCATAGTGAACACATGACAAAGCCTTAAAAACAAGAGCCAAAACTTCCAGGAGCAGAGAAGGAGACTAGGAGAGTCTACAGGCATATGTGTCATGTTATTGCAAAACTTCAGCTGCCCAGTGGAACCTTTCCAATGTCAACAGTCCCCAGGCCAGAAAACAAACCTGGCGTCACAGGGTCTGAATGTGAAAAAAGGATGTGTGGGGTGTAAAAGAAACTGGGATAGCCTTTTTGCCTCTGAGAGACAGCTGAGAAGAAGAGCTCTCAACCCAATGGGCTTCACGGAGTCCCATGGCAACCTCCCCAGGGGAATGCAGGTTGAAGCACACCTGAACCCAGGATGGTCCATCAAACTCAATGAAAAACTTTCGGCCGGGCGCGGTGGCTCAAGCCTGTAATCCCAGCACTTTGGGAGGCCGAGACGGGCGGATCACGAGGTCAGGAGATCGAGACCATCCTGGCTAACACGGTGAAACCCCGTCTCTACTAAAAATACAAGAAAAATACTAGCCGGGCGAGGTGGCGGGCGCCTGTAGTCCCAGCTACTTGGGAGGCTGAGGCTGGAGAATGGCGTAAACCTGGGAGGCGGAGCTTGCAGTGAGCTGAGATCCGGCCACTGCACTCCAGCCTGGGCGACAGACCTAGACTCCGTCTCAAAAAAAAAAAAAAAAAAAAAGAAAAACTTTCTCAGGTGTTTGGCCAAGAGGCTCCAGTCCCTACTAGAGCCAAATATCCAGATATAAGTTATCATTAAGGTATATTTGACTTCTCATTAAACCAAATATGATAACATGTGACAAGTGGCTAGCGGAAGACATAAAGATATTCCACCAAGAGTCACTAGTGTTTTGTTGGGTATAAAAAAATCATTTATGGTGTACCTACTATGTGTCAGGCATTACACAGATGCTCTTGAGTCCTCACAAAAAAATCCTGCAAGGCACTAAAACTTTGTTTTACATATAAGGAAATCAAGACTCAGGGAAGTTAATTAACTTTCCCAAGCTCACTAAGCCTCTCAGTGGGAAGCTAGCATTGGAAACCAGGTTATAGGTTTGTCTGACACCAAAGTCCATGGTTTTGCCATTACATGGTTTATCTCCGCTACATGCAAAACTTCAGCTGCCCAGTGGAACCAGTTGTGTAGTGGAGATAAACCATGCCTAAAAAAGCCAAACCTCAAGATGCTTTTTTGGCAACCCGTTTGTGGCAGCATGCACCAGACCTGGACATTAAAGCTTGGAAAAGGTTTGTGTGAGATGGTGAAGAGCATTGTGAGCTGCCTCAGAGCTCCTGTGCTGATGCAGGCTTACCTGGGCATGTTAGGAAGCATCCTCCTGCCTGGTCTATGAGATGGGCCAGAAAACTTAAGTAAGACATCCCCAGACATCCTCATACACACACTCCCATCCAAATGCTTCTATTTCAATCATATATGCCAGAAGCCAGAAAGCTTTCCTATAAAGGTTCAGATGATAAATATTTTAGGCTTTGCAGGCCATACAGGGTCTGTCACAACTATTCCACTCTACTATTTAGATGAAAATGTTCACAGACACTACACAAATATATGGCTGTGGCTGTGATCCAACTCAACTTTATTTTCAAAAACAGGCAAGCGACCATTTGACAACCCCTGTTACAGGTCTTTGTGGCACCATATATTTAATACATAATTATATCAAAGAGATTGATAGGCATTCAGTTAATATTACCAGTTGATCACGATGGAAAAAGTTCCAGTTTAGTAGAAGATTCCTAGGTCATCCATCTCTAACAGTTATCCCTGATCTCAGTTTCTCCCAGGGAACTGTTAGGTCTCTCCCAACTATCCTATCATATACACTAACCTTACAGATATAACTGGGGTCAGCCAGAGAAAAATAAAGGTGGCCAGGCCACCCCAGCAAAAGGAAGGTGGATGGACCTGTCCAGAATCCTTTTCTCAACATGACCCTATTCTCATCCAAATGGAGAGTAGGAATGAAAGCAGAAGAACTTCAGCAGAAGCAAACATTATCAATTGACTTCGACCTCACCACTTTACTACATGCAGAGAATACAACCAAAGAAGACAGACATTCTATTTCCAAGGATAACTAGTTTTCTCCAGCCCAACCACTCCCTAGCTGTGACTCAGGACAAGTTACTTCCTCTGTCTCAGCCTCTGACTCTTCATCTGCAAGATGAAGACAAGAACAATAGCTATCTCAAAGGGTTATGGTGAAGCTCAAGTGAGATGACAAATGTAAAGTTCCACAGGACCTGATACAAAGTAGCTATTATGGCAGTGCTATTCTAATTTTACTGATAATAATGATGATCTTTTCTCCTCCATCATTCCCCAAAGCAATCAAATGCATGGGTAAGTGAAAAAGAAATTCAAAGAAGCAACTGTTAAATGCCAAGTGAGTGTTTCAGGCAAAAAAGTGCTGTACATTACAACTCAGAGAGCTCACCTTCATATCTTCCATTTGGTCACAGAATGAGAATTAACTCATGGGGGCCTTGCAGACCTTTCAGGGCCTCAGGGACTAGGAGACCAGTTGCAAATGTTACTTCCACCATCAGGCACTACAGGCACCAAAGCCACTTCTATTTGATTTATATTTGCCTAACAGGGAAAGGGGAATGGGGGGGGGGTCCTAAGAAGAAGCCTAATAGATGCCTTTGCTTAAGGTGACAATCGTAAATTCTTTCTGATTGAAGAATTTTCAAAATAAGCACCATCATTACTATTCCCATTTTTCATACCAATAATAATGATAATAGTAAATACATGTACTTACAATTTATCAGTTAGCCAGGCATCAATTGAGTGTCATATAGACACTAACTTAGTTAACGTTTAACCATAGTCCTTTGAGGGAGAGATTGTGATCCCATTTTACAAATGAGAATTGAGGCTCAAAGAAATTATATGACTTGACTGGGGTCACTAAATGTTGGAGCTAGACTGTGAACCCAGGTTTCACTAATTTAAAAGCCTGTGCTTTAATCACTGCACTCTTCTGTCAAAGACTGACTCAAGGGAGTTCACAGTCTCCTTTCACTCCACCATCCCATATCTCCAACTTTTATCAGTGAACAGACACATGAAAAGGCACTGACAAACCCAAGTCACAGAGGAACTCAACTGATGGCATTTGAATTCACCTCCTGGTCTATATCATTCCTTGCATTCTAATGCCACATTACCACCATTAGGACAGAGTTGGTGAACAGGTCAACTTAAAGGGGACCAATGACAGGACACTCATTAATTAATGGTCATGTAAAATTCTGCCTGCTGGTCCAAAGTCATATATCTTTTATCCATAGTCTTGCCACCTATAAGGAAAAGATGATATGGCTAAATTCAACAACCAGGCATAAATTATGCAGAGTGGTATTTCTCATAATGAAGTCTTTGGTTGAAAAGATGATCCTCCTTGATAGAGATACAGATTTGGCTTGTGAACACATTTTCCTGTTGATGAACATTTAGTCTTTATTGATAGTAAATGGACTTTACTGACTCTGGTCTTTACTGATATCAAACAGAGTCTACAAAATAATCCTACAAATATGATCACCCTTCAAAAATTATCATCTTTCTACAAGGGGTTTGGCCAGTGCTCAAACTTGACCACTCACGAGACCCCCTAAAAGATCAGACCAGAGAAGATCAGACCAGAGAAGACATGACTGTAAGCAGCTATTTAGAGCCTTCAAAACACACAGAATCGACTCCCTCCAGGATTGAAGTCCAACTTCTTTATGTCCAGTCATTCTTCTTTCAAATTCTTCTGTATGGCATATGGAAAGTTAATCAAAATATTACAATATATAGTCAAAAAAATTATTAAGAGGATCAACGACCTAAGAAAGATGATCCCTGAGATGATAACTGAATAAAATTAAAGTTGGAAGGGATTAACACATTCAATCTCTTTATTTTATAGCTATAGAAATTGACAACCAGGCAAATTAAATGACTTTCCCAAATCCACACAATAAGAAGTCACAGAACCATGGGGCAAAGAAGGATGAATTGGGTATGTATATAATCCAAGGAAGGTTATTTACCTGAATTTCTTATGTTGGTGTTGTTCAGTTTGGAGTCCTTGATCACCAAGTGTTTAATCCATAGAGTTGGAGCTGTGATTTCTAGGGGTGGGGAAAAAGAGACAGAAAAAGTCTGGGCAAAGAGACCATGTGAGTGGAAGTGTAACCTCAGACTTCTTAATAGCCATTTTTCAAAGTCTGAGGCATTGAGGCTTCAGTTCTCTCCCACATCCACTCCTCCCAGTTCCCCTTCCTTCCTCACAACGGAAGCTCCTCTCCCCAACAGCTCATAAGAGCTGATCAGGGCATCCTGTGCTGGGAAGCAGAGTGGTCAGAATGCAGAGGTGCTGAGCACTCCATCCAGGAATAAAAATATTATCCCAGGAGGTAAGGAACATGGGCCAAGCCAAGTCCCTCTCAGCTGCTTCCCTGGGAGAAGATTTAAAGGGGATAAATCAACAAATGAATGCCAAACAAACCACAGAGACCATTCTAGAGGAAACGGCTGAGCCGAGACTGCTCCAGATGGGAAAGAAAGGAGTGCATCTCATGTGTGCTTCAATCCCCTTTCTAATGGCTTCTCATGCGCAGAGGCTGGATTCCTCCATCCAGAGAGTGCCAGGGTGCCTCCAGGCTCTCCAGGATTTGGTCACTCAGTGGACAGGCAGGAATCCTAAGTGACCCTGAGTATACTGTGGAGTGACCTTCAATGAGGGTATTGGGGAGGTCTCCCAAGATGAGACAGTCTCTGTCCCTCACCTGAACCCCCAGGGTCCCAGACTTGTCAATGATCCAGGACCTCTGTGGATCACAGAGACATCTACATCTAAACTTTCAGACATGAGCATACAAACCTTCCCATAAGTGAGCTGATTGTAAAGGATATTGTATATTTCAATCTTCCTCAGAACTGAACTTGTGCTAGCGACATCCATAGCCACAGCATGAACCCGTGGCATGATTTCTTTTTATTCTTCTGTCTCTCTGTCCAGTCTCATGATCCAGGACTGGATACACTTAGCTAGGAGATGCTCAGTTTGCTACATATTGCACTAAAATCCCAACCTTATTGTCAGATTTTAGAGACTTTACTCTGCCAAACTTTCAGGTCCTCATCAGGGGAATATGGAGTACTCAGTACAGTACACTGAAGAGTACAGGCCCTGAGCACCCCAACCTAAACCTCCTGCACCCCGCACTCCTATCCTCTCTCTGTGCCTCCAGAGACTTCCAGCCTCTCTTTTGCCACCAGCCACAGTTTCTCTTGACCTAGAATTTCTCTTCTCCAAAATGTCCTGCCTCAACTCTCAACGTCCCTACAACCTGCACAAATCAATCCCACTGGCCAATCTCCTTCCTGCGACTTTCCTCACTGTATCCCATCCCTACCTCATTCCCCTCTTGTCCATGCCAGCCCCTTGCCTGGAACACCCAGACTCCTCCCCTCCACTTTCAAGATCCAGCTCAAGTCCTGGCTCTTCACGAAAGCTTTTCCCAGACCATGGTGATCTCTTTCTTCCGTAAATGTCTATGACAATAAGAACGGAGACCACGTAATTTAACACATAAAGCACTCTAAGAGTTGCAGCTGTCTTGAGAGCAAAGTCTTACATCTCCAAACCTCCTTTTCATCCCCCAGAGGGGCTCACACAGTGCCAGGCACAGAGTGGACACTTGTAAGTGCCAATTAATTTACTGAAGGGACGCTGCCGGCCTATCTTTCTCAGCCGTGATTCCTGGGTCTTGGCAGCTCCAAGGGTCTGTCCAGGCTGTTATTGTTGGACACCAGGAGACAGGCAGGAAGCCTGAGAGAACAGAGGGCCCTTCCAGAAGTGGAGAGTGTACCAGTTCCTGGGAGGATTTGCATTTTTTCAAAAGGTTAAAACAACCCAGCTTACACTGGGAAAAATTGAAATTAAAAAAGAAAATAATAATAATAAAACTTAAACAAACATCCAGCGTTATGTTTGTTTCCCAAACCTGAAAATGAGACCTTTCCCAAACCTGAAAATGAGTGGGAGAATGAACATCCGAAGTAATGCAAGAGCTTACCATCTCCATCGAACACCGGCTGGGTCTCCATCGTGGGTGTCGGCTTAGATCCGTCATCTGAATTGAGGGTTAAAAAGAATCGAAAGGAGACTACCATTATTGAGGTAAATACTATCTACTCTCCAGCACTGTTGAATGGTTGGGGTTTGTACAAGGCCCGGCCAAGTCCCAGTGAAGAGACCAAAGATAAAGAAACAAAAGAAGAAAAGGGCAAGAAGGAAAAGAGAACCACAGACAGACAAAAGAGCAAAACAAATCCAGGTTTGTGTTCACCACCCCAAGGCATGAACGAGAGGAGCTAAAGCTTCATGGCTTTGGGGAACCGTTTCTCACAAATCTGAGGATACCAGTATGACTCTGCTGGCCCTTGTTCCCACAGGAAAACTGGGAGGCAGTATCTCCTGAGTTAGCCCTGAGTTATGGCCAAGCATGTTAGGATAAGGTTGGCAATCCTTATCGCATCAAATTCTGGTGTCCCCAGCTCTTTTCCTGCCCTAAAGCTACCAGCTCGGTGGCCCTGATTAAAGAGTTCAAGGAAAACAAGAGACCTATGTGCTATTCCCTTCCAATCTCCTTGCTGTTTCTCCACTCTCACCTAAAAAAGATAAGAAGGTAGGAAGAACCATTCTCTCTCCAGCACACTGAATTGAAGAGAATCAGGTATCATTAGAATACTTCTAACTGTGAAATAGCAAACACCCCAATTCTCAATAAGAGGGAGGGCAAGCAAAATGGGAGAGGACATGGGACTTTGCAGAAATCACCCTACACTTGCTTTGAAATTTCTAACATAGATGATTGGAGCAGGGAGCTCCCAGTAACGAAGTCCTAATGCTTATCATTCTAATAGTGTTGGCAGTCCTCTCTGCACAGCAAGAACCTCTGCAGGTCAGGAGTTAGTGCAGACTTTGTTTATTTACCTTCCAGGACTCTGAGTTCTTTCATCAGGGCCCCGAAAACCTTAACTTAGAGCCATGTTTCTCAACCTTTTTTCCATTATCACTCATCTAAGGAGCATTTTTAGGTAATTTTTTCTGAATCATCTCCCTAATGAAATTTTAGTAATGCAAATAAACTCTATATGTATGTTTGCTTCATATGTAAAATGAGTAAGTGTTTTTCATCCCCTAAGAAATAATTTTACCCTCTTAGAGAAGGCTGGGAGAGGGTATCTTTGTCCCTCTTAAGGATACATAGTTTAAGAGATTTCTCTCCATGTGGGGAGGGAAGGGGAGCACTGTTGTCTCAGGTGGTTTGATGGTTATACCATCCGTCTCTTCTCAAGGCCCCTTAGAGGTCTTTTAGGATGGAACACTATATTCTCGGAGCATTAACTATTTATGCAGAATGCACATTCTCAGATAGTCTCTGTGACGCCAGTCAGATCATCAATAATAACAACTCTCTACCATTTGGAGCACTCAGTACCTTTGGCCGATTTTCCTGCATCTTACTGGGGGAGGGAGAGAGAATACAGAGTCCTGATCTCTTTTTTGCATCAACATCTCACCCTTGGGAGCTTAAGATTCAAGAGCTATGGAGACTCTAACCCTTGCTAGAGGCTGAGGCCAGCAGCTGAGCTGACAGTCGTGTGACACCTAACCCTGCTATTATTCTCATATACTGACACTAAGACCCAACTCTTGCAGGAGCCAAAGTGATCCTGAATCATCTGACAATCATCCCAAGAAATGAGATGTAGCAGGAAGAGAAGAGTATCTATGCTGGATATGTTATTTGCCTCAAACTGGAGTCCAAAACAGGCATCTTTTGATGCCAAACTGTGTGAGTTTGATCTGGAAGTCATTGAGGGAGAATAAACACAGAACAGAGCCACACAATGTCATTTTTTTAACAGCATCACTTCCCCTGACTCTATTAACACCTCTTTCCATTGAATTCAATGAGCCACTGAATTGAGTCTTTTGGCAGCTGCAATGCACATTTGGTTGTGCCTGCCGGATACAGAGTTCATAGTCTAAATAGTCCAGCACAGTGTGCTCAGCCGTTCCACACAGGGTGGCTTCATTTTAGGAGTCTTACAGGCTAACAAAGGGAAAGTGAAAAATCAAACATTCCAAGAGGGATGATAGTGAGAACTCAAGTGCATATGGCTTATGTAATATTTTAATACTCAATGTAGGTATTAAAATCCTCCCATATCACAAGAGCTGTATCTCTTCTCTGGAGCAAGATAACTGAAAACATTCTGTTTATTTCTCCCATCATCCAGATGAAAATCTTGGACTGCCCATCTGGCCCAGCCATCGGCAAAGGTGGTCTGCACTCAAGGAGGGCAAAGAAAGTTTTCTGGGGAAGCTTTGCCCTTTTGCAGGTCAAGGAGTTCCACAGATTTCCCAGATGCAGTCAGAGAAGCCCATGAAGCATAAAGCCACGTGCAGGGAAGGAATCTTCCTGCAGGGTAGGGTCACTGAGGGTGAAGAGATACAGCTGGTCTGCCACAGGGAGGTCCTAAGTGGAAATCTTTATGAAGTGAGAAAAGACAAGGTGCCCTGCTGCCAGGAACCACCTGTGAAATCCAGCATTCTCAAAGGCTGGGAAGCCAAGCCAAAGCGAACAGCACCCTCTAACCATCATCTCCGGGCACCTGGGCTCCTGGCTTCTGACCCAGCAAATAAGAGCACCTCTCCTACCAAACACAAGTCCAAGGCCTAGATCCAAGGTCTACATCAGTTCTGTTTCCAGGCAAGCCCTGGAGCAACACCAGGCCTCACACTGGGTCCTGGGAGAGAGCAAAGTTTCTATGTGTGCTCCTGCCTCCCAGTCTCAAGGGGAGTCACACTCCAATTCCCCCTTTACATTTAACAGTTTACATCGAATACATCTAACACTCTGGATAAGTTGAGCCCCTCCTTCTACTTCTCTGGATAGCAATATCCTCTTCTGAAACTGAAGGATACTTGCCCACAAAAGGGACCCTTTTTTGTGTAGGTATAAAACACTTTAAAGGCCTATTAAAGGGTATCTATAATTCCATGAGTGCAAACCATCTTATTCAACGGCTTACTTTTAAAATTGGGTTTACAAAATTAAAATCCTATCAAAGTTTTTAAATTGAAAATAAGGTAAACCTTACAACTCAATAACAAGCAACCTTATTTAAATATGGACAATATATTTTAACAGACATTTCACCAAAGAAGAGATACAGATGGCTAATAAATGCATGAAAAGATACCCAATATCATTAATCATTAGGAAGGTACAAATTAAAACCACAACAAGATACTTCTAAACAGCCACTAGAATGGCTAAAATAAAAAGATAGACAATATTAAGTGTTGGTAAGGATGTGGAGGAAATGGAACCCCTGTTCATTGCTGGTGAAAATGTACAACTGGGTATTTACTTTGGAAAGGAGTTTGACAGTCTCTTTAAAAAGCTAAACATAAACTTTTCAACCCCAAAATTCCACTCCTAGAACCCATCTGGGAGAATAAAAACATGTCCACACAAAGACATGTATAGAAATAGTCACTGCAGCATTATTCATTAAAGCTTCAAAATGAAAACTATCCAAATGTCTGTCAACTGGTGAATAGATAAATTGTGATATATCCATATGGTAGAATACTATTCAGCCATTACAAAGGAACGAATAACTAATACATGTGACAACATACATGAAGAATCTCAAAGACATTATGCTAAGTGTAAAACTCCAGATGTAAATACCACACGATTCCATTTATATGAAATATCTAGTAAGGCTAAATCTATAGACACAGAAAACAGATCCGGGGGTGCCTAGAGCTACAGGTAGGAGTAGAAAATACCTGTGAATGGGTTCAAGGTCGCTTTTGGGGGTGAAGGAGATGTTCTCTGGTGACAGTTGTACAACACCATGAATTTATTAAACTCATTGGGTTGTACATTTACAATGAGTGAATTTTATGGTATGTAAACTATACTTCAATAAAGCTATTAAAACAAAAAGGGAGGTGTGCCCAAGTCATCACAAATAAATCATCAGGCAGCAGCAGCAGCTAGATTGAGTGGTCCTTAATTTGGGGGAAGACTCTTCCATCCGTTTTAAAGAAAAATATATCTGAATCTGTATATGTATGTGATGATGTTTGGTGCATATTCTTCGCGATTCTTTTGGACCTCAGAGAGTATTTCTCTTTAATACTAAAATAATCTTTCAGATTTAGAAGAGGACAAACACTTAAAAAAAAAAAAAAGCCAATTCAAAGATTATCCTTTTTCTTACAGGGAGGGAGAAAAAAGGCAAATTTGGAAACATGAAAACAAACAAATAAATAAGGCAAACTGAAAGCATTCTCACGGAGGATGTCAAGAGCAACAGTAATAATAGTATTACCACATTTTGCAACACTCAGTTCCTGGCAGGTAGCTTTCCTCATCTATTCTCACCACTAGCCAGAGCGGAGGGAGAAGCCAGGCAGATAAAAAGAGAATGGAGTAACAATGCAAGTAAGTGATTTGATCAAGGTCCCAGAGGCAGCAAGCAGCTTTGGAAACTGCCTGGTCCCAGAGCCCTGGCATTTGGCCTCCGGAGACTCCCCAACCCCCAGTCATGCCTTGTCCTTGCAGGTGCAGGCCCAGAAAGTTGCAGCCCCCGCATGGGCTCTCTGAGCCTATACAGACAGTGGGTTTGTGTGACAGCACAATTCCTTGCCCTGCGAGAAGGCCTGGCCCACGCACAGACAGCTGGAAGTCACTTCGACCCCCGATGACACCGTTCAAAGCCTCCTCTGTTTGGCTTTTTGATTCCTGATTGACATTCGCTGGCGAGGAGAGATAAATGCCGGGCTGAGGACAATGTTGATCCGCTCGGACTATTCTCAGGGAAAGACTTTTCAGAATAACAAACAAAACAAAACAAAAACCCAAAAACATTGGTGTGCTTAAGGGACTGAATAGAGCCCAAGAGGTCCAGGGACGCAGGGCCAGGCCTTTCAAGGGGCTGGCAAGTCCATTGAGGAGTTAATTGTTTGGGTGTACAATGAGTTTATTCTGGCCACATACAAAGAGCTTTCTCTTCCAGGTCCTTCAAAAGCAAATGTCTCAAAGGGGCCAGAGGAGGAATCTGTATTAATGGCATCTCTTGGGGTCTCTGAGACTGAGAAGCCTTGGAGAATGAGGAAAAAAGAAACCACTTCCCCAATCCTGAGATGTGGAAGGTCTCTCAACAATCCCAAGTCCCCTTCAATTCTCGGGCTCTTCCCAAACCATGTCCATCACTGGTGACCCTCCCTCATATTCTTTCAGGTTGCCATTGTCCATCTTTGAAAAATACATGGAGATAAACTTCAGCCTGGTAGAAGTGCTGGAAGGTTCTTGTTTGAAGGGACCACATTTATGCCAGAGCCACCATCCCTCTCCACATGTGACTCTGAGGCTCAGTGTGGAAGTGGAGACAACCCATTCTGGGTATCGTAAGGAGGCAACCGTGTCTGTTTGCAAAAGTCCCTCAAGAGCCTGCCCTGAATCAGACCTGAAGGAGGATGGAATGCTAGGCCACCTCAACATTTCCTGAGATGCATGCGCCATGACCAGCGAGGCTCAGAAATGGATGGTGAACTTTCCTGATTCTGATCTGTAAGAGCAGAAGTGGTCGGGCATGTCAGGTTCTTTCCAAAGCAGGAGGTCAGTGTTTTATATTCCATGTACCTACCTGCATGTTCCCTCCCAAAAGAAGTGAAAACAAGCTGAAAGGTGCCTTTTTGCAGGCAGTTCCCACATCCTTGAGCTCTACAGTCCCCTGAATAAGAGCAAAAACAGAAGACTGGGGAAAAGGCAAACCAGGGATGGAAGAGGAAGAGGAAGCACCGGCAGCAGAGGAGTCTGATCAGAGCTGGGTTCACACAGAAGACTTGGCTAATGTTTTTTTAACTTTTTATTTTTAAATGATTATAGATGCACAGGAAGTAGGAAAGATAATACAGAGAGGTCCTGTGTACCCCTCGCCCAGTTTTCCCCAATGGTAACAGCTTTACAGTTAACATGATGATATGGGTAAGCCCTTTAATTATCTAGGTGGCATAATTAGTACAAAATCAAAATCAGGACACTGATATTTGTATAATCCATGGACCTCACTCAGATTCTACCAGTTTTAAACGCACTCATTTTTGTGTATTGTCCTCTGCAATTTTATCCATGTGTAGACTCGGGTAACCACCACCACCATCAGCCTAGAACTATTCCATCAGCACAAAGATCTCCTTTGTGCCACCTTTACTGTTACACTTTCCCTCCTCCACCCCATTCCTCACACCTGGCAACCACTAATCTGCTCTCCATCTCTATAATGCTGCCATTTCTAGACTGTTATATAAATGGAATCATGCAATATATGACCTTTTGAAACAGGCTTTTTTCATGTGCATAATGCCCTTGAGATCCATTCAAGTTGTGGTTGCATATATCAACAATTCATTCCTTTTTATTGATGAGTATTTTTCCATGGTACAGATGGATAGGGGATCCCACCTTATAGCAGTTAGCTTCCAAGACCCCCAGTGGATGCCTTCAACTGTGGACAGTACCAAACCCTACACATTCTGTTTTTTCCCATACATACTTATGATAAAGGTTTATTTGTAAATTAGGCACAGTATAGATAAACAATAATAACATAATAAAACAGAACAATTATAACATCATACTTTTATAAGTTATATGAATACTGTCTCTCACTCAGGATATCTGATTGTATTGTACTCATCCTTCTTCATTTTGCAATCTATCCACTTGGTAACAGAGCCAGCCCCAAGTGACAGGGATGGTACACAGCATGGGTATGTTGGACAAAGTTATGATTCATATCCCAGGTGGGAGGGAGCAGGACAGTGCAAGATTGCATCACACTATTCAGAACAGCTCACAACTTAAAACTTACAAATTGTTTGTTTCTGAAATTTTCCATTGAATATTTTCAGCCCATGGTTGACCGTGGGTAGGGCAGTACTACTGTGCCACAGTTTGTTTCACCCACTGAAGGACATTTGGGTTTTTTTTTTTTTTCTACATTCGGCTATTACAGATAAAGCTGCTTCTTGTTCGTGTATAGGTTTTCTTGTGTGGTCATACATTTTCATTTCTCTGGAATAAATGCTCAGGAGTGCAACTGCTGGATTATATGGTAAATGTATGTTTAGTTGTTTTTCAGAAACTTCCAAAGTATTTTTGCAGTGTGGCTATACCATGTTACATTCTTGCCAGTGATGATGTATGAGACGTCCAGTTTCTCGGCAGCCTCACTATCATTTAGTGTTGGCACTACTTTTTCTTTCAGCTCTCCTAATAGATATGTAGTGACATCCTGCCATGGACTTATTTTGCATTTCCTGTGGCTAATGATGCTGAGTCTCTTCTTGTGTGTGTATTTGCCCTCTGTTTGTCTGCCTTGGTGAAATGTCTATTTGTGCATTTGGCCAATTTTTACTTTTTCTTTTTGAGACAGGGTCTCACTCTGTCACCAATGCTGGAGGGATGATCTCACTCGCTGCAACCTCCACCTCCCGGGTTCCAGTGATTCTTCTGCCTCAGCCTCCTGAGTAGCTGGGATTACAGGCGCATGCCACCATGCCTGGCTAATTTTTTGTTTTGTTTGTTTGTTTGTTTGTTTGAGACGGAGTCTCATTCTGTTGTCCAGGCTGGAGTGCCGTGGAGCAATCTTGGCTCACTGCAACCTCCAACCCCTGGGTTCAAGTGATTCTCCTGCCTTGGACTCCTGTGTAGCTGGGATTACAGGTGCATGCCACCGTGCCTGGCTAATTTTTGTGTGTTTTTTTTGTTTTTTTGTTTTTTTTAGTAGAGATAGGGTTTCACCATGTTGAGTAGGTTGGTCTTGAACTCCTGGCCTCAAGTGACTCGTCCACCTTAGCCTCCCGAAGTGCTGGGATTACAGGTGTGAGCCACCATGCCAGGCCACCATTTTCTAATTAAACTGTTTTTTAACTGCTGAGCTTTAAGAGTTGTTTATATATTCTAGATATGAGTCCAATGTTAGATAAACAGTTTGTAAATATTTTTTCCCAGGCTGTACTTTTTTGTTGTTGTCGCTCTTGTTAATTATCTAACATCACTTTTTGCAGAGCGAATTTTAAAGTTCAATTTATATACACTATTTTATCATGTTTTTGGTGGTGAAGATTTTCTCGTTTTTTTCTAAAAGTTTTAATAGCTTCACATTTTACATTTAAATCTGTGATCCATTTTGAATTAATTTTCATATCAGGCCTGAGGTTTAGGTTGAGGCTTTGGGGCTGATTTGTTGATTTCGTTTGTTTGGCGGATGTCCAACTGCTACAGCGCCGTTTGCTTGTGCGTCTATTTCCGGGTCCTCTATTCTGTTTCATTGATTTATGCATCTGTTCCTCCACAAATACCACACTATCTTTAGAACTCTAGCTTTATTCATCTTAAAATCAGGTAAAATGATTCCTCCCACTTTATTTTTCTTTTTAAAAATTGTTTCAGCTATTACTAGTTCCATTGCCTTTCCGAAGAAACTTGAGAATAAACAGCCCTTGAATCTCACATGTTTCTTTCTGTAAGCACAGGATCGCTGCAATGGAACCTGAGAGTGACAGACAGTTCCTCGGCCTTTACCACATGCACTCTGTGGCCCTCCGAGCTGGAGACCAGGGGTCAGAAGCAGGCCCAAGGCCTGTCCACCTGTGTGCCCACATCCCTGCCTCTCTGCAAGCTGCTGTGCCACACTGGAACTTAGGCAGGGAGCAGGGAGCAAACGAACATATTCTCATTGGCCTGACAAGCTCTGAGCTCTCTCACCTGGACTTCAGAGGCCCCACAAAGGCACTAGTCAGAGGGCTCAGGAACCCGGCAGAGGGCTTTGCTCAGCTCAGGCCACCCCCTCCAAGGGGCTTTCCTTAGAGGCTCTGGCTACAGGAGCTACCACACAGGGCTGTTTGGAGGGGCCACCTGCCTTCCCTCCCCTGCAGAGGTGGCAACTTCCCCGAGCTTACAGAAGCCTGTTGCTCCCCTGGGAGGATTTTCCTACACCTGAAGATGAATAACCTCCAACATAAAAGGCTAAGAACCATTAGAATGAGAGCTCCAGGAGGTGAGGCCTGGACTTGTACTGTTATACTCATCCCTGGGTCCTTAGTGACGATAACAAGCCTGACATTTAGTAAGTTCTCCATAAATATTTGCTGAGTAAGAGCACCAAGCATAAAATATCAATGATTACTAATACCACCAGGGATTCAAATGAATCTATGTCTAAGAGGCTTTTTCCAGATCCCTAAATCTTATTTTCTCTCAATCCTTGGAGATGAGGATATGGCAAGAAATCAAACTCTCAGTCTAGTGCTGTTCATGCATAAACTTTTCTTCAGAGACCCTGGAATATGGGCCAAAATGGAGGGGGTTGAGTAGCTGGAGCCAAGCTGGCGGGGCAGTTAGCTGTGGGAAGGAGGGAGACATGGTACATGTGTGAGCACACAAGCACACCCCTTCTGAAACTGACCTCTGCGAAGCTGGTATATGAACATTCCAGGCTTGGTGGAGGCAGCTCGGAGAACCAGAAAGCAAAAGAGCTGCCTCTCTCGGGCTTGGAGCTGCTCAGGCGCAGTTCTGTTTCAGTAGGCAAAGAATCAGAGTGAATCCATCTCCAGGAAAAGCCATGTGAGCAGAAGCCAACAGCATGGAGGTCATCAGCTGCCCATCTCCATCCAAACCCAGCCCAGCCCATCTGATGGCAATGCTAAGAGATCAGCTACAGATTCAGCCTCCCACACCCCTGGGGGTGCTAGGGGAAGAGAAAAAAGAGGTAGTAGGGAAGAGATTTAAGTCACGTGAACAGGAGTGATGTTTCACATGTGGAATGTCCCTCGACAGCCAGCCCAACACGGCTCTGCCA
Source organism: Mandrillus leucophaeus (assembly GCF_000951045.1). Taxonomy (NCBI): domain Eukaryota; kingdom Metazoa; phylum Chordata; class Mammalia; order Primates; family Cercopithecidae; genus Mandrillus; species Mandrillus leucophaeus. The sequence goes on along the minus strand of NW_012106931.1, from coordinate 1,482,790 downwards.
GGCTCAGGGCAATGAAGCTCCCCTCCTTCAGGTGTGCTAACACCTCATAAGGGCTGAGGCTGGGAGCCACCCAGTGCCCTGCGTCTGGGATGTTTGCCAGCCATTGTCCCTGTCCTAAGCCTGCCGCTCAGAGCTGCTCCATCCATTGCTTGAGTGACAAGTTCTCCAAGTTGGCAACAACCTGTAGACCCAGCTCCAAAAATAGAGACACAGACAGGGACCTTGGAGAAATAAATATGACTCACTCTTTACTTGGAGCATATACTATGGAACAGCCAGTGGGAGATTTTCTTTGTAAGCCCTGCAAATTAAAGGCGGGTTGGATTTTTGAAGTTCTGCCCCTCTCCAAGACTAGCTTGACAAATACAGAAGCCCATGCAGGAAAGTTTAGCAGAGTTTATTAGTATTTTTATTTTTCTCTTACTTTCCTTAAACAACTAACTCCCAGACTTCTTAGGGGGAAAATGCAAACTGCAGAAAATTCCTGGTGACCCTAAATTTTCACTTGCCATTTATCACAGCATCACCCCATGGCCTCTGATGTTCTGGGCACTGAGAAGTCAAAAGCTCGCAGAGAACTGCCAGAAATCATTTCACAAGTGCTTTTCCATATCCTTTCATTTAATCACTCTTCATCACTGCCCCCCTTCATCCCACCAGAGGCTAAGAACTTCCTTCCCTCCTTGCACTTCACAAGCAATGAAGAGCAGGGCCAGCCCCTGACCCTGTATTCAGTTATCCTGGAAGCTCCTCAAATCACCTAGGGTAATTAGCATTGAGACCCCAAAAAGAGTCCCATCAGAAAAATCCACAGGCCTTGGTACAGCCAGGTAAAGCTGCTGCACGATACGTTTTTGATCTCTGAAACCATTCTGCTTCCCATCTATTTTCCTTTGGATGACTCCAATGAAAACCAAAACTTTACCTCTATCTCTACTTCTTCAGCCTTCAACTCTTTTAGCAGCGCATTTTCAGAGCTAAAGGGGCTGTTTGGGGCCCTCTTCGTCTCTTCTGATATTCCTCTGTAGCATCCATAAAACACATGTGAATGCACGTGTGCACCGTCCCCCCCACTCTCTCTCTCTCACACACACACACACACACACACACACACACACACACACATCTCTTTAAGGGCCAGGACCAAAGGATAAGAAGGGGAGGGGGCAGCCAGGATGGGATTGCCCCAGATCAATGGATATTTGAAACTCAAACACATGGTCCGGGACCTACACTGCACGTGTTAATTACCACACATGTGCCCATAAAGGAGTCCGTTAAACACAAGGAGCCCAAAGAACAGAGTGAGGAAAGGACATTCCAAGGGATTAAGTAAATAGTCTGAAGTTTTGACCCCCCTCCCCTCCTGGAGCACGTGCATCTGGGTAAGATAACAGTGCCTCCCCCTCCTTCCCCCACTTCTTCCCTGGGGCCCCACACCTGTGGATCCAGGAGCCACAGCCACCCAGGCCTCCTGTCTCGGACCAAACGGCTGTGACCGGTTACAACCCAGCCTCTCTCCCTCCTCCCTTCCTTCTGCTGTCTCTCTGGGCCTCCTCCCCCAGCCTCCTTCTGCTCTGCCTTTCTCCTCCTCTCCTTCAGAGAACTAATTCCTGGCTGGCGACCAGACTCTCCGTGGTCACACAATACATCTTTTCATTCCTTCCAGTCTGGGAGGGACAGCCAATCCCTCCCAGCCCGGTCAGGGGAGGATATTTAAAAAGGCAAGAAGCTAGGGAAAGAGAAGGCTGGGTCCCGTCCTTGCCCTGCCGTCCCCTACCACTCACACCTCCAGACCTCTGCCCTACCTCTTTTCTGGCCATACCCCTCACCCTGCACAAGGGTGCAGACCTAGCACCTCTTTGCAGCAGGCCTCAGGGAAATAGATGCCTCCTAGGAAAACCCGTGTGTGGGCACAAGTTCAGACAAGGGGCCTTTGTGTCTTCCCACCTGCTGCCTTCCAGAGCACATTCCATTCTTAAGTGGCAGCTGAAAGAGGAACCTTGGCTGGTCCACACAGGATATTACTAATGCCCTCTCGCACCCTGTCCCCATTCAAACCCCAGCTTCCTGGACAGGTGTGGCTTCAGGTGTGGCGTCCTACAGGTGGCCCGAACCTGCTCTTCACTGCATTGCCCACGGGAGACAAAGAGAAGAGGATCCAACACCTAATCGGATCCTTCAAAGTACAGGGAAAGAGAGGCCACTAAATAGAATTTAAGACTCCAGGGGAGAATGAGTCCTAGCATTCCCCACCAGGGCCTTGTCCTGACCTTTGCACAAAAGAGGAAGCCTCTGCAGAGCCACCTTGGAGGAAGGGACCCATCCAGGGCAAGGGAGTAAAGAGCTGGGAACTGAGAACAGCTTATCCCTCTGAGATAAAGGCTTGAGATTCTATCCCCCATTTCCTGCATCACCCCTGGAGGAATCAGGCTCCTCTACCCTCTTTTGGCTCTGGAAGCTGACCCTAGAGCTAAAGAGGAACAAAGGGTGCTCACTGCTCGACTGTAAAAGGGAACAAAGGGTGCTCACTGTTGACTGTAAACTGACATCCCCAGCCCCCACCCTCCCCGCCGCCTCTTCTAACTGGACCAGTGAGAGCCTGGGATGACCACGGGTCTGTCTCTCATTGCTGTCCACAGGGTGCAAAGCCACATCCCCCTGGAAAGCACTTCTCTGTCCAGTTTAAGAACCAGAATCCCATGGCTGGCAGTTGTTTAGTGTGTGTGCACTTTATTCAGCATCATATACTCAGATCCTGTAGGAGGAGGGGATTCTGGGTGGTCAGTTTGGCATGATTGCCAATTTTTCTTTCCTACCACCAGGACCTCATGCCCAGGAATAAAGGTGATGTTCCTGAAGATTCCCATTACAACAAGCAAAACTAAAAGCAGTGCATGCCTGTAGTCCCAGCGACCTGGGAGGCTGAGGTGGGAGGATTGCTTGAGCCCAGGAGTTTGAGGCAAGCCTAGGCAACATAGTGAGATCTTGTCTTTAAAACATAAAAATTAAAAATGCTATGCTAGAAACACACACACACACACACACACACACACACACACACACACACACACACGCAATAGAAAACCTGAAGGCATCTTCCTTTTCCAGTCCCAGTAAACACACGCTACTCACAGCGTTGGTGATTTCAGGTCTTTGTAGATTCTCTCCCCACTTCCCCACCTAGGAGGGAACCACCGACACTTATGGCAGTTTCCTCCTGCCCTGGGAAGGACCTGAAGAAGCACTTCTCCCCTTTTCCAACCACTTTTCATTTCTGCCCAGAGGCCCATTGGTCCCTGTTTTCTGGTGGGTGGTGGTATCACCTGTTCCACTTCCACATCTTCTTGGAGCACCTGCATTTGGGGGCAGCAGGTTCTCCAGATCCTTATCTGCTGCATTCAGAGTGGGTGACTTCGCCTCTTCTTCCTGTCCCATGGCATAAGCACTGGAGGCAGGGCCCAGGGCTTTACCTTGGTCTCCCTGCAATTGTGTGTGCACAGGACAAGCCTGTGAACTTCACAGTGACCCTCAGCAAGGCCAAGGCTCCACATGGGCCCTGATGAGCATGTAGTTTCCAAGGCCTAGCTGCAGGTGGGAAGGCTCAAACTCGGCCTGAGATGGGAGTCCTGGAGAGGCGGCACACAAGATGAAATGCACACCTGCTTTCCATTCAACTACCAGCTCTGCACGTATGCTGTCCTGGAGGTCAGTGGCAGTGAATCTTAAGCCTCCAACTGTCTTCCATCCTAAAAACTATGATCAGCATATTCCAGGGACCTATTGCTCATATTGGCTGGTCCAATAAACAGCCCTCAGACAGATGCCAGCTACGTAACTTGTGGGGCCCAGTGTAAAGTAAAAATGCAGGGCCTCTCGTTCAAAAAGCAGGGAACAGTGCCATTCAAGGCACTAAAATACAAAGCTTTGTCCTTTATTCCATAGTCTCTCTCTCTTACCTTGTCATGGTGTTATTTTAATTTGCTACTTAGTATTGTTCTAGATAAAGAAAAATTAAAATTTTAAGCATGCTGTGGAAGACACATAGTACACCTCACAAAAGCTTTGTGCTAATGGGGTGACAAGGTTCAGCAGACACTCATGTGATGTGTCTCTCCTCCACTCACTTGCCTCTTCACTGTCCCATGGAACTCAAAGACAGAATTATTCAGAATTTCAGGATAACAACTCCACAGGTCGCACACCCACAAAGCCAGCCTCACCCTAGTGAAGAGAATCTGGATGTGCTGGGACAATTATGAAGGAGGATCAGTGAAGGGGGGAAAATGTCCAAATGTGCTTACACAACAAGAGAGTCAAGGGGAGACTTGGGCACCCTACCTTCCTCATCCTCTCTGGTTTAACGCTGGCTACACTGGTAGTTGATTGACTGAGCTCCCCACGGAACCAAGACTCCCAGGGCTCACATTCTAAAGGTCCTTCTCAGCTTTGGGCTCTATACTCACTCACCTCCCTCAGGAATTCTGGGAGCTTGGTGTCCATCCCTGTATGAGCCTTACTTACCTTAGGTGCTTCAGAGAAGAAACATGGAATAAGAATGGAGAAGATGTTCTGCAGGACACATTAGGCTTTCACCCCAGGCTCCTTCTATCTCATCTAAGAAATCCTGCTTGGACCATCTTTGGAAGCAAACATTTAGATAAAGCATAAAACTCCACTCACCTTTCCTTCCTGAGTTACCCTGGCTCAAGGGCTTGTCGGTGACTGAACCTTGGGTGAGAAGGGAAACAAAAACATAGCCACTCAGAATGCATTGCGGTTGGTTTCTTTCAAAGAGTTGGCAAAACCTGATATTATGAGTATATGGTCATGTATATATGTATTGTATACACATCTAAGAATATTATATACAATGTCAGTACATATACACATGTTGAGTGGGGTTTGTTTAACATCAATGTCACTGATAACCCAGCACTGCTGAGATGAACTATGATTTCTAGGTTCCCTGGTAACAGTCTTGACCACATTTTTACAAAAGTCCACACTCATATAACTCTCCCGTTGAAATTCCAATATCTGCCCCTCACATTTACACCCCAATCTCCCCAGCTTCTCACCAGTTCCATGTTTGGAGCCATATTCAGTCAGCAAGGCCAACTGAAAAGAAACTCCCTTTTACTGCAAAGGCAATGATTGACATCCCTTGCTGGTTAGGACAGGAAATCAGCGATTTTCCATCTGCATTAAGTAGAAAATTGTTGGCCCAATTGTACTGAATGGGCCAAAACAGTCTAAGGCATGGAAACAATTTTCTAGACACAGCCTGTTCCTCCAGGAGCGGGTAGCAGGTATGTTTGCCCAAGCATTTGCCCTGCATATACTAGGGTGCTCTGTGCATCCCCTCCTCCAGTCCTGACCCTGTGGCACCTGTCTTCTGCTGAGGTCCAGCCTCACACAGGCAGGGTACAACCGGTGCACCCACAGAAGGGCATCTGTGGAGTCCCGCCAAAAGAAAAGAATCTCTATTTCCCTAATCCATGTCATACTCCTTCTCCACGTACCAGTTTTGTGAGAACTCAAACATATTATCCTGCATGGTTTGTTTCTAGTCGTTTGTTTGCTTTAAATGAAACTTTCCAGGTCATTTGAAAGGAGGGCTAATTCCTGTACCTCCCTACCCCAACCCCAATTAAGGTTTCTAGTTTCCATGTTAACCACAAATAAAGTAAACTTCCCTTTTCGACCTGTAAATTTGGGTTTCCTGATGTAGATTCTAATAGCCCTTTCCACTTTCTTTTTCCTTCATGTAACAGAGCAAGTAGAAAAAGCTATGATAGCAAGACTGTCAGCCTTTGGAATTTCCCATAGGTTTTAGCATAATGTTTTATACTTTGTTTGCACTTAAAATGAAAAATAAGAAAATCAATAAAACCCTATGCACACAGATATGAAGAAATATGAATCAGCTGATGGGTGGGACAGGCTTTTTTGAGAGAGCTGAGCCACACAGTGAATTAAGGGAGTGACTCAGAGTCTTTTACCATCTGAACGGAGGTGGACATTGTGGGGCTTGTAAAAATCCCTAATCCACAATCCCATGAAATGGACCTAAAAGCACAATTTCTCTGCTTATTAAGTTGGGAATAGAAAGGACTTAATTTTTGCTATGGACTAACCCAATGGATCACTATAAAGCAATAGTTTGCTAACTTGTTTAATCATCAGAATCACCTGAGAGACTTCATAAAAACAAGGACCTCAGGTCTCCCTCCAGGCCTCCTGGATCAGAATGTACAAGGGGAAGCCTCAATATCTGGGTTCTCTTTAATTTCCCAGATACTGCTGGTGATCAGTCAGATTTAAGGGCCACTGTTATGAAGATTTTCCATTTCTCTACATTACATTCTTCAGGGGTGGTGAGTATATGACACAGAAGCCACCATTCTCCTCTCCTGCTCCCATGACAGGTTATCACTAATTGATAACCACAGCCTTTGATGCTGAGCTCCCAGGTGGTCTCAAAATCCATCTCAATAAAGCACTTCAAGAGCCACTAGCAATCAGAATCAGCACACAAGCTAGTAACTTACACGCCACCACAGCTCTATGAGGTTACAGCCAGTGCTTAGCATTGAACCAAAAATCTAAACTCAAAATCCGTAAATACACACACACGGCATACACTGCCATACCTTATCATTTGCTGAATTCTGAGCAAGCATGTTAGAGTAGAATCCTCCCTGACCTAGAAAAAGGTTCATCACCACCACCAACCTTCTAAAGGTTCTCCCACAAGCTGCAGGAGACCAACCAACGGGTCTCTCTCCAACCCTTTTCATTCTTCCCGCCCCTCCCTACGGTACCTGAACATACAGGAGTTTTATTCTGCACAGAAGAGCCACTGATGGGCTTCCCATCCGGAGTGACACACCAGCAGTACCCAGTGTAAGTATGGCACTGCACCTGTTCAGGGAAGTGAAAACGGAAGAAAACCATAAGTCTCTGTCACAATATCAAGACTCATCTCCAACCCCTTTCAAAGCATCACCCATATGGTGAAAGAGCACCTTCCACCTCTCATCCCCACATCTGTCTCCAGAGTGTCTCTCATGGGTGGTCCAGTCAGTGAACAGCACTGGGTACATGTTTGCTGTGGGATGCCCATGCAAACCACAGCAATTCACCCACTTCTTTCTTACTCCTCTTCACACTTTATGCCTGCATCATACTGTGTTTTTCCTGGGATGATTCTCACCAATACCTGTACATTTGTTTTCTCTAGCACTGGCATACGCTCCTATCCAATTATAAAAAATTCTAACCCACCCTATTTTTGAGACACAGTTTCACTCTGTCACCCAGGCTGGAATGCAGTGGCATGATCTCGGCTCACTACAACCTCTGCCTCCTGGGTTTAAGTGATTCTCCTGCCTCAGCCTCCCAAGTAGCTGGATTACAAGCATGTACCACCACACCTGGCTAATTTTTGTATTTTTAGTAGAAATGGGTTTCGCCATGTTAGCCAGGGTAGTCTTGAACTCCTCACCTCAAGTGATTCACGTGCCTCGGCCTCCCAAAGTGCTGGGATTACAGGCGTGAGCCACCGCACCCAGTCAAAAATTCTAACCCTTGAACTAATTTGGCAAGTAAAAGTTGGAATGTCGCCATTGCAGATTGATGTGACATTTCTTTAACAAGCAGAGACCAGTGGTAAGCTTTTCTTCTTTGTCTAGCTTTTCCCAGCATCCATTCATAGATCAGCTTGCCTATTGATCTTGTGGCTCTCTTGAGATGAGGGCACACATGATGAGGTTAAGGCAAGGGGGTAAAACCTGCAGGTTTATTTCTAGATGCCCCACTGCACCACTGTGTGATCTTCCTCAAGCCTCCAAGATCAGGTCTGCCTGCCTGGGAATAGCAAAAAGGAATAAGGCTTTTTGCATCCTTCAGCGTAGCTCTTCTTTCTCTTCCAGTAGCTGTCGCCCTACCCACCACCTCCCGCCCCACCCCGCTATCCTGCTTTCAATCTGGAGTTCCTAAACACACAGTGAGGCGTACTTCCCTGCTTAGAATCCTTCAGTGATTCATGTTGGGATCTAGGATAGAGATGAAACTCATTGGCATGCACTCAAGGTCCTCCATGATCTGCCTCCATCTATTCCCGCAGCCTCATTTCATGCCCATGTCATGGCACACACCCTCCACGCTGGCCACAGAACCCTTTGATGCTCCTAAACACGTTCTAGTTTCTCCTGATTCTGAGTCTTTGTTTGCTCCAACTATTCCATTTGTCTGGAATGCCCTTCCCCAACCCATCTCTCACCTACTCCTAATCCCTCGTATTCCCCTCCTCCTTTGTGATACACCTCCTCAAAGCAGTCCCAGCCTCCCCTGCCTCCTTCCTCTGATCCTCCCACACACCCTGGGGCCCCCCAAATCAGAGCCCTTATCACTGTGAGCTCTAGCTGTTGATTTATCCAGTCCACTCCCCCTCTCAAGATTGTGACCCCAGGGACTGCATGCTAGTTATTTCTACATTCCCAGAATCTAACATAATGCCTGACATTCATTGTAGGTGATTGATGGGTTGAATAAAGGCATCCATTATCACATTTCCTCAATTCTTGGTCTCCATCAATTATAAAATTGCAATGTCAATTTAAACAGCCCCACTACATTAAATGTAGATCTCAATTATAAGATGTGTGGCAATTGCAAAGATATTAAAGTGTGAAGAAAATGTGCCTCTTGAAATCAAGGACATATTGGAATCAAGGCTAGACAGTAATAGCATACAAATTGAGTGGTAAGGGATGGAAGGGAGCAGTGAGACAAGAGATCTGACAGCCTGAGTGAAATCCAAAAGTTATCACAAAGGCAGAAAAGCTATAGAAAGGTTTCTGCTCTTGTGTGGGCACCAAACACTGTCATTTCCCCCAAGACGAGTTGTTTCACCATGGACCTATCAACAGAAATCAAGGATAAGACAAGATAGGGGGACCCTTGTTCCTACCACGAAGGTGCATGTTGTATAAATGAGGCACTTCCCGCAGCTCCTGCATCTGAGACGCTGCTCGGGTCTTCTGATCAATGCCTTTACTCCAGTAGTATGTCCCACGCCCACTTCTTTTCATGGTCATGGTTGCTACCCCAAATGTTCATCCAACAGCAATATCTTCGGGTCAGGTCAACGCTACTTTCTGAGGAGCCTTAATGGTGGAAAGGAAACAAATCCAGACAGACCTGAATTTGAATCCTGGTCCAGCCAGTTATGAACTGGACACATCACTCAGCTCTTTGAGCCCCATCTATAAAATGGGGATAACAATGTCAAACCTGAAGGTAAGGAAGTCCATTGTTTGGCACCCAGTGAAGGCCGGATATGGAGTGGCAGTGGTAAGGATTGTTCTCAGCTATGCCAGAAATGCCTGGCAAGCCGGCCTTTTCAAAGGCCAGATCTCCTCTAGTAACCTCCACAGACTTGGGTGGGAAATGCTGCTGGAAATGTGGAGTTGATCCCTTCAGACTCCATCCACCCTACAGGGGATATTTCCTAGAGATAGTTCCTCGCCAGTGGCAGCAATTTAATGGAGCCTGGTAGGCTGCTTTCTCCTCCTTGGCCTGTAATCACCTCTGGGGAAACCTGTCCCAGGAGCTGAATGGCTATGCTGACTCACTCCCCGGGACCTTGACTCCCATGGCCAAGGCAGGCCTCTGTCTCCATGAGGACTGTGCCCTCAAGTCCATCGCCCAAGGCTGTGTCTCTGGCCCGGTGCTGCGCTGCGGGAGCTGGGCACTGCAGTCAAGTAGACTGCAGAGAACGGGCTGGTTCGAAAGCCACCTCCTCTCAAGCATGCACAGAGTCCCAGCCAAGGCTACTGGGGACAGAAGCAAATTCATGAGTAAGAGGCTAAGCCCAAAGCTTTGTTTCTGGGGATATAATCTGACCTCTGGGCTCAGAGGGTCCCAAGGGCCACATTCTCACTGAGTGTGCCCATTGTATCCCAGTGGGCACATGAACACTGTCTCCCAGCCCCCAGCTGGCCCAGAGGCCCAAACACAGCTCCTTTCTCTGCAGAGCCCTCAGCATTTTTCTCAGTCCAGGCTCCAAAGAAGAGAGCCCAGATTACAAAATCCCAGTCTGGGAGCTCCTTCCAAGTCCTATAAAACTGAAATCGAATGAGGAATTGTTGCCACGTGCTTGTGAGGGCTGGGGTATACAATAATGGGCATGCCTGCCCCAGGTGTGCCACAGGGGTGGGGACAGCCATGGGCAAAAGGCGGCACAGAAGACCCCAGCAAGGTCTCAGATCCAGGAGCTGAGGGAAGTGGCGGAGCACAAGCTCTTAGCTGAAGGAGCCTCGAGTGAATCAGCCCATGATTCCACAATGAGAGGTTGTTTCTAAGTTGTCTAGGGAGTTTTCAAGGTGACTTCTTGCAGGAAAAGAAGTTACATGGAGACAGTCTGCAGCCAGCCTTCCAGCACTTCCCAGCTCCACCACTTAACTCCTTCTGCAGCCTTGAAAAGCTTTTTAATCACACTAAGCCTCGGCCTGTCTATCTTTTTAAAAAGGGAAGATAATCATGACAATAATACCTATCTTAGTTGTTAAGAGAATTAAATTTGATAATGTAAATAAAGCACTTAGCTCACAGGGTAAGTGCCCAGTTAACTTTCAGCTATTTATTTTTATTATCATTGTGTTATATTTTAGCAAACTATCTGTACACTCAAAAATGCCAGAGCCAGATTATCTGATGAGGACAAAAGAACATCCTATTCTGAGCAGCCTGAGGGGAAGGGGCAGTCTGAAGTCAGCAAAACGTTTGAAAAGGTCTGGGTGGAAGAAGATGATGTTTGTTTTCACATAGAAATAGTTCTATTGCCAGCAGAGGAGAGAAACGTTTCTTGCAGAAAAGCAATCAGGGTGTAAATTCTTTGAATTGATGGTTTCTATATAAATGATCAAGATGTAAACTCTGCCTGGCTTAGCTTCCTCCTTTGTAGATTTATCCTTTTAAATTAATAAGTAATACCCTTCCTTTTTCCCTAAGAGCCTCAAGTTGGTCAACTTTCAGACTTAATCTCTGAGAAAAGCCCAGGCCAAGAGGATCCGTGAGGCAACTGGCCATTTCAAATATCTCCCTGTGCAGTTCGCAAAACTCAGGGTTGTTCTTGCCCAAAAGGTACAGATATAGATAGTGAAATCTGCTCCTGTCCCACTCTGAAGCATCCTAGGAAAGCTGAAGTGTCAACAGATGGCTCTTCCTTAAGGGACAAAACGTGTTTACTCATCAACCTAAGTGAGGTTACCTTCTGCTTATATTGTAACTATATCGTAGAATATAACGGGGGGCGGGGGGCGCCGTGGGGGGGCCAGGTGCAGTGACTCATGCCTGTAATCCCAGCACTTTGGGAGGCCGAGGCAGGCAGATCACTGGAGGTCAGTAGTTCAAGACCAGCCTGGCCAACATAGTGAAACCTCGTCTCTACTAAAAATACAAAAATTAGCAGGCATGGTGGCAGATGCCTGTAATCCCAGCTACTTGGGAGGCTAAGGCAGGAGAATTGTTTGAAACCAGGAGGTGGAGCTTCCAGTGAGCCGAGATCACACCACTGCACTTAAGCCTGGGCAATAAAGTGAGATTCCATCTCAAAAAAAAGAATGTAACTAGGGGTCCCAAAGGTCCTTTAAGGCAGTGTGTTCCTAGATAAGTAAGTTTCATCTCTGACTCATACACTTTAATATTTTTGGCAAGAAGCCCTTTACATAAACAGCCTAGTGGTATATTTCAGGCCAACCTCCATCCAAATAAAGACAGGCCTGAATTATTTTAATCCTGCTAATCTTCAACATTAGCCCAAATTCTGAACACCTGGAAGGATGCGGCAGGCTGGCACTCCCAACAAGGCAGGGGAGCAACCGATGAGCAGAGAAACGTCAGCTCCTGGGGGTAAAGCAAAGTCAGGGAGCAAAGGGGAAGAAAGCACAGACAGAAATGGGGCCGACAGATGAACAACGCGTATAGACAACTATCACCTGCAGGTGCCGTGTCCAACGCAAAAAAATACCACCTTCCACTTTCGTGATGGCTTCTCAGTCACCATCGAAGGTCTATGCATTATCTCACTTGGGCGTCAAAGCCACCCTTTGTGCAAATCTTTTATAAGAGAGGTACAGAGAGCAGAAGTTATTTGTTCAAAGGTCACAGCTAGTTAATAACAGCACAGGACACTGGAATCCCAATATCCAAGCAATCATAAAATTTCAGAACTGATGGACTAGAAAAAGCCTTAGAGGTCACCAGTCTAACCCAAACACTTCACAAATGAGGAAACTGAGGCCCAGAGACAGAGTAATAGTTGGCTCCCAGTACCTTGTCCCAGCAGATGGAAAGTTCTCAGACCTTGAGGAAGGAGGAAGAGACAGGAAGTGGCCGCAAGCGCTGATGTCTGAGGGAACTGACTGAGTATCTTTGGGTCTTGTAATTTTCTGGAAAATAGAACTCTTTGGGGTCATGTAAATATGCCCACCAGGGAGGCAGCTGGAAGAGAGTCTTTTGCTCCCATTTCAATGAAAGGCCTTTTCTGGAGTAGCATTTGGGCCTTCACCTGCTGTGGGCTGCGCTGCTTCCCCTGGGATGTTCTCTGGGGGTTTCTATAGCAGGCGTGAGGCCTCACCTCCCAGAGTTGCTTCTTTGTTGCTTGTTCTTTCACTCTCCTACCAATCACCCCTGCTTTTCTAGGAAACCAGAGAGGAAACCAGTCTCTCTGCAGGTGCCCACTTTCTTCTCTTTTCTCCAGAAACGTGAGGCTACTGTTCTCTCCACTTTGATACACTGATGAATGAATGCAGCTTGTGTTCTGTGAGGTGTGAATAGACATAATGAGGGATAAAAGTATCCTCTGGCCAAATAACTTTCGAAATACTGGGTTAAACAAAGTTAAAAGATTTCTTTACTGCAGAACTTCTAGTTTTACATCAATTAATGATTTATCCCTAAGAGAAAGATACCATTTGCAGCAATTCCTAAACTTATTAAACTAGGGACTGATATAGTTTGGATGCATGTTCCCAAATCTCATGATGAAATGTTATCCCCAATGTTGGAACTGGGGCTTGGGGGGAGGTGACTGGATCATAGGGCTGGGTTTCCCATGAATGTTTAGCACCACCCCCTTGGTTTTCATGATAGTGAGTTCTCGTGAGATCTGGTCATTTAAAAGTGTGTGGCACCTCCCCTCCCTCTCTCCTGCTCCTGCTCTGGCCATGTGATTTGCCTGCTTCCCCTTCCCCTTCCCCTTACGCCATGATTGTAAGTTTCCTGAGGCCTTTCCAGAAGCGGAGCAGATGCCAGCATCATGCTTCCTGTACAGCCTACAGAACCATGAGCCAATTAAACCTCTTTTCTTTATAAATTACCCAGTCTCCGGTATTTCTTTGCAAGAATGGACAAATGCAGGGACCCTCCCCTAACTTTTACACAAGGAGCATTGGACAGAACTACTGTTCGCTGAAACATGCTTGAGGTCGGGGGGAAAAGCAGTATAATGAACTACAAGGCCTTGCTGTATTTTTTCACTTTGCCCCATCCTACTTTTCTGCAGTCTAGGTATCAGGCTCTCAGTTTGCTATGCTTGAAATAATTTCCTTCTGGTGGCAACCCCTCCTCTGTTTTTGTAATGCTTTGTCAAGCTATGTATTTGCTAAGGAATCCATCCTGAATTGCCTCGGAACTTCAAGGACAACTGGGATCCCATGGAAGGCATGGTGCCTTCTCACCCTGTGGCTTCATTTCTCCCTATCTATCTCTTTGTGCTTCTTTCACAAAATAGAAATCACGAACCATATGCAATGGAACAGGCTTGATTCAGCATGCCTGGTAGCAACTACAAAACATGTCATGAAAGGACCGCTCTCATGTATATGAACATTTCCTAGTGGGAAAAGATTCAACTACAAGTAAAAGGAATGTGAGTATTTTTCTAACTGTCTTTTGGCAGTGAGAGTATGAGACTGTTTTTTCTTTTTAATCTGCCCATTACTCCAAATCAGTTAGCAGGGTTTTTGGATTAAGCTAATCCACAGTGAAATTTAAACATCTTGCTGTTGGTCCTACTGATGGCTTCATGTCAGAGCAGTATTTTCAGCTGCTCTGTTTTCCTTTTGGCTGCATTCCCTACAGGATGTCTGAGCAGTTGTGGTTTTCCATGGGTGCCATGGGCTCTGGCTGGAAGACTGATCACCTGAGATGGCCACTTATGTCCCCATCCCCAAGAATATCTCTCTCCATCAGAAGCTGCTGGAGAAGATTGTTTGTTGGGTATGGATGAGAGTCACCTGGAGAGCTCATGAAAACGTTGCTGGGCCTCACCTACAGAGCTTCTGCATTCATTGGGTCTGGAGTCATCTGGAGCTTTTGCATTTCTAACAGGTTCTCTGGTGATGCTCTTGCTGCTGGGTCCAGGGACCACACTTCAAGAGCCACTGTGTCAAAGGAGCATCCCACCCACTTTCTGGCATTTATCATGAAATACCCAAGAAACAAGTACTTTTCTAGGTGAGAATTTGGGAACAAGGGGCCTTGTGACCCTATTTCTTTCCAAAGCTTTTATATTCCCAATGTTTTAATGACATGGTATTTTAATGCATGAATCTAGTGATTGCAGTATTAAATCTTCTGGGTGATTTCACACATGGACAAGAGTTTGACTGCAGTGAGAAGTGGGTAAGGGGGAAAGAAGGAAGGGATGGTATAATTCTTTTGGTCTGTCTAGCATGAGCTGTCCTTTCCTCAGTTTGGAACACATTATCGCACAAATCTTCTCCTCATCTTTAGTCAGGTTTGACTGAGAAGCAACAGGAATAGAAGGGAAAACATGGTTTTGGAGACAAAAAGACCTGAGTGTAAATACCATCTCCACTGCTAGCTGTGTGACTTCAGCAAAGTCACTTAACTTCTCTGAGCCTATCTACGAAATAGGCTTCATCGTACCACTTTGAAGATTATTAAGAAGACAAAACGAGATATACTAAGCATCTAAAACAGTGTAGATATAGGATATGCACTCAGCACATGCTGATTTTATCCTTTTCCCCTGCCCTTTTGCAGATGATCTAGGCCAGTGGCTTCCCTGGGCCACAATGGAAGAAGAACTGTCTTGGGCTACATATAAAATACACTAACACTAACAATAGCTGATGAGCTTTAAAAAAATCTCATAATGTTTTAAGAAGGTTTATGAATTTGTGTTGGGCCTCATTCAAAGCCATCCTGGGCTGCATGTGGCCTGTGGGCCATGAGATGGACAAGCTTAGTCTAGGCCATAGCCTGAAAGCACTTCTATTCTTGTTGGCTGTAGACATTGTCTCCCACTCTATGCCACGTCTAGGGAGGATTGCCTATTGGGGAATGAATAATTTTTCCTTTAAGAATATTTACCTCATCTGCCAGAATTTAAGAGGAGATGCAGGAAAGGAAGCTAATCCTTCAATTTCAAATCCTCCTAAATATGGGAGTCTTTGTCAACTGCATTTTTTATGAGTTGATGGCGTGACATGGCTGCCAACATGGCATGAGTTAGGAGTGGTGTGTTTAGAACAAGAGACGGCCTTGTTCTTCCCCAGCCTGCTCATGACCACATCTGAAATCTTGTGTCCAGTGTGAGGAAGGATGCTATAAGGAAGGCCCTATAAGAAGGGCCTTGGCAAATTAGACTCAGAAGAAGGAGGCCAAGAGGAAAGATATATAAATCCCTATGATATGGGAATGAGTGCTAGAACCAAGGATTTCTGCCAAGGGAAATAAATTGTTGGCTGAAAGAGAAGATTTCACAAGATATAATGGTGTCCATCTTCAATCTATCTTTCTGTGGATTCTGTAATTCCCATAGCTAGAACTGAAGTCATCTGTTGGAAGTTATAGGAAGACAGCTCTCAAGTCAAGGTAAAGAGGACTTTCCAACAAAATAGTCCCAAAATGCATTATGGATTTTGTCATCATGGAAATAAGCTTCCTGTCTCTGAGAGCAATCGAGCAGAAAGTAGACGACTACTTGGGGAGAGACTGTAAGTGGAATCTGAGCCCTGGATTGCAGTGGGGTAGGGAGAGGAGGGAGAAGATAAACCAGATGTCTCTGAGGTCCCCTTTAATCCAGAAGGTCCGTAATTCTACAACCTTTCTGTAAGATGAACTTTTGCTCCTGAAGAGTAGGGTGATTTATAAACTAGTACCTAATTGTCAGTGTTAAGACCACCATTCCAATTATATGGTGAAGAATATTTTTTGTATTTTCCAAAAAGTTTGAACAACATCCCCCAAAATGGACATATAAAGACATTTGGAACACCCGAGTGTTAGGGCTCCAGGGACCCAAGGAACTTCACTGTCTTCACTCCTGTTCCTCTGTGTGGTGCCTAGATCCGGGTTTTGTAAACAGCAAATATGATACCTCTTGTTCCCTTAATTTTATTTCTATCTTGGGGGGTAAGTATTAAATATATTTTTATGTTTAAAAAAATACCTAATAAGCAAGTCCCTCATAAATAGGAGCTTTTACTCCGATGAGAACTGTGAGAAAGCTGGCTGGTGGGGAGCACAAAGGTGGCCTGCAGGAGTGGAGCCTTTCCTTGCATCTCCTATCTGACTTCACTTTTAATAAAACTTTCCTGTCTTCACACCTCCCACCTGAGTTCCTATTATTCTTCCCTATTTTGACATGGAAAAAAATTTTGATCCCTTTTGCAGAAGAGTTTAGTTGACTGACCTGCTGGGTCACCTCCCAGCATGTTACATGCACTCACAGCGCAGTGGCAAAAGCCCTAAATGTGTGTCTTAATGGCTCTGCCTGGAAGTTTCCTGAGTAAATGTCTGTTGTGGGCCTACTGTGTGCCCAGCCACCTGATTGGACATTAGCTCTTGTCTCATAAAATCCTAAAAAGTGGCATTTTCCTCCTCAGAAATCAATTGAGCCCCCTTCCCAATGTAGGAACACTCCCTCCCACCCCCATGGCACGGCTGATGGATGTCCACTTGGTCTCTGCTTGCCCACTTTCCGGGATGGGAAGTTAAGTCCTCTTTGAGTCAGACATTCTGTCTGTGAGCTATGCTAATTGTCAAAAGTTCTTCCCTATTTCGAGTCAGAATCCTACTTTTATATACTGTACTTGGTGATGCCGGGTCAGCGCTGTGG